>NW_020451016.1:1728733-1992095 GCF_003343035.1 Apteryx rowi
TCTCCCGGGGCGCGGGCACCGCCGCCCCCCGCCGCCGCCGCCGCCGCGGAAAGTTGTGCCGAGCCTGAGGATGGGACTGTCCCTGCGCCCCTTCGCCCTGCGGTTTCTAGCCCTCACTTTCCCCTTGGTGGCCAGGGGGTTTCCCGACGAAACCCTGGAGAAAGCCGCGAAGTCGGAGGGCTATTGCAGCCGCATCCTGCGAGCGCAGGGCACGAGGAGGGAAGGGTACAATGAGTTCAGCCTCAGGGTGGAAGGCGATCCGGAATTTTACAAGCCCGGGAACAGTTATCGGGGTAAGTTGGCCGTTCTCTACTTCCAAAAATAACGATAGTGGTCTGAACAAGTGTCACTGAAACTCTGAAGTGGCTCTCCCCATCCTCTCCGCATCCCTTTCGGGGCGTGTGTGTGTGTGAATGACACTGTGGGTTGAGGCAGGGTAATGTACCCCCACGCATTACTTTACTGGGGATGCTTTCATGACAAGTGAGAGGGAGTTGGATTGCACAGTATCACTTTACTCCCAAATATTAGCTTGATATCGAGAGGAATTTCCTCTGTCTCTTGTAAATTCTCGCTGCTGGTTGAGTGCCAGCGCAGGATTGCAAGTTGGCGTGGCGCAAGAAACGCGCTCTTCCTCCTGTTCACCTGGCTCGATGGGATTTCCTCCTACCCCGTTAAATATAGCCTTGTGGCTGGAAGCCTTAACATCCAGTAGAAAGGAGAGAAAACTCGGAGGTAATTGTTCTTGCCCTGAAATACGAATGTTAATATAATGAGTTAGCATATGGGCAAACAGTGATGCAGGAGGCTGCCAACTTCCCACATTTTCCACTTGTGTTTGTCCCCTATCCCTCCTTTTTTTTTTTTTCTGGGGGAATGAACAGATGGTGCAAACAGGAAAGAGGCAGAGACGGTGCTAATGACCACTGTAAATAAGAGATGGAGGCATTCATTCTCTGCTGAGCTTTTCACATACAGCCCTTGAAATCAACTTCAACTTTCAAAGCACATTTCAGCATATTTTTCTAGTTAATAGGTAAAGGCAGTCTTTAGTCACTTTGTTTGCCTCAGCATATAATGCTTTTTGGGAATAAACCTTCTTGGAATATGCTGTTAACTTTGTATTTCCAAAGTACTTTGGAAAGAAATTGGGTATGGTACATAAAAATGATCATTCTCTTTTATAAGCAAAATGAATGGTGTCTTGGAGAAACCATCTTTTGGGAAAATAAATTTTGAGAGCTTTTCTTCTGAGTATTTGTCCTGACCTTTATTAGATTCAGTATAAAGAACAATGTTTTCTCTTTACATGAACATGGAAATTCTAGTATAGATGGGGGGAAAAAGTGTACCTATAATATAATCTTAAAGATTTTTAAAAATCTGCTCAAGACCTGTTTTGAGCATCAGGCTGTAACTTTGTATGATTTTTTTTATTAAATTTTCTCTCAATAATTTGTGTATTTTAATGTGGTGTGAGGAAATATACATTCCCCACAAATAAGTTAACTGTTCCAGACATTAAAAGTAGTACATGGAGTCTGAAAGGCTTCATGTTGCATGTCAGTTTGATATGTGTTCAAGGTAGGATAGAGACAAGTGTTGAGTTCTTTGACAGTGATAAACATGTGAATGTTCTTAGTTTCATGAGTTATCTCTGGAAGTATCATAGGATATTTTCAGTCATCTACCAATCAAGTTTCTATTAGATGGAAATGTAGTGGGGAAAGAAACTCCCAGACGAATTAGCAGAACTAATTTTGCAGATATATTAGGTCATGGTTTTTAGAGATCTGTTAATAAAATGATTACATTGTATATTGTAGCTTCTTAGAAATGAGAAAATTACATGTAATAATAAGTTAAAAAGTAGACCAAAATACTTGTCCAGGTTTTTGGTATTGAAGTTGAAAGTATTCAGGTGGCACCTAAGCTTATGTAAATGGTCCTTTAAGGACACTTTCTGAATGACAGAAAGAATGTAAGTAAATGCTCTGGTAACAAATACGTTATCCGTAGCAATAGTTAACACTAATGGCGTTACAGAAAGTTTTAAGAGGTCATTTTCAAAGGAAATTCCGCAACACAACTAGAACTATCCTCCTGTTTTATATAAAAGTAGAGAAAATCCAACTAATTAAAAAAACCTGTGGGATTACGGCAAGCCTTTTTGTTTTTTTAATCTTGTACAACACTGCAGAAGATTCTCACAGCCTCAACTGAGTTGGAGCCAAATATGCCTGTTCCCATAACCCCTGTCTGATTTAGTGCTGTCTGGGTCCATGGCACGCTCCCTAGCAGGCTCCTTGAATAAACTAGTTTTTATGCAAGGTGGATGACACAGGAATTAGCTCTACAAACAAAATCAGTGCTCCATCAAATTGATGGTATGGATGCATCCACTTACGTCTGTGACTTTTCCTGATCGTTGGTTGATGTGGCACCCGTGCAGGACCACCAAGTCGCAATGGCCAGGGGAAGCACTGCAGCACTCTAGTGGCGTGGGAATCAGAAGGCAGTTCACAGCTGCCCTATACCTTTGGAAAGCTTTCATGCCCCTCCTTCAGCGACCGACCTTTAGATCAGCCAGGATCTGTTTGCCCGCAGGGGAAGCTGCTGGGGGGCCTGGGTGTAGGGGAGTCTTGCCTCCCACCTCACTAGAGCCATAGGAGAAGAAAATGGCCCTGAGCACTGACCAATCTCTCTTTGAATGGATATGCACCTCCCCTCCTCCAAGCACTAGCAGCAGTAAAGAAGGACACTTTCTCTTATCTCAGGCATCTAAGAATGAAGTAGCAGCAGGGCCGAGGAGCCCTCCTCCTTTCCTCCCTAATGTCCAAGAAAGCAGCAGTGTCCGTGGGCTTGGGGGTTTCCCCTGGGGAGGGAACGGGACTGAGCTCTGACATCCGCTTTGGAGGTCTCGGTGCTGCAGCCTGCGAGGGGCAGAGCCTGTGCCTGCCTCCTCTCTGCGGCCACAAGACTGCGGCCTCTCCCCTCGTGGGACTGGTAGCCTGGTGCGGATGGTGCCAGGCATGTCGTCCTGGGGTCGGGGTCCCCTCGTAGCTGCTGGTTGACTTAGACCATGACGGGCGGCTGTTGCTTCCGCTGAAGCAGCAAAGTTTCCATTGCTCTCCAAGGGTGAAGTTGGGACTTAGGCTTAGAAAGTGTTACTGGATAAAGACCTTTGAAAGTAGTCGCTTCTACCTTCGTTGATCTGTAGAGCTAGATTAATAATTGCATGAGATTTCCATGAAAAATGGAGTAGGTTTATCCTCTTAAAAATATACATAAAAGTTTTAAAACTTAGTAGTATATCTGTTTCTCGTGACAACATGAAATGCAAATAGTTTCCTCCATAATATCCTGAAATTGTTATTCTACTGAAGACAGTAAAGATGTGACTAGTATAATCCTGTTAAATATTCCTTCTCTATGGATGTGGTTTCTATTTTTAATGGAGTTTTGACTTGTAAGTTTGTTTACCTTCTCAGTTTTCAAGGACCAGCTCAGTTCATGTTACCCACTTCATTTGCTTTGGTTTGGGAACTTCTGAGTAATGTTGAATCTTTCTCTTTCCATTTCTTCCTTCCTGAAAGCATACAGACATCTTTTTCTGTAATGTATAAAGAAACCCTCATTCTGTACATATTTTAGCACCTCCCACATTTCACAAATTACTGATAGACTAGATAATAAAAATGCATTTGTTGATACTTGTGCAATGTCTAACATAGGATGTGGTATAAGATAGGATGTGGAAAGTCAGATTTCCTGCCTGAAACCAAGCAGCAGTCACACTGATGATTCCAGCTGTAGCTGGGCCGCCGGGAAGCAGGAGAGTGCGCTGAAGGCGCGTGAGAAAGCGTACCTTGCAAGGCAATCGCAGGCTTGCTGGGGCGGTGGAAACGGACAAAAGTAACTGCGGGGAGTCATCTTCCTTTTAAAGTAAAATCTTTAACTTTGAGACTTGCACTGAGATTTAACTGGTCTTTACTGGAAGTTCATATTATTCAATGAACAGTAATTAACATGAACATTGTGTGACCAGTACTCAACTGTTCTTTAAAATGGCACAAACAGAGCTCAGTCCGAGAAGGAGAACTGTCTACTTTTACGCAACAAGAAGCCACTATCTCATGTGAAAATCCAGATGTAATCTGGCAGTTTCCCACTCCATGTGGACCCCAAGCCTCCTTGTTCTGTGTAGAAGAAATCAGTTTAGAGCCAGTAACTACAGAACCATCGCCATAACAAGGCGCTCTGTTTACGTGTTCTTCAAATAAAAAGTTGCAAGGCAATGTTATCTTAGCACACGGGATAGTGCAGAGAATCGACAGAGATGTTTTCAGCTCAAGCGTTAGCATTTGTTCTGGCCCAGCTCGGGGGTGACCAGAGTGTCCTTGAGCTGAGCTTGCACAGGCACTTAAATGCTGCGTGGGTCCGTGCCGCTGCTGGGAGCTGCTGCCCGGCCTTCCCCTCCCTCCGGTCGCGGTGTCCCCACCGCCAGCGCTGCTGGCACGAGCGTCCCTGAGGCTGCGCTGGGAACCTGCCCCGCGAAGGGACCCGGCTGACCTCCCTACTTGGTTTTTGGTTTTGTTTTACTTTACAGCTGGGCCTGCTCCCTAGTTCAGCTGACAGCACAGCTGCGTGTGCGCTGCTCTGCAGCGCTGGGCAAAGGGGAGGGCAGGCTCGCTCGCTTTGATGGAAGTAGGGATTTATTCTGGGTTAAAGCGACTGTGTAACCACAGCATGAGTACTGCTAACCCCAGACATTCAAAAACTATGAGTCAGCTGTTGGAATGCTCTTGCTCTCTTTTTGCTGATGAATTTTTAGCATTTCAGTCATCCTCTGTTTAGTAGGTAGGTGTTTTGTTTCGGATTTTAAACTGTTTTGGTTTGATCTGTAAATTTTGAGGAAAATAAGGAAACTTGTTGAGTCAATTCATAGCTGGATTTTTCTGCTTGCATCAACATCTAAGTATTCCTGGTGTAACCTTTTATTTATAGTGTTTCAGCCTTTTGAATTACGTATATTATATGGAAAAAATTCTTGCCTGTACAAGATTTTTATGGGAATTAGCTTCTAGGAACCAGTCTTCAAGGGAGTGTAATGGGTTCATCCTCATTGAGTTCATCAGTGCTATTCTCAATTACTGCCACTGAGAGGCTGGCCATGGATTTTTATTTAGATAGAGCTGCAGAAGTTTTCAAAATTGGGCTAATAATTAATAGGGAGATAATGAACTAATAAATTAGAGCAATACTTGAAAAGTAATTAGAAATTTTAATCCTATTATTCTACTGCTCAGTTTATGTACGTAAATGTGAAAATATTATTTCTCCCCCAAAATGAGAAGGTTTGACTGCATAATGAGTTTCTATGAAGTGAATAGAAAACTCTGCTGAAAATCATGATAGTTGTGGGACTTGCTAGTATGCCCACCAATACCCTATATTTGTTCAGGTATTTGCAAATAACATTAACCCTCCTTGGTCTAGACGTGGCACTTTCATGTTTTAATCTTTTGTGTACCTGTCCAATCCTCCTCTGTTCATGAATAACTGGAAGAAGTTATGTGTATTTGCACAAAAACCATGTTTTTCAGACCCAAATATAGCTACATAATGTTAGAAATCATCAAACATCCTATTTTATGTTTTTCTACTGTTGAATTTCTAGATCAGAGAGCTCTCCATATGTTCCAAATGAACTCTGAACACATTCTGAAATCCATACTTTTTAAGGGCTATCTGTCGCTTTTAGTAACGCATTTCAACCCTTCGTAGTCTATTTGTTGAGAGGGAGTCTCTTGTGAATACTCTTCTGTGAAGCAGCATTGGTAGCTGCTGTTTGCTCACTAAAGCTCTGGGTCGTCTCTTCAGTATTTGTTGTGCCAGGCAGCGTTGGAGAGTGCGACAATACAGGGTACTACCAGCCACACAGTCTGCGTCCTACTTAAAGTAAAAGCCACTTCAAAGTACTGGTCCAGTTTTCTGACTGATCTCCTTTTATTTAGAAAGAAAAAATTTCCCCTGAAATGTAACTCTGTTGCAGACTAGAATTCCTATAAGGTATTGAAAAGTTAGGGAATTCTAACATTATTGAACTGAGTCCTGCCTCAAAACTCTGCTCCATGCCACTTCTGACAGCCACGAAAAAGAGCCACAGCTGACATGTAACCTAAGTGCTGCCGATGTGGTGGTGTGTATGAACTACAGCGATGGTGGCAAATAGCAACATCATACCAAAGTCTCTTGCATTATCTGAAAATTAGGGACACAGTCCTGATGCGGAGAAGGGTAAAGCTGAATTAGCCAGTATTGCGTTATTCTCTGTTGGTTGATCCAGTCAGTGAAGGCTTCACGGACAGGACTGAAGTGAGAAGGGTGTTTTTGCTGGTGTGGCGATTGGCACATGTGGCTGATGTGTGATTTGGCAATCCCAGCTGGCGGCACAATTTTAGAGGACAGTTTTAGCCATGAGTTAAACTGCGTGTCCGGTTCTGCCCTGAGGTTAAGAGAGTGGAACGATGGTTTTAGAGCTACCGTCTCTATCAGCTGGGGTGCCGTGTAGTGTAGTTCAGCTGGAGCAGGTAATACAGGAATCTCGCTTTACAGCTCTGGAAGCTTTCTGTATGCTACTGGCTAGATCCTGATCTGTGCTCAGAGTGAGACCAAAGCTGAAGCCAAATGCTTAGGGAGATGTTCCTTCGTGTCAAAAATCCCTGTAGAGCTGAGCAGATTAGCAGTCTGCTTAAAAAAAAAATCTGTGTGAAAATAGCCAAGAAATTTCACATTAAAACTCTGCCAATGCTTTTCAGCTTATGTGGAAACTTGAGCTGAACTTTTTTGTATTCTGGCTGGCCCTGCTCCATGTTGTGAGCACTCTAGCTTTTGTTAATACCAATTCAGAACACACATTTCAAACTGAACTGTGAAATGATACGCGTGTGGCTGATTTCAAAATTGATATTGTGTTTCCTCTATTTATTTAATTATTTCTTTTTTATATCTCAGTGACACTTTCTGCTGCCACTCCTGCTTACTTTCGAGGATTCACATTGATTGCCCTCAAGGAGGGCAAAGAAGGTGACAAAGAAGACGACCATGCAGGAACATTTCAGGTGAGAGATCTTTCCCTGAACGGTATCTCTAGGACTCTACTGTATGCTTTGCTCAAAGGGAGCCATTATTTGCACAGCAGAATGCAAAATATGCTTGAGTAAGAATAAATATTTGTGGATGTTGGCATGATATGAGAGCAGCATAATATATTTTATATTCCATGCAACCTCTTCAAGAGGTTAAGGCATTTGTGTCTTGATTTCAACTCATCTTCCCCCATTCTTACAGTTGAACACGGGCATAAATGATTTGCTGAATTGGAGCCTGGGACACCTGAATTTCTGTTAGTCAAAACTAATATGCGAATGGTTTTATACAAATCATTTGCTTTTTGCATTGCATTTCTTTGTCCAGATATTTTTGTCCATTCAAATGTAGATTATGCTTCTGAGAAGTGTGCTTTCCACAACTGTAATGATTATTTTATCAGTCATAAATTAGATTCTGCTCTCTTAAAGATGCTCATTATTACTTAATGAACAAACTGAGTGGGATGAAAAGCTGTTTGTCATAATAAAAAAGATCAGAATCCGGAGTTATGATTCACAAAATAGTATTTCCAGCTATTTCAAGATCACATTGCTGAAAGAATTCTGAACAAAACTGAGAACACACATCATATTTATGAAAGTGGATAGAAATTGCATAGGTTCATTGTCCAAGATTCTCAGATGAGGTACTGTTTTTTTAGCTGTTTGACTCTCTGAACTTAGAAATATTATTTATGATATTAGTTATAATTTATAGGATGGGTATTATTATTGAGGGGTGCCAATTTTAATAATGATTCATAGAGAAAAGATTTCACTTGCCTCTAGGAATAACCTCCATATTTTCAAGAGAAATATTGGAAGATTTTAATTCTGATGAGGTACAGGGGGGTGGAAATCAATCTAATCCTAGCATCTCTTCTTAAAATGTCTTTTGTTGTTAGCAAATAGCAAATATGATGAGCAAACTCAGTCTATATTTGTCCTGTTTTCCTGTCTAGTCTATTTAGAGACTTCTTTCTTATTTTCATACATTTGTAAGAAAATCTAGAATAAGTGATAACTTATTTGTTGTTGGAATAATTCCACTTTCCCTAAAATGACATGTTTTCCTAATATTATTTGGGAAAAATCTTTGAAATGGACAGTACAAAAGGAGAAAAAAAACACCCTCAAAACTCAACATTAAAGCATCAGCTAATGTTAAGGAGTAGAAATGTGGTGCTTCATCAATTTTAAAAGAAATTTTTACTATTCATTTCTGTATTTCAGTTGTTAATGTCTCTGTCACTATGGCTAAGGGGAAAGATTTGGCATGAGTTTTGCCTTTATGGCCAGATGCATGTCTAACTCGTAGTAAAGTGAGAAACTCGCTAAGCTTTGCCGAAGGAATTTTAAAATCAGCAGAGTGGGAGGCAAATGAAAATTCTAAATAGATCAAAAAAAAAAAAAAAAAGCCTAATGGATCTCAGTGGAGGGAATATTGTTTAATTAGCTTTATTATATGGATTGCAATCTGAAATCAGTATTTTAATTGGCAGGTGAGAGTTTCAGGTTTTCTGCATAACTAAATTTGTATTTTTGTGGCACAAACAGTACTCACTGTGCTCTTCCCACATTAGTGCAATTAACAGATGTTCATTCAGATAGTGCCTGCCAGTGCTGCCTGTATTAATACAAGATTTAGGATTATTATTTAAGTATCTGATGATTACTTATGCTGATGAATACTGATACCTCTTGAATCATGACTAGGTACTAAGAACTAGAGGAGCAAAAAATCTTTAGCACAAAGATGTGCACTGTGTTTGCATTACAATGTGAGGATGCTAATGGTGTCAAAACAGCATTGCCAAAAAAGGAAAAACTGCATAGTAATTTGCATGACATTTACAGTTATGTATTTTCTGTGCTCAAATGGAAAATATATTATTCAATATATTAGTTAATAAAAAAGAACTCAGCAAAAATTGATAAGTAATGGCAAAAGACTAGATGCTACTTCAAGATTACTGATTACTGATTTACCTTTGCCTCCAGGAGGAGACACATTTGCAGTTCAAGTCATAGCCAAAACGAAGCAATACATCTGAATGCACCGCACAGAGCCAAGAATTTCATTCATATTAGCAAGACTTTGTATAACCACTAAAGAAACAAACATTGACAAAATAACTCACATATGCTTCCCCCCCCCCCAATATAAAACACCATATTTTTAATCCTGTGAGGGCCACTTTCAAATTATGGCATACGAATTGCTTTGATGTTCATGAGAAAAACCTGCATGGACGTTTTGTGCTGAGGTGAAGATCCCGCTGGAGTCGTGGGGTCAGGTTTACATAGCTACTGAGCGTTGGACTGATCAGCCGGTGCAGTGCCTCAAAATGTCTTGGAGGAGCATGTGCTAGAGTAGCAGGATGTCACATATGGACTGGAATTGCCGGGGCTGGTACAAACCTTGTGGCACACTTGGGCAGGAAAAGCTTTCTTCTCTGTGGTCGGTCACGCCGTAGCAGGCGGAGTTCTGCAGTGCTTTGTGAAGGTTGGATGCACAGGAAGTGGCTGCCAGGAGTTTGCCCGGCAGGGACTATGCTCTGCCTTTCCCAGTTTCCTAGTGGCTCATTTGCTCTTGCTTGACTCTGCAAGTCAGCAGATGCGGTCATTAAGCATTAATCATTAAACTGCAYGGACCTGATCTTATAAATAGCACAGGTGTTAAAATTCTTGGCTGGACAGGTGTTTTCTCCTGTACTCTTTAGGTTACCTTTATATTTGCCCTAAAGTAGAGACCCTTACAGAAGTGTAGATCGTTTCTCTGGTTTTTCACTGAGAAAACTGAGACCTTAAAATCTGATTTTGCTGTCATTTCTTTATCTAACGTGGTCGAACTTCTTCTACTTTGTCCTCGAACTTCTTCTACTTTGTCCTCATAAGCACACTCAGGGTGCTGTTTGGCTTCAGAATAAATCACATTGTTTCCCACAAACACAAGCATATGTTGAATAGCTAAACTGAATATAATTGGGGACTTAAGGATGCCAAATTAAGTCATAGAAGTTTAGGGATGTAATAATATGGCTCTTACGCCAGTGGTAGTTGTACAACCCAGTGCCGTGCAGCATTACAAAAGCATAGGATAGCATGTCCCGTTTGGCCTCTTGATATAAGCCATTCCCAACTGTTGTCATGCTGCATCAGCCTGCTGACCTTTGTTTTGTAATGTTTAGCAACAGTCTGCAAATTGTGTGACGGCAATTTAAAGGCAAATTATACTTGAGGGCAACAATCAAGTACTGATTGACTATAGAACAGTATCTATACAGGCCACTTTAATCAACATGCATATGAAGTGTAATAGATTTAGTTTAGTAAGTAATGCAAAATAATAGAAATTTAGCGCTGAACCTCATCTCATCTATCCTGCTCTGAGGAAGAATAAATATTCCAAAACTCTTGGTGGATGTTTTTTTGGATCTATTCTTAAGAAGTCTTCAATTAAAAAAAAAAAAAAAAAATCCATAATATATCCAGGTAGCCTGTTCAAATACTTCAATGTATTATACTTTATAGAAAGTTTAAAGAAAAACTTAGAGCTTTCCCAAGTATCTAAACTGAGTCTTTGCTAACGTTTTCATTTGATCTCTTATCAGAAAATCCTCCTAAACTAATGATTTTTTTAATATCTTATAAGACAGTTATTCTGAAGTTTCCTTTATTCCTTCTCCCATTCCCATGTATCATTAAAATTATCATCTTCTCATTTTTTTTTTTTTAATGTTGCCATTTCTGTAGACAAGCTGAGAGTCCAGTCGTATTTATATTGCCTGGAACTGTGCACAGCAGTCAACCTGAGCCCCTCTGCATAGGATCGTATGGAATCCAGAGGCAATATTTCTTTAGAGTATTGTAATTGCTTCCCTTAGTTCTCTAAGTGTATGAGACCTTCTTGCAGCAGCATCGCAGTATTTATATGTGGTCCATGCTAAAGGCCTGGATCCTTTCTTGCATATCCTGCTGCCTCATTTTGTGTCTATGCATTTTATTCTGTGTGTAGAGTTGTGAATTTGTCTTGCTGAATTTAATCATGACTGTGTTTTCAATTTATCAAGAAAGCTTGGAATTACAATCCTATCTTTCAGAGTGCTCACCATTCCTTACAGATTGGTGTTATTTGTGGACTTCATAAGTACTTGTTTGTTTAATCTAACAATTAAAAAGACGAAGTATAATATTGTGTGCAAATGTGACCTGTTTTTCTCATGTATTTTGCGTCATAAACACTCAAAATTAGATACTTCTCTGTCTCACTTTGGCATAATCAGCCATTAGACTCTTGCATTATACCTGCTGTTTTTGAGATAGCTTACTTCCGAATGCTTTCAGCACGATAATGTTCCTGAAGGTGTCTTTTTACTCTGCTGATAGGAAAATAAGTGGGCTTGACTTTCTTTGCTTTAGAGTGAATCAGGAAATTCTTAGTTTGTCACTAAACTCACCACTCGCTAGTGTAAAGCCAATGTAACARCATAAGCAAGAACAGTATTTGGTAGAGTGAAGCTTTAATTGAAAGTATGGCATTTATAAAAGCTAGGGGTATGTGATAAAGAAGAAAACATTTTTAAAAGCTTGGAGTAGTAGTGGATAAGTAAGAAAATTAAGTGGTCCTTTATTCTGAGTCCTCCTCCTCTAGGTTTACACTGAAACAATAGTGCCAAACATTGCTTTTGTTTTCAAAGACATGCTGACTTGTGATCGTTTATGTTTTTTTGATGCTTATTAGCTGCCCCATGTGCTTACCCAAGCTTTTAGAAAGGCAGTTCCTCAATTGCTGCATTCTGGTATTGTATAGGAATTGTAAGACTTCTTAAAGTACTTGGCATACTTCATTTTGAAAGTAGCAGTCTTGAAAGGCTTCTAGTAATGTCTCATGATCTATCAGTTCTTGTATTTATATGCCAGGTTTCTTTATTTTTTTTAAAAACTTAAAAGACAATTATTTCTCGAGTTTCTTATATTAAAATAATCATGCATGCACTCGCCCATTTGTGGTTTTTTAACCTTATATGCCAATGTGAGTACATTAGGCTACTAGTAAATGACTTATCCTGAGATGTATAAAATGATGCAGCTCCGTTTAACAAATGAGTTCAGAAATTTGCGAGTATTTTGCTCATGTTTGCCTGCTATACACTTACTTTCCTAGCATCTTATGACAGAAACTGAGTCTGTCGTATAAGCATATGGAAGTAATGCATTTTTACTTCTTTTCAATGTGAAATGTTCAATCATCCAATGGCTCGCAAATCATGTGGGATGAATTTCCAGTTCATAGTAAAACCATATAGTTTAGCTTTCTTAGTAAAGCTTCTTCACACACTAGTGAATGAAAACACAGTGTTCCTATCTAATTAAAATTCTGAATTTTAAAAATTCTTAAGTTTTCTTGTAGGAGGGCTGAGACGTTAGAAGTGGGAAATGCAACCCCCAAGTGACATACAAACTGGGAGGAGGAGGAAGGAAAAGAATGGACAACAAGATATTTATTTACTTGTGGCTTTAAAACTAGTGACTATGTGGCCACCACATGTATACCTAGTTTACATTTATCAAACAGAAAAGAGCACAAGGCTCTGTGAATTGGCTTCAAAGACAGACAGATGCAGTACTAAAAAAACAGGGTGGGGGGAGAGGGTTTGCAGTTGCCTCCAAACCCCTAAATGAAAATTTTCTTTCTGAAGTTTAGATCAGTAGTTTCACAGTCAGCAGGAGATAAATCAGTCTGAAACAGCTGTACACAGTCATTAAATTCATGATCCAACACCTTAATTAAAAGAGTGTGTTAAAGATAAAAGGATGAGGAGATGCCAGGTATATGATTTGGAGACTGAGAAGGCRGAGATGAATTCTGAGTCTGTACTATAAATGCTATATTTGTCTCATGGTCTTTTTCATTTACAAGAACATTCCTGAATTTCTGCTAAAATACAGTCTCTCCTTACAATTATTGTACAAGAATCATTGGATATATTATTCTAGATAGACCAAAGAATTTTATAACCGTAATATAAGCTTTAGTTCACCTTTTCTTTAGGGTGGAATTGCGTGTCCTTGATGAAAATCTTCAGGCGTTTGCTAGAACTCTTTGACTTCCATTTCATGATGCTCTGGGCATTGGTTGACACTCAGCTTCTAAAATGAGTTAAAAACAAAGTAGTAACTTGTCACAGCTGTTTCTACTGTTTATTGGAAAATGTGAACATTTTGAATGAGACTAAATACAAAAATCTCAGTGACACTGGAGGATCCTTAACCTGATCTATGTAGGGGCAAGGTGCTGGTTAAAATAGTCTCAAGAGGTAATTAAGTGTTGCTTTGGACAATAAAAGAGAACCATATAAAAAAAGTGTGATGAGTGCCAGGAACTTGCAGAACAGGAACAGCTCTGTGCTCGTGATTATTTGCTGCTGAAGAGGTTGCAGAAAAAGTCAACTAGTTTCCAGCCATGCAGGGATTTTTTGACCCTTCCTTTCCATTTATTTTGTTTGTTCTGGTTTGGGTTATGAGTGAGGCAAAAAACTTTATAATGCAACAGCTTCCATTTTTTCCATGTATTAAGTGCAGGCTTTTTACACCTTGGGAAATTCCCTCAACTGATTGTATACATAGTTGCTATGTCTTCTAAAATTAATTATTGAAACCGTAAACCAGTTGAAATAAGAAAATATGAGAAATTGCTAAATACTGCTTCAATATGTAGTAGATGTTTGAAGTACTAACTAAAACATTTATCAAGAGGGGAAAAAGTAGTAAATTGTACTTACTTGCAATACAACGTAGTTCACTGCTGAATGAAACTGGGTTTCTGATTCTTGTTCTAGAGTCCTGCTTCTGTCTACAACTTGCTTATTTTGACTCTGCAAGTTTTCACATAGTTTCCCAGTTTAAGAGAAAGAAAGCTAAGAAGCTTTCTCTGAAAGCCTTCTGGAATTGATGTGGCCCAGACTTTGCTGCTGTGCGTGGTGGGAGGATGAAAGATAATGAACGTGAGCTGAAACACGACTGGTTAGGACTGTATATAAGGAAACGCTTTTTCCCCATGAGGACAGTCAAGCTGCAACAGGTTGCCCAGAGAAGCTGTGTAGTCTTCAGCCTTGGAGATTTTCAAGGCTTGCCTGGCTAAAGCTGTGAGCATCCTGATCTGAGCTCACAGCTGACCCTGCTGTGAGCAGGAGGTTGGACTAGAGACCTCCTGAGGTCTCTTCTAATGTGAATTATCTTATGATCATATGATCTGAAAGTGAAACAAAGTCTAAACATGACACAAGTATTTGTAATTTTTAGTAAGGTATTTTGATAATTGGAGTTATGAGCAGTCTCTAGTACATACATGCCACTTAGTACAGTACATGCAGTCTGTAGTGTGAGACGTGTAAAGACATTCTGCATAGATACTTGAATCAATCTGAATAAGTTCATAACCTTTAATTTCATATCTAAAAACTTGTCTGTATGTACCTTTGTGCTAAATACTTGTGTCGTAAGCTCTTAAACTGGAGACCTCTTTTTACCCTTTGATAAGCCATGCAGGCACTGGTGGAAAATTGACTGTATAACCCTGACTTCCTTGCAGTCAGCTCCATTTTAGATGTACTGGAGTGACTTTCAAATTATTTTCTTGATATGTTACTATCATCACTTTTAAACCTTTAAAGTCTTATTTTATTTATTTTGCTTTAGTTTCTCTTCTGCTTTTTTTTTGTTTTTTTTTTTTCTTTCTTCCCCCTTTTCTGGTCTCTTTGCTCGGCTATGGAAGCCAAAACATTGCTTCTGGCCATGTAGTTCTTAGCCTTCTTTTTTGTTTAATCTAGTCTTAATTATTCTCTATTTTCTTTGTGTTTATTTCTTTGCCTGCTGGAATAATGCTCTTTCTTGAGGATGACTTCAAATGGTGTTTGTTTCACAGTACATAGTAAGTGCTTATGTTGTTTAGAAAAGGGTCATGCCTGAACAAATATTTCATTTGTTGATGCTTCAAGTTCCACTCTCCAAATAAACAAACAAAAAAACCCACAAGAAACATTCCTGTTGGGACATGTTAGTTAAAACTCCAGACTCCTTTTCAGACCCAAGGAATCAAGTTACCCTGAGTCCAGCTTCTGCCCTGCCTTGCAGTGTACCTCTGTCTACCTCTGCAGTGCCAGACTATGTCATGGTAAGACATCAGAAATGCCTAGTTAAATCTCCTGCTAAAAAATGTCTACTAGCCCGTTCGATTTCTTGGATTAGCTCTAAATGACAAGACTTTCTGGCCCCAAGAGGCTCCTGAAGAGGCTCATTAGAGAATTGTTTCCTAGAATTTGGCACTTACACTTAATGAATCGCCTCCACTCTATGTGGGAAGACCTAAAGAGAAACGACTCTGGAAGCATGGTTCTTTGTGTTGTGGAGACTCCCATGTTCAGACACACTGATGTTAGGATTCCCCTTATGGACTTCTTGGGACTTGGAACTATCTGATGCCTTTTGGGGCTTCTCTGTGCAGATCTGGTGCCCAGAACTGAGGCCAGTTTTGCATTTGCAGTTACTTCATTGAGAGCCAAAGACCAGTTCTGGAAGTACAGATCACACTAACTCTCTTTTTTTCAGTCAGTGGAAGTTGTGCTTTCTTCCACTTAGGCAGTGTTCAAAAGGACACATCTATCTTGGTGACTCTAAAAGAACATATTTCAAATATCCGTTCCTTCCAGCCAAGGTGATCTAACTAACTCATTATTATTCCGGTATTAAATAGCCTTTCTTCAGGTGGTGACTCATCTGAGCCAGAAATTTTAGAAAGGACATTTAACCTGTGGCAACAGCCTGATACTTTACCTACTTGACTGGTTCTTAAATGGCAGGTGTAGGGAAATCCTTTGGCATCTTCAGACAATAATTAGAGCTCTTCAGTTCTCCAGGTTTCACAGTCAACTGAGGCAAATCAGTTCTCATCACAACTCATTTTTGAATTCCTTGCTACAAGGCTGAATTCGCTGTTTGCTATGCCAGTTGTCTTGAGAACCATTTTCTGAATTCAGAAGGCAGTTTGTCACTATCAAAGTGACAACATATTTAGCTCTTATTATTCCAGACTGTATATGTGCCTTTCTTGGATTTACATGCAATCTACCCTGACAGTCCTCCTCCTTCACAACTGTTCCCTTTCTAATGATGGTAGGAACCTCTCAGTGTTTGCGGAGGGATACTGTTTCAACTTCCATTGCTGTCCTGAACAGTAGTGATTGATTATTCGCTTTGGTTAGATAGCTCTTTCTCATGACCTAACAACCCAGGATCATTAGTCATCTGATCACAGTGTATTTCCATCAGAATAATGTAGACTGTGTCCAGAATTCCTCTCTTGTGTACCATGGGACATAAATCCAGGTAACAGTGAATGATACTGCCTTTTTTCTTACAACAACAATGGCGCAAGATCTTTTTATTCAGGGAAGTGTCCATATCTTTTGATTCTGGTCCATTCAGCATGATGTTTGCCTGTCAGTGGTTTATCCTCATATACCTTCATAGATGTTTTTACTCATTTCACTCTGTGGAATCATGAATGGAAATACATAATGATAGCTTTGGAATGATAGGCAAAGACTGATACCTCCAGAAAAATTTGCCTCTTCATCTTAGACAGCAAGAGCAAATATCAGATGTTCAGCTTTGGTGCTAGTCTTCACTTAAAAGACATGTTTCTGATTGGGATACTTTGTTTGTTTTTTGTCTTCCAAAGACTATAAAGTAGGGCCAGGAAGTAGTTTTAAGAGGTAGTAGTTGAACTGTAGTAGTTGAATCTGACCTGATTGAGTGTATTTGGAGTCCAAGACCAAAAAAGCTGTACAACATTGCTTTTCCTCCCAGACCTGTCCTCCAGAAGAGGAACTCCAGGAATTTGTCTCATCCAGGCCTTGGTCTGTTCCCAGCATGATGCTGGGTTGCTTCAGTATCAGAACAACCTTGTTCATCCCTGGTCTGTGAAGTCTGGGATTGTAAGGATAGCTGTAGTTGAAAGTACTTATACAGAAGATCCTCTTTTGACAAGTGAACCAAGTTTTCTCATCAGAATTTATCTTAGATTGCTTGCTGTATACCTCAACATCTGTTAATGATCACCTGAGAGTTATTTCTTTCCATTAACATCAACCCCTGACAGCGAGGTTCTTGGTGTTCCTCTGCTGCATAATTGTATAATTTTGAGAGGCCTCGTGAGGCACTGCCCCAGTGAGCAGTCCCACCAGTGAGACTTGAATTCAGTCCTGCCTCTTCTCATGCGACTCTTCTGTTCCCCTCAAACCACTCTCAGCCTGCTAGCTGCTTCTCCGTTCAGCATCATTTCCTGAGTGCCTTCATCTCTGCTCTAAGAGTCAAGCTCTCTTGGCTGATTTCTCATACGCTGACTTGTTCCCTGGCAGAATTTACCCAGATTCCTATGCAAGGCTGTCATCTTAATCAGGCGAGGAGGCCGGGAGACCTGGCTTTCAGTTTAAGCAGGAGATAAGGTTGTTTTTCCTCTCTGCCTCCTACCTCCCTGCCTTGCTCTTTTAGATCTGAGACATTCCTTTCTATCAGGAGAGCACCTGCATTGATGGAAGCAGGTCCTCTCCTCAACCTCTCACCTTCGTGTGTCTGTAGCATGGAAATACCGGGGAACAGCTGTATGCAGCTATGGTCTCACCCTGGTCACTCACCCACTTCTGAGTGAGGTGACTTCTCAAGCTGGTGTTTCCATCCCAGATAGTTTCATAACAGCTACGTAAAGTTTGACCTGCTAAGCAAGCACTACCAAATCAAGGATGCATCTAGGAATGATGCAGCACTTGGCAGTATAGTTACGTAGTTTTGTTTTCTAAAATGGATTTTGACTTGTACTCCACGTAGTCTTTGTGGAAGGACATATTGCTGGGAATCACCCACAGTATAAATATACATATCAACAAGCATTGAAAGGGGAAAGAAAAGTTACTTGGAGTAATTATGTTCCTCTGAGATTTTTTTTTTCCCTCTTTTCTCTTTCTTAATAATATGTTTCCAGCCACCCCCCTTCCCCTCTGTTCTCAGGATCTCCCTTTTCAGTTGCTGAGTGAGGGAAACTGAAAATTCATGTGTTCCTTTTGGCTTGTTTTAAGCCTGTAAGGTTAGGATATGAATGTAGCCTACAAGTACTGCTAAGGCAGAATTTTCTGGCTTAGGCACTTTTGATATCAACTTACACAGACAAGTGAATATATAGTAAATAACTATATAGGCAAGATATTTCAAGAAGCTATTGTTACTGGTAGCCAGTTGGACTTTCTATACAACAGATTTTTCTTTTGCCAAATAAATTCCAAAACAATATTTGCTGACCCTTATTTTGTATTTTTGTGCATAGTTACTTTTGATTATGAAAAGTAGTATATTGAAGAAATAAATTTTCACATGAAAATAAATCAAGAATAGCAAAGAAATTATCGATGCAGTTGTACAGAAACTAATGTTTGTCTCTTGAGAATGGTTTTCATAGCACTAAGTAACTACAGAGGGCAGTTCCCTGGTGGTATACAGCTACCGTTTTGTTCCCCGTTCCCTGCATTGTCACTGTGGGTAGGGTTATTTTGCAGTCTCTGGCAATCTCATCCGAGGAGACTGATTTGTAGGCTGTAGGTGTAAATTGAAAAGCCTCCATCCTGCTAATGTTTGCTTCACGGATTGAACCGGGCTCCAATTATTCGCATCTATGTGAAGGAGGCACTGTTGTTGCTCTTGCCTCCTTTTTCCTTGTGGGTGGGCGCAGCTCATGTGGACCTGCATTTCTTTTCAAAAGAAGCATTCTGAAGCATGAGTATGTAAGAAGTAGTTTTAGTACTTAAACTGTTTTATAACTCTAATGATTATGGATCTCGCTACAGTCGGTGGTGTCGCAGAGGCTCCTTAGGGCATTGTCAGTGTTTATTCATGATTTGTCAGGCACGGATCAGGGTTTTGTTCACTTGGAACTCGTTGAGTCTTTTTTGAAATTCCAATTGTATGAGTAAAGCTGACTCTGCTTGTATGGGAGCCTTAATTATACCTGATGTTGCTTGGTTTAGACTGTTTGTCTCAGACCTATTTTAGCTACCCTACTGCTTTTTAAAGAGAAGGAATATAGAGCAGGAAAGAGAAAGTAAAGTAGCAAACAAATGCTGAAAATGGAGAAATATTTTATAGTGCGACCTCTCTTGAGCAATAGGCTACTTTCCTATGAAAATTAGCTACCTATTTTATATTACTAATAGCAGAACACTTTCTGGGAGCTTTAGGAAGTTATTTTAAATGGTTGCTAAGACTGTGGATTGCCTCTTCTAGGTGGTCCTTATGCTCAGGCCTCTCTGTATATGATATTGTAAGGATCCCAGATGTAGGAATAAAGCAAGAAACTGCAGTGAATAAATTACCCCACATGCCAATCCTACCTGTTAAGAAAATCTGCCTGCACACTGTGTTAAGTCCCAGAATTAAGATAATCATAAATGTTTTCTAAATTTGCTGCACAGATAGGACCGGTGTATTTTTTGGCTATGCAAGGTTTCTTGGCTTTCTTCGAGACTCTTCTAGTAACCTAGTTTTATTATTCGTAAAGGTTATCCAAAGTTACTTATAWGAATTAGAATTGTGTTATGGTATATTTAGACACTATAAAATAGCCTTAGCTTCAAATAGTGTTCCAAACAATAGGTTGTGGAAGATTTTTGTAGAGGATGAAAAAGACCTGTATGCTGTCTCCTCAAAATTATATATTAATCTAATTTCAATTTTTTTCTTTTAGCCCATCTGATGTGTTACATTAGTTGTTGCAAAATATATTAAGCCAACCTAATACACAACCAGATTTGTGTGCTGTGCAGATGTCATGCAACTGCTGGCTTCTGCAGGGAGAATGCTTCCACCTTGGGCTTCTAAACGAGTTTGTCTCTAACTGCAGAGTATGAAAGAGACTTGGGATTTCTTTGGGGGAAAAGCAAATCTGATAACCTGTGTGAAAGCTGTTTTTGGAATGTGATCACTTCTGTTCATATTTTTACATTCATCCACATTTACAACCCCCCCCTCCCCCTGTTGATCATGCCTGAGCCAAATGAGCCAGAATAATATCACAATAGGAAAGAATATGCAATATTAAAAATAGGGAAAACATACAAATTCAGGATAAAATGAAGAACTCACTGCTGTTAAGATAATTGACTGTTAATGAAGTCTCTTGTGTGAATTTAGTGAAATCATGACTAAATTTTAAAATTAAATTTACTGACTTAATTTACTGTTTTTGATCCTAATGCTTTTCTGTTATCAGTGTTACCAGTTTTGGGTTTACCTTAATGGATACAATACAGCTTTCAAATGTGCTTTTGTGTTGCCTTTTAGCTGAAAGATGTATAAATTCCACAAATTAAATTCCCTCTAAAATTTTTGTAGAACATGCATTTAGCATATCCACTTTACAGAAGAGTAGACTTTCAAGCAACTTATTCAAGATAAAAATCGCATTTAGCTGTGATTAAACTTCAGGGGTTCTGCTCTTCACATATGATGATTGCCTTCCAAATCAGGAATGTTTAAATAATTTTCTTTCTTTTTGCATGTAGATATTGTCCATGCATAAAGTAACGAATGTTTGTAAAATGTTTAACATTCTTAGCATAAGTGTAAAAGATAGCACAGGGATTTAAAAAAAAAAAAAAAAAAAAAGGAACACAACCTAATAATGGGTTGTCTGTTTAGTGGGGTCTCTAAAAGCAATTTCAGTAATGGTAGCTGTTGTGCTGGTATGTATCAGAAAGATAAGCATGTCCTTTTTATTACAAGAATAAGATAACAAAACTCCTCCAAATACTTCTTTTACCTAGCACTGTAGGCCTGGTTGTTTAAACCAATAGGTGGATTTGCACCAGAGCTGCATAGTCAGTTCTTCCTGTTACTGATACAAAATGTGAGAGGAAACAGCGGGATTAATATGTACTCTGGATGAGTACACTGGATGGGATAATACTTACTGAGCTCTGTATAACGTGGAAGTATTATGTGTAGTTAATTTAAAAAAAAGTTAAAATAATCCCAGAAGTAATAATCTCCTCATCTATTAAATATGATTCTTGTCCTTTAATTTTAATACTTTTCTAATTAAATTTTTCATATGCTGAAGCTGTCATTTATCAAGTGTCCACATCTGCTGCAAATTAATTTTTACCCTATATGTGATAGAATTCCATAACCAAAAACTATCAGAAATCATGTTTTTCATTTATTTTTTGAGCCAATATTTTGTCATGCTGCTTTATTTTATACAAGTTGTTTTACAGCTGCATACCTTATTGGATTGTCTTCTGAAGCACTCTTGCAAAATTTATTAGTCTGTGTAAAGATGGAAAAAAAGAATAATAACTGATCTAGAGTGCTGACTTTGAGCTTTATACAGTTTTTAGCTGAAATTTATTGAAAATAATTCAAAATAACATTGAAACCATCAATTGCAAGCCTTAGAATAAACACGAGAGTGGCTAGTCTTCCATAAACGCTAAGATAGATGTCCTACATCACCAAAATTCAGCCTTAGAAATGAACAATGGCATGAGACTTCTCATGAGCTCAACACCACCTGCTGGACCATATATAGTTTCTGCAGTGAAAATCTGTGTTATTCCTAGAGGTTCCATGCTGCTCGTGCTCTGCAAATGTTTGCGTAGATAGGTTAGACTCTCTGTGTCGCTTATGTTGGGATTATTTGATTCTGGGTACATACTGTTCTCAGATAGAAGCTTTCACAGTTACATGCTTCAGATTCTCGTGTGGAAAGCTAGAAGAAAGGCACAGCTGTTTATGTTCCTACACACCAATGCTTCATCAGTATAGGAGAAGGCAGTATTGCCTGGACTCACTATATTTGGTGCTGCACTTAATTTTTTCTTTACGTTTATTTTGTTTCTTGTAGGACTCCCCCCACAATCTGTTTAAAGTTGTGACTGAAGCAAGTTTTGCTCAAGGCTAGAAAAATTACGTGTAGCAGGTTAAAAATAGTAAATAAAGACAAGGAAGTACAAAGGAACATTTTTTCTAATAAGTATTAAAAATGAGAAACAAATTCACTGAGTTTTGTACTTGTCACACACATTTGTCACTGCGTGTGTTCCAGATGATGAGACTCGTATTTAATTTTGTCTGTCACTGGGAAATAGTTATTAAGCTATACCAAAGAACAAATTGTTTATGAGCCTTGTTGTGCAATTTTAGCACTTTTTATGCAAGAACTTTAAAAGTCATTTCTGTATTTGCTTTTCAATCTCTTAATTGTCTGACTTCATTTTTTCCTGTTACCAGTCTCCAGAGAAGCATGGAAGGACCTGAACCTAATGTCTCTCCTCAGCTGAAAGGGGTGATGTCTTTGTTGACGCCTATTTAAAATATAGCTGGAGAGTTGTAAAGTAATTAGAGCAGTTGTACACCCATGTGCTAATTTCCCAGGAGCTTCACTTAGAGCTCGAATCGCCATGTGAAGTAAGCCCTTCAGTATGATCATAAATAGTGTATGTAATGCTGAAGAGTAGGCAATGAGCTCACAGCATCATGATTCCAGTATGTTCGTGCTCAACCATTTCCAATTTCTGTGTGCTGGCATGAAGACATCTATAGAGTTTATTTTTCTGCTCTGCACACTTCCATGAAATTATCTGAATATCTATTCAGACAGCCCGAATGGATACATAGCACACATAGGTGGAGATAACATACAGTCTAGCTACTTAGGACCTCAGTAGTGTTGGTCTTTACAGGTGGCTCTTGGAAGTGCAGTAGAAGGTGGTCATCTCTCTTATTCCACTGGAAATTGATCATTTACCARGAGGAAAGTGAATGGTTTTTTACATACTTTCAGCATAACACTTTTGCTGCTTTCTTTTTGCCTCTTGAATATTACTGTCTCTTCATATTGAATGACTGGGTAAACTGAATGCAGAGAGTAAGATCTCAAGATTTCTCAGAATCATCTCTAATATCAATCTACAGATAAAGAGAAGGTGTATTTATTATGACTTTGAGTAGCAAATGAGCAATAGTAGCCTTAGTATATTTAAGACCATTCCGATCTGCTGCTGAAACTGTAGGCAATTTTGATAGCCTTGCAATTAAACATTACTGTTTTCTAGCTTTATTCCTTTGGTRCTACTGTATGAAAGGTCCACCCTAGTAGTACAGGAAAAATATTTTCCTTAGAACTAGTAGTTAAAAAAACTGTGCAGACGGGTCTTTTAACTGGACAACATAAGACAAAAATGATTGAAATGAGAAATTTCCCCCTTTGAAACATACGTTTTTGTTAACTGGTA
The DNA here is from genome assembly GCF_003343035.1 of Apteryx rowi. Classification (NCBI taxonomy): domain Eukaryota; kingdom Metazoa; phylum Chordata; class Aves; order Apterygiformes; family Apterygidae; genus Apteryx; species Apteryx rowi. The sequence continues at coordinate 1,752,231 of NW_020451016.1, forward strand.
ATACAACTAAATCATTTCTAAATTTCCAGTGGAAAGGTCATCAAAACTGTGTAAGTAGCTAAAAATGAAGCATATTATTTTATTGCATTAATTGTAATAGATTATAAAATATTGAAGCAACTATTTGAGATGAAAAATCAAAACATTTAATTTCAGAATGGTTTATTTTGAATGCTTTTAAGTTTTCCCAAATGTTTTAAAATGATATTTCATTAACAAGGGCATATTACCAGAAGACAATTCTGTTTTGACAGAATTACATTTTGAAACTGGAAATTGCATGAAAGAACACTGGCTACCTACAAGTAGTAGGAAAATGCTGGGAGTTATAAAGCCTAAATTTGAGTTTAGCAAGAAATATTACTGAGTCAGAAACTTAGTTAATTTTAAAATGTACCTTTGAAATAATGGAATATCTTCTTTTAAATCTTGCTAAGAACAAGAAGAAAAACCTTGGAAATAAAGGCAAAGTAAATAGTTTTTACTCCTTTAATTCAGATTATAACAAATTTATTCCGTTTTTCACATTCCATACGCGTTTGCCTGTTTTGCAGTGATAGAATATGAGTAAGAAGATTCTTGATGCTAGATATCTGCAATTTTAAATTTTCCATGCTTGCATCAAATTGATTTGGAAATTGGTCTTCTAGTTTCTTAATGAATATTACAAAAATAATTTTTTTTCCCTCCAAAGAGAAAGTACTTACCTCCCTCTCAGTCTGCAACTGCATATATTGAATTTCTACTTGCCCGATGAAATTTCAAATGCAACAGCTTTACAGTCATGATATACATATTCATTGGAATTAACTCCCTTTGAGTTCATATTTCTTCTAAAGCTGTAGTGCCCTGTCATCTGCATATATGGTAAGATGGGAGTAAAAATTTTCGTTTGAAAAGTGTTTGCAACCAGAAAGTTGATGTGTTTAAAGAAAGCTTATTTTTCAAAACAGAACACACTGAACCATCAGTAGGTGTTAACACAGTGCAGACTGTATATATAGGATTGCTCTGAAATCTGCCTGCAGCAATAGCTTTCTGTGACAATGCTGCAAACTTTAGATTTTTATTGTAAATGGAATTTAGTGGAGTCATGCTGAGAGATGTAGGGAGGTGGTCTCCCACCCTCTCCATCGGACTTCTGGCTCCTCCTGACCCTTCGTCCTTCCGGCACAGCGGAGCAGTGGGCTTTGGACCACGGCAGCAGCGAGCGTGGCTTTTGGCACGGCGTGCTGTGTTCGTTCCTAGCTGGTGCTCTCTCAGCAGCATCCGATTCAGGCGTGCCCCCCTCAACTTGCTCTTGCTGTGATTCTGTCCTTCAAACGTGTTGTCCTGTATACCATTTTTCTTGGAAACGCACTTAGAATGTACAGCTACATTTCAAAAGCAGGGTCATCAAAACCACTATCTTGAAGTAAGTTTAAAAATTGGTGTGCAAATGTACACAAGGTGTTTGACATGGGTTAATACAGAAGTACAACTAAGTGAACATTTTATTGAACATATCATTTGAGCAAGATGGAATCGGTGTGTCCACAGTATTACGACTAGCCACTGTACAAATGAGGGGACAAAAGTACCATTCTAGATCCTAATACAAAAGCAATGTTGGAGCTGTTTTAACTTAAAATTACAAATGTTTTGTAGCATTTAAAAATTAAACAAGCAGTGATATCTGCATGAAAAGGTACCAGTTTATTTTACCTCTCTGTTCATAACAAGGTAAAACTTCTTCAGCCTGCTGTGTAGGAGGAAGCCTCTTCATTCAGGCAAACTTCTGATTGTCGTGCTTGCAGAGTGAAAATCGTGCCATGTTTAGTGAGTAAAATTTGCACTGAAAAAAACAAATCTCCACCATTGTACCGTGCTTGGAGTTATTAATATGAGAGAGCAAGATGCCACAATGTAAATTTTTTTTGCTAAACCTGGCAATGGTTGTCAGTCTTAATATTGTTACTATATACACAAGTACAATTTGATAAAGTTCAGTTTTTTGTTGCCACAGCTCTTTTTTCTGTACAGACTGTTTCAACTCAGAGATATCAAAGATTTCATTATAAGCCTTTCCTAAAAATCTGTTACTCTCTTTTTTCAGAATGACTTTCTGTGTATTTGTTTAAGAATGTTGTACAGCTCTCCAGCAAACATCTTATACCACAATGAAAAAAATGCTATAGTCAAAAGAATATAGACCAACATTTTCACACACAAAAAAATGAAACTTTTTTCCCACAATTCTCTTAATTCTTTTTCTGAGTGTTTTGTGCAAGAGAATATTCAGAAAGAGTGTCAAAACCATATTTTTATACAGTGGGTTTTAATATTTGTCACTGTGAGGTTTTCATTCAGTCCCAGCACTTACCAGCTGGACTGCAGTCAGAGTTTGAAGAGAGCCCGCCACCTTCTTGAACAGAATCAAAAGCCTGCCTGCAGGACTCCCCTTTTCTGACAGGGTTTTTTCACTGTTGACAGGTTGCTGTGTGTCTTTCTGGTGCAGAACCTCCCCAAACAGAAAAGGAGAAAGAATAATTTTTTGATTCTCTTGAAACCCTCAGTAAGCAGGCTTAATTTATGAGAAACGGTACTCTAGGTGATGTGAAATTGGGCTCTAGAGAAAACCTCGGACACAGAGGCAGACAGGGAAATTGCTCATGAGTAGCCTGTGCAATCAAGTTTATCTGTGATTGCTTCTAAATAAGGAGAATGTTTGAGAATTTGTGCACTAATAGTTCATCAGCATATCAAAAATAAAGAGAGGGCCTATTCAGGGGCGGGGGCAGTACTCATTGCAGATGCCATAGCCCAGATTACGATCATCTCCTGTTTGTACTACCGTGCAGGCACGCACTCATGCACACGCACATATACACACAGAGCGAGGTGACTTTATAACTGCTCCTAGCTCTTGTCAGTGCTGCCACAAACCCTTGCTTCTGTATGAACTGTATTCCTGATATGACAACTAATACAAGTTGTTATGTGAAAGGTTTGTGAGCTCTTTTAAGGAGGTAAACGCCTTCTTAAATTTAGCTGTGTAAAACCTGTGCTTACAGATCGACAGTATTTCTGTTTTAAATGTGGTTTTACCAGTGGATTAATTCTCTCTGCAATAGCTTATGTTCTGTACACAGTCATCTGAAGGCTAAGGGAATTTGTGTGGAATCTGCTTGAACTAGGTTGGGATGTATATTTTGGCATTGAGGAAGAACATGTATAGCACGTGTGCCAAAGCTTCTGCTGCTTCAAAGCTCCAACACCAATCAGGACAATAATGCTATTAAAAACATGTATTTTCTGTAATCCTTAAATCCCTTCTTAACTTAAAGGAGGAGCTCCAAGTGAGGTAGCTTTCCTTGGCAGAATATTCGTAATGCTGAGTAGTGTAATACTTTCTGAAATGAAGGATAAAAGAAAAGCCTGGACAGAATAAGCAACTGAGAAATGCTGATCCAGTAAAACATGCAGACTCACATTTTACTATGTATTTCAGATAACTTTCATCAGATCTGATGTGCCTAATCTGCTAACAAATTTTGTGTTGTATTGTTTAAAAAAAAAAGCGTAATCTCTATTAATATTAGTACTGATTATTTGTAGTAAGGGAGTCCTGTCAAAGGTTAAGCCTGTATTTCACTATCTACTCTGCAAAGTCATAATTAGAAGAAGTCTCTTTGGCAATTTGCACTGTGGCTAATGCAAGACAAAGAAAGGTTGAGGAAGGAGAAAGGTTGCAGACAGAATCTGAGACATGGAAAGGTGGCTTCGGGAGAAGAGCTGTGCATATGGGTCAGCTAGCCACTATAAAATTCCTTCCTTACCTGATGTTTTATGTGTCAAACATGCTTTATGTCTCAAATTTAATATTTATTTTCCTTTGGCTAGTCCTGCACCTGTTTTTTCTCTGAGATCTTGGTCCTGAAGAAAAAAGACCAGTTCCTGGCTAACAGTCTGCTTAAATCAAGTTGCATATACATACCTGGAATTCATTGCCCCAGAAATGAAAATGAGAAGCATCTTGTGTGAGCAGAAGATTAAGTCCATGTCCTTTTTGTGAGTCCATGTCAAATAATTTACTGGCACTCATGTTACTTGTGCATAGCTTGTTAAAGTGCTAAGGATATTGATAATATACAGCTATGGCAAGAGTACATAAAGAATAATAATCTTAGCCAAAAGTTCCTCATGTAAATCATTTAAAAGGGAAGAATTTCTCCCTCAACAGTACCAGCTTTACCAAACTACAGAAATGCTGTGATTAATCTAGGTGTCAGTTGTTACCTGGTACGTTCTTTGTTCTTCTGACATGATGGTTGGATTTTCTTGCCTGTCGTCAGTTAAGCCTTCCAGGACCCATGATATTGAATGGTGGATTTAGGACCAGAAGGCATTTCCTCTCTCAAGTGCTGTTTCTTTATGAACATGAGAATTTCAGTTTTTCAGTTGTTTACATTTCTCATCTGTTTGGCGGCTTGAGGTAATTAGATAATTTTCATAGATAACAGAAGTTCTGGACTACTGAGTTCTAAGTATGTTATTGACTAAACTTGAATGGTGACTAGAGGGGCTTCCTAATGAAATGTCCATTACTTTCAGTGAAGGCCCATCCTTTCAAGCATCTATAAAAGGTATTTTAGCTCAGAGTTATGTGCAGTGATGGAAACAAAGACATACGCGCTCAAGCAGATGAAGGTAGTTGCTGCAAAAATTGGTGAAAATCCTCGTGTTCGTATTGAAAGTTTCATATGGTTATGACAAATTACAGATTATTAGGAGTTTGTTGGCAAGATATTCAGTTACATATGGCAAAAAATCAATCAAAATTTGAGTGCCAGTAATTAGCTACATTTACAGATAGAGAGGGTAAACATGGTCATGGCAATCACATAGTCTTTCAGCTTTCCATAAGCATATCCATAAAAATAATTCTCACTTCTCCTGGATTCAATCCTGCAACATACTGAGCGGTCTTCCTTTGATTTTTCAAAGACTTTAAACACATGCTTAGTAAAGACCTGAAAATATTTAAATATATATTTATTAATCTTTTTTTTGGTGCTAGGACAGGAAGAATCTGAATGAATTCTTAACCAAATGAATTTGGAAAATGGAAAAAAAAAAATTGTATGCATTGTTGGATTTTTTAATTTATTTTATTTTATTTTATTTTATTTTAGTGCATGTGCTTCTGCATGTGTGAGTGGCCCACTATGCCAAGCAGGGACTAATCTTTTTTGACAAAAAGTTTTCTACGAATTTTCAGTGCTGGCAGACCCAACGACATTTATATAAGCAGCAGTAACACAGCCAAAGTGCTCATGCTGGCTTAAAAGCAAACTCCTGATACAGATACATTGTAAGAGATGTATCAATGAGCCCCTAGTTGAAGAAGACACCTTGCCTTTTTGAACAAGAGTATGTGCTTGTGAGGGTCAGTCAGAACTGAACACAAGGAGGAGTTCTGTTATTTGGTAATTGAATAGTTTTAAGAGCTTGAAATTAGCCCTCTCAGAACTGACATGGATCTGGATCTCAATCTTGTACTCAGTAAACCAGTGTTAGAAGTGATTCTCAATTTTTTGGCAAACATTTCAATCTTGCTTCTCTCCAGGAAAAAAAATACCAGTGTATAGACACTGTTAGTGGAATATATCAACTTTGGTGAACATTTTGTGGGGAAGATTTTTCATCCAGACATCACTTCCATTCAGAGGAAGAGTGCCGTCACAAATGACAAAAGACTTTCAATCTGGATGGAGAAACTAAGGTTCAAATGTCCTAGGCATTTAGAACTGGTTTTCTACCAGGGTGTTTTGCAGTCCTAAAGATCAATATGGCTRTTTCAGGAGAGATTTCTCACAATTTCTTTCTCTCAGGTCCCTCTGCTTTGTAAAACTAGTAAAATATTGTGCTAGGGCAGCAGGGAAGAGACTGGCTTTGTAACTTGGAGGTGAAGTCATCAGCATAAACAGAATAGTGATTTGAAGGCCCATCAGGGCTTTTATCACCTGACTGTAGAGCCAGCTTGTCTTTGCCCTTGGTTCAGCRAGCGCATATATGAAGTAGAGCAAATCAGAGAAGAGACTGACTGAAAGTTTCTCATTTTGCAAATGCTCACAGGTATGTGTTGTGGACCCTAAAGCACCTGATTCGGAGTGGATACGTGGCTCTGGATCTTCCATATCACAAAAGTGAAGCATATTAAATACTGGTCCCAGAGCATGATCTACTAGAATGTTTCTCGAGTTTTGCAACATAAATAAGTAAATAAGGTTTTGCTTTTTATTGCAGTGAGAAGCAAAATGAAAACGTAAACATTTTTTGCAAAACAAAGTCCTTATTTTTAGTAGTATTTAAATGTCCATTTTAAAAGTAATTGTGATACAATCCCTTAATTTGCTGAAAAAGCATCCTGGTATGCAAAAGATGTAATTTGCTAGGTGGAACGCTGCCAGGTTGGTTATTGTTGTGCTTGCCGGGTTCTGTGGGCAGAAATGCGCCAAGCTGGGAGCTCTTTGGCTGAATCCTGCTGCCAAGCTGCTCGCTTCCTTTTATAAGGAGAGACGTGGGGCAGTGCCCAGGCAGCCATCCCAACTCCGTGGCTTCCCCACGTTTCCCTGACTCGAATTCCCAGCTGCTTGGAAGAGCCAGTTTTCCATCTAATTTGAGCTATTGGCATAGCACAGAGCAGACTGAAGATCTGACATCTCATATTTAATCTCTTCCCAAAGAACTTCTGTTTATGAAATCTGAGGCTAATTTGAGGTATAACAAGCTGTTAAGGATAATAATGAGTATGTTTTATAGAATATTTCATGTACTGCTTTGAAAAGGAGCTCAATGTCTATATCCACGTTTAACAGTTGAGAAACAAAATACTGTGAAGTGATCTGAGAAAAGTTGCTCAACAGGAGAAGTCAGGTCTCCCGAGTTCTGGTCTGGGGTTGTATCCACATTGCCTTGCCTTATCTTATCTTATCTCATTTTATTTTATGAGGCTGTGAAAATCTTGTAGTGAATGTTTTCTTTTCTTGCACAACTTTCCAATGCCTTTTATTCATCTAGAAGGTCAGATAACAGTAGATTCTTAAATATGATGTAGTTAATTGGCTGATATATAACCAGATAAAACACTAACAATTATATTTAGGAGTGGTCCAACAAATTTTTTTCTCTCCAAAGAAATGTGTGAATATTATAAGCTTAAATGCAAGGTTATGACTGTTATGATTGCAGAAGTAGAATATAAAATCCATAAGTTTATACTGCTTTCAAGTGATTGTTTTCTAAAAATTCTTGATTATTCATGATACTGATTTTTCTATTACATCACTTTCAGTAAACATTTCTCCCAAAGTCTAAGCACTTGAAAAACTTTCAGGTCTTATTCCTGTCATAAATTCTTTTTTCCTGTGAATATTCCCTACTAGATTGAAACAGTTATTCTTTGCCATGTAAATAATCTTTATGTGGAAATAGTTTGCTGAAAATAGCATTGAGTGTAAAATAATCCCTTTATGAAAGTATTACACAAACAATTCTGCCTGTATCTTGGTTGAAGTTTATTGTGGTTCTAGTCTTAAGTGAATTATGTTAGTTTTATAATCTTGGGAAAACAGTTTGCACTTTGATCTTCCTATTATAAGGGGCAAAGAGATGACAGATACAAACTATTGAAATGCTGTTAGACTTTGGACAGAAACTGGTGAGAGCCAGGGAAGTCTTAAGTGATAGTACTCCCATCTTCTTTTTTTTAATCCTGGGTTTGATTCACTGTGGCCGCTCTTGTGGATTGGTTTCCGTGGCTGGCCGTGGCTCAGGGGAGGGGAGCTGCAGCTCCAGGATGGCTCTGCTGAATGCTGCCCTGGGGGGCTGCTGGCAGCAAGGGGGGTGGCACACCGCAGCCCAACACGGCGCCCACCGCGTCCTCACCCACCCGTCGTTCGGGGCCAGGGTTGCGGGGGCATGCTTCCCCTTCCTGACCCTGCCGTCAGAGTTGGGAAGGTCACATTTCTTCCCAGCGGGGGAAATCTGCACAGTTTATTTTTACTGTTTCTTTCTGACTGGCCATTTTGGGCTACTGCTCTGGATTCTTATGTTGAGGAAAGATCAGGGATGAAAAAGAAGAAAACAGTTTCATTTGACTAAGTGCTCATGAAGTTTACACTGTCTTTCTCTGCTTTTTTCATGCTTCCACATGTAAACTGTTTTTACACCATGGGATAGAAATGAATCCCTATTTCTTTGAAAAGCAAATTCAGTCTTTTAGCTATCAGCTCAACATAACAGAAAATAAGAAATTAATGTGTTTAAATTGTGTAGTTGAGTCTGATCTCAGTAACTTTACTCTAGATTTAGGTCTGATTAGACTAAATTGTACATCAAGGTGAACCAGGAGTTCTGCTTCTTCAGCACTGAAATTGTCCCTCTCACCCAGAATGTTAATGCATCATTTGAAATGCTCCGAAGGACCTGAAGAATAAAGTTCAGTCCCTTGCAGTGCGAGGCACACAGCGACGCGTTGCTTTTGCCYGATACATCACGAGACATTCCTTTACGCAATTTGTTTGTGCTGATGTCCCTTCTGCTACAACTAGTTTGTATGCTCGGCTGCTTATGCCAGGGCATTCTCTTGGGCAACGGTCAATTGGCGCGTTTTGAATCTTTATGTGCCAAGGTGAGAAAAGCAAGTTCAGTCCTCAAAATAATTTACCGTCTCTGAGGATTGTTGGATAGCATTGGCTGCATTAAGAAGCTAGAGTCTTTTAAGGGACTTCATAAGAGAATGCTGTTCAAAAAGATTTTGTTCTTTCCCTGCTGGATCTTAGTACTTCTTAGTATTAAAGTATTAAAGCTTTGAGGAATTCAAACATGAAACAAGAAAGGACGAATTTTCTTAGACAAAATAGGTACTTGCTGAAGAAAGTTACAGATAGGATCAAATGAGATTTATACCTATGAGATTAATGACAGCTTTCCATGCCTAATAGAGTTTCTTTGTTAGAGATTATAGAAGTAATATGTTATTTGGGAAAAGCTGGATTATCTGTCAAAAATAGTAGTAATATAGTCTGGTAAAGGAGCTTGGATCAGTTTATCTAACTGTTAATATATAATGCATAATATTATATAATTGTTAATGTTACAGCTAAGGAGAAAAACTCATAGGAAAAAAAGCTTCAACCTTGGTTCTTTTTTGAATCATAAGTCCACTCTTTGTGACTGTTCAGATGAAAACTGTCTCAGTTCACAGCAATCTAAGTTCATACATCTCTTAGTCATTCTGAGTCTTTTTGCATAGCATTCTTAATTGGCCATGTACAGTTTATATGCTAATTCCTCCAGCATAAGTCTTAAAATGATTAATTCAACATGTTACAGCATTAAGTTAACTGAGAATGGCTCAAGTGAAATGAAACGTATGAAAAAACATACAGTATAACGTTTTGCATCTACTAAGTGCTGCAAAGTTATTTTTATCTGTCTGTGTCAATATACATGCTCTATTTTCATATATATTGAATTAAGTAAAGAAGAATTTCCTGTTTGGTTAAGCTTTCCATAGCCCATCTCTCAGGCAGGGAGTTCAGGCTGTTCAGTGTGAAAGCTGGCAGTGAAGTGCTTTATTGTACTTCAGATTCTTGCCGTACTGAAGGGCTTTCTGCCCCTGTTGTTTGAACAGACCCTGCAACCTGTCCTGTAACAGCTTCTGTGTAAGCTCTGCGTTATACAGCTCTTTTGTTATTTTAGACTGAAGAACAAAGTGCAATACAGTATGACATAGACAAAATTCTTGATAATGAATAATTTTGGAACACTTCAGTGCATAAGGTTCTCAGATGACAGAAGGCTGTCTTTTTTCCTTTTGATCATTCAAGGTGGCCTTTTTTGCTGGGAACACGCTATTAAAAAACCTTATTTTAAAGAAGAAGAGGACAATTGGACAGAATTCAGATCCTTTTCCTTAGAACATCTTACACACAAATGTTTAATTTGTTTCATGTCTTGGAAGATGGTATACCTCTTTTACTTTTTCCTCTCCTTTCACTAATATATATCACACACTTTATCTAGTTGATCTGTCTGGCATCATACTTCTGTAAAGCACTGGGAGGGTCTTTTTCTTTCCATGACTCCACCTACCTTGTACCTGGTTCAGAAGTATTTGGAAGGTGCGAAGACTTGTTTGAGAACGGACTGAAAAAGGCGCAGGTAGTTGGACAGACAGGGAGACAGGCGGACAGGCCTGTGTCATCACCTTGTGATGCTGCTGCTTTTCACATCACTTACTGGCATGTTATCTAACTGCACTTCATCTTTCCTTGAATCCCAGCTGTGCTCAGGCGATGATTACAGAGCGAAATTTGAACTTCAGTTACAAGATTTTAGGGTATCTGGGTAAAGACTGTGCTGGAAGTTACCAGAACACAGTGCTAAACTACAGGTCATTCTGCAGTGCTTTTCTTGGGCAGATTTGGACACTTCCTCCGGTGGGTGGCTGGCTGTTAGCCAGCTCCAGCCTTCAGGTACTGAGCTGCAGCCTGTGATTCTTACTGAGAGCACAGCAGTGCTCAGCGGTGCTCTGCAGCTTTTGGCTCCGTCTGCAGCAAGACTGATGACTGACATTTCATAGTAAGTCCCAGTTCTGATTCTTCTGAGTACAGACTCGGAAGGAAATAGTGCAAAGAAATTGGTCATAAGTAAGCTATATTTTCAAGATAGATTTGTAACAGACTTTATGCATCATTGGTTTTCCCTTCCATATAATAAACTTTGTTCTATGCTAAACCCTGAAGACCAAATATTATGCAGATGTAATATTCTTTTTATAATAGGAAAGTTTCCTCAAGGAGAAGATAGTTTTGCAACATTCTGGAAGTCAGACTCCATATTAGCTCCTCCAAAGGAAAAGAAGTGTCCATGAAAGAACTTATCTTGTGAACTTTGTCTGGGTTTTTTAATTCAGTTGTTCCAGTAGAGCACAGCTGTTTCAGTGGGTGGAAAGTGATGATGTGTCCTCAGAATAAGTAATGGTACTGAAGATCCTGGCCAGAAATTTAAGCTAAGGAAGTGGACACAAGCCAGTAGAGGATTTATATAACTTCATCTCCTTTTGTACTTGATGTTGATTCCTTTCTTCTTGGTGTACTTAACTCTTTTGTCAGCGTCGCAGCTTTTTTTATACTGATGTAAATTTGTAAACGAATTTAACCATGGAGAGGACAACTACCTGGTTTCGCTTATTTGACTAATAGTTTGTATAAATCAGGAGCAGTGAAGTCTATTACTCAGTGTTCCCTTTATCTATTGCAGTTCTGAGAAAATAAAACCATTCATTCATCTGTTTAACAACGAAGGAGTTATCCAGTCCTGCTTTTCAGGAACACTCAAAACTCCTCCTCGCCCACTTCAGGGGTTGGGGTATGCAAAGAATGCAAGACAAAGCCTGTAGCTGGTAGTTTCTCCTTTTTAATATCTTTACTTCCATGCTGTAGATTTACACAAGCTCAGCCAAATTCTGCTCTCTGTTATGCTTGTTCAAATCCAGATTAACTCCAAGAGCATTATTTGGGATTTACGCTAGTCTCCCTGGGGGAAAAATTTGGTCCAATGATATTACAATTATAATAGGAAAAAAAATCCTAAATAGAATGTTAAGACTAATGTCACTGGCATTAGTGGATTCAAAAGAATTTGTCACACTGAGATTCCCCCTTTAGAAACCTCGGATTTCTTGGCCAAGTGTTTGTTTTAGTTTTTAGGATTTTTGTCCAACATACAGTTAATTGCTGGTCCATTCCTGAAAATGTAAGACTTCCCATTACAGATAACCTAGAATCTGGCAAACTATAGTTTTGCAATTTCTTCATTTTAATCTGCATGCCTTTTTCCTGCCAATTCTTTCCTTTGTGCCTATGTGGCCTAACTTGATTCCAGGAGAAAAATCAGGATTGTATTATTGTCAGAGACTATGTATCTTTTTTTTCCAAAGTTGGCCAGGATACTATTGTTTTCTCCTGGGTCACATGTGAGTGCAATAATATTATTCACCACAATAAAATATTGTGTTATTGGAATCTTGTCATATAAGTAATTACCCTGTCCTTGTCATCCCCAAGAACTCTTTTTAAGCATCAAACCTCAGTAGACATGGAAAAACTTCTTTTTAACAAATAGATTTGAGACGAGTTTGTATTTGCCTGAACTCATTTCTAAAATCTGGATATTTCTCCTGAGTTTTATAAAATATTTTCAAATACCATGGATTTTTAATCATTTCAAATCAACTGGCATTTGGGTTTTTCCAGCTAGTTTAGGAGTTCTTCACTATATTCTATCAACATTAGGAGTCTTTATTATGAAAGTTTGTTTCATTATTTCTTCAGAGGAACTCTTCTCCGGCGGACCTTATTCTTTTATGATCACGTTTTCCCAATAGACATTTATGCAGTGCATCTTCTTGCTTTGATGGTGACTGATGCAGGAAATTGTGATGTAGCATTGAGGTCCAGTCACATTCTTCCAGGATCTATATTCTAAAATGCAACCATAGCTTTCAGATTATTTCATTATGGACATCTATATTCCTTGGGAAAATTCATAAGTTGCTAGTTTGCAGCAATTTCATAGGCTACAGAGGTACAAAATATGTCCGCGTTTGTGTGTTCATTTGTTGCTAGTGGAAAAAGGCATGGATGTGCTCTAACCTAATGACTATGTAGAACACAGGTATTTCAGGTTCAGTTTTTGCAGTAGCCATAAATTCTAGTTGCACTAACTACTCATAGTTGCTCAGAACTCATTCCTTAAGTATTAGTTGTTGGATTTGGTTTTATTTATTTATTTATTTATTTATTCATAATTCAGTTCATCGATGGTGGAAAAAGTAGGATTGACTCACCTGGAGATGAGAATTTACCTAACATGCCAATATATCAAAGATGGCTCTACAGTGATGACTGCTGGAGCAATGATATCTAAGGATATGAAAGCAGCTGAATCCTTGTTAGCTAAAAATAGTAACTCTAAGAATACAGGTTTATTTCAGTTGGGCTTCTGAAGAAACATTCATTGATGAAGCGTATTTCAGACATGAGCTAAACTGGATTTGGAACAAGCAACATATTTGAAAGGTTCTTTCATCATTGTTGAATAGCTTTTATCTGGTCAGTCTTATTTACACTTATATGTAATTACTTCCTTGACCTGAATTGAGCGTATTTTTAAAGCTTTTATCTAAGCATGTGAGATGTGATACTACAGCAGCAGTTTGCATCTGACAATAGAATATGGAGCTAGTGTAACTGGTTCAGTAATTTGCAGTATTTGAGTTTTGCCAGAGAAGCTGCCCTTTCTAAGAATTTTTAGATGATCTCCTAAGATCCCTTTCAATCTGAATTATCCTGTGATCATGTATAATATAATTTACAGTAGTGTTTTATTTTGTGTAAGATGGGTATAAAATCACACATTCTTCACTCAAAGCTCCCACCAAAACTGGGACTTGATTGAGAATGAATTACTATGGGATATGAGTAAAAGGTCACTTGATACGGTCCTGAATAATTGAGGAAACCTGAGAGATAAGTAAATAATATTATTTCTCTTTTTTGCTGTGGAAAGAATAAGGTAGACAGAATAAATACAGTTGATGTCCAAGAAAGAATTGTAGACTAGGGATTTCTTAGTGCTTCAGGTAAGTGCATTCAGTTGTATAAAGTGGAAGTAGAAACAGTTCAGTGCCAATTTAAACCTGCACTGCCTCCCATGCTTCCAAATACTTCGCATTTATTAAAATCCAGCAAAATAATAGCTGCACACATTGTGTTTAGCTACATAGATTCTACAAAGTGATGAAAATGTTAAAGAATATTAATGGCTTTAAACTGAAAACTCATTAACCGTTATCCTACTGACCAGCTAAAATAGAGCTTCTCATCATTGACCTGGGTCAATGGTTTCCATGCCATGGAAAACCAGAAATCTGTTTGTTGGCTCACCTAGGAATGTTTGGGAATGCTGGCAGTATCATTGGGTAGGACAATGTGGATGCCTGCTTACTAACAAAAATCTTGTCAATCTAAAGATACTGGCTCTTTTTCAGAAGGTAAAGTAGTATTTTGTATCAAAATACTGCTTGAAGTTTTATATTTATTGCAAAAGATAATATTCTGTCAATATAATCTGTCAAAAGCGGGTAATTAAAACCTGAATTCTGAAAAAGCTCCCTCGGAGTTGAGTCTTGTTATAAATTTGTAATCGTAGGTTGTTTCTCAAAATGGTGAGGTTCACAACTCACTTCCTGAATCTAGACCCAGCGTGATGTGAATTGTTGCTTCATCAAATCAGTGTGGACCACTGAATAATTCTGAAGAGAAAATTTGCAGTATCACAGCAATTGCCTGTTTCCAAATAAAACTTTATACCTGCTGATGAATTTTTTTGAGATTTGATGAACAGAAGGCTTAAAGTAGAATCCATGAAGTACGTATGCAGTGGGAAAGACACCTCTGAGTAAAGTCCTTTGAGCAACACTAGTCTATATCAGCCTCCCTGATTTTATAGTGCCTACTAATTACTAAGAAAGTGGTGACATAAATGTTGTATGTCACGTCAACTTACACCATTTAAGCCTTTCTGTTAACCAGAAATCAATCACATAAAGTAAAAAAAGTATAAAGTAAAATTGTGTGCAAAGAGGACTAAATAATGGTCTCTGAATTATAGATGAATATGATTCACATCTTACCTTCCTTGACAGGCGCAATACCTAGAAAATAGCACTGTTTAAACAAAGGTTATTTTTTAAAAAACAACAGCAAACTGAAAACTGAAAACACTTCCTCTCTGACATGTTTCATCTGTCCAAACAAGTTTGCTATAATACAAAAAATGGAAATTATGCATCTTCTATTATTCTCAGTCCATAAATATTTACATGAAGCTCCAATAATTGGGATCTGCAAGCAAGGTTGTTTGCAGCCACTTCTGTTAACATAGAACTGAAATATTTTTCTGTATTTATCTGGGGATTTTGTTTTCCTTTTAGTGGGCTGCCTGCATGTTATATAGTAATTTACCAGACACTGTTGAGCTAAAAAGAGAGCATGGTAAATAATCCCATTGAAAGAAAACCTGAACAGACAAAATGCATTCTAGAGTCCTTGGCTATGTATGTCCTTATCTTTTCACTTTCTTCTCTTTGTATTTCCTTAGATTATAGATGAAGAAGAAACACAGTTCATGAGTAATTGTCCTGTTGCTGTTACTGAGAGTACACCTAGAAGAAGGACACGCATTCAAGTTTTTTGGACAGCCCCTCCTTCTGGTACAGGCTGTGTTATTCTGAAGTAAGTATTTTTATACTTATTAAACAGACAGTTAAAGTCAAATCTGGAATAGTAAATCAGATATTTATTAGATTAAGAACTATTGGAGTTCTAAGATGCTTTTTTCACCTTTAACACATTTGAGCAAAGATGGTTCTACTTGCACAGTTGAATGTTAGCAACTTAAAGCCAAAGTGTTCAAAAGTTACTCAAAGTTTTTAGTTACTATTTATGACCCTAAGTGAACTTGTTAGGGTCTCAAGGCATTCATTTTCCCTGAAAATCTAAAACTTAAGAACTTTTGGGATCAAAATTGCACCCATCTGGTTGAGAGTTGAGTAAAAAACATGGTCTTAGTTGAGGGAAATGGTAGAGACATTCTGTAGAGTCAGGATTTTCTAAATGGACCTTTATCAGTAAAAACAGATGTGTCTGTTTAGAGGTGCCTACTTTTCATTACTTAGAGCTGGTGAACGCTTACTGATGTTTTCTCATTATTTATACGCTCTGTTGCATGTGTACTCATGCCGTTTGAACAGTAGACAAAGACAACAAATTACATAGGTGCATTGTGCTGTAGGGCCACTCGCTTGTCTGTAGACTCCTTAAGGCAATTCTTACTATGAAGAGTATCAGAAGAAAGTGCAAGAGGATCTGTTCCTGCCAGGGAAACATTGTTCCATATCTTAAGATTTTGCTTGTCATATTTAATAGGACAGATTGGTCAAATACTCATGGACAACTGGGATTTCTTTGCTTGCTTGAATTTATGTCAGGGATAAGCATTTGCAATTGCTAAGATGTGCCCTGCAGTAGACCGGAGAATTTCAAAGAAGCTTCTCAGTCTTGGGAGTACCTTTAGAGATACCGAACTGCTCTAGGCTTTTAAAGAGATACTGTCACAAAGGTTGTGCTGCAGGTAGTTCAGTCTAGTTCAGTCCAGTTCAGGAGAATGTAATGTTAAAATCACAACTGATTTCTGAACAGACTGCAAAGGTGCAACTAGGAAGCCGATCTGCGGGTGCTTTCCTCTCACCCTATGCTTCTCTTCCTTCTCCCTTTGCTCCTTGGCACCAGAGGCAAACCCTCACCTCTTCCACATCTGCAAGGGTGATCTAGTCTCAGCTCTGACACTGGCTGTGAAATGGTCTCAAATCTTTGGCAGACCACTTCTCATTGCTACCTCTTGGTACCAGCAAAATAATTTGGTTTAAGGTGATCCATTTTAATGTGCACTGAAGCAGTCCAAGAATCCACCTACAGGCCTTTTTGTTCAAGGGAGTCAAGCGGACACCCAGTTGTAACAAAACTGCATGCTGGATGGCCAGACAGGTTATGTATTAAAGTTTATATATTGAAATTTTCAGAAGAGTTCCTTCAGCATTCAAGAAGATTCTTTCAGTGTTGTTGAGTAGTTGTGAATATCAGTAAGGCTATTTCCTTTTGCCCTCAGGACTGTCTCACTCTTAGTTGTGTAATGTATTATTGCTTGAGCCACTTATTACTTCATTATCATAAAGAAATAAGGTGGTGATGTTTTATGAATCCTTTTAAACAGAAAGCCCACCAGTAGTAAAGTGGCTTTAAGAAAATTAAACTTTAATCCAGTAATGATATGCGACAACACAAATTCAGTGGATTTTTTCATTACTGTCTTAACTATAATTGTCATTACCAAAAAAATGAACCAAGACTCATTAAAACTTAAACATCTGTGGCTAATGGTGGTTCTGCCTGGGCTTTTTGCTGTGAAGGAATGTAGCATAAAGTACCACTAACTATAGAAACTGCGATAAATGCTTCCTTCTCCCTTCTCTGCYGGGTCAAGTTGTACTGGTTGTTCAACTCTCTTTCACACCGTACCTCACACTACTGCAGAAAGCTCAAGAGATCCTCAAAAAGTTAACGCAGTCAGAACAGCAATCACAATGTTATACATGCAAAAGTATGAAATTGTCATTGCCTTAAAGAATATACAGATTAAATCAGCAGCATATAAACTTAGGCTGCTGGATGAACATCAACAGCGCCAACAAAATGAAAAAGTGCCAAAACAGTTAGATTACTCGACTGGCACCTGTTCCCATAGTCCATTTGGGCAGCTAAAAGGACATCTTAGAAATTGAAATTCATGAAAAAAGGGGAAAAAATTGGTGTTATGACCACCCATTTATAGGGCATGCAGGTATCTTGGATGCATATGCTCTGGTAAAAGTGAAAGAAAAAATCTATTAGGTACTTTCCAGTAAAAATTAACTGAAAAATAGATTTGTGCCTAATGGTTTGTTTATTGACCTCGGAGGGAAAATGACTGTTCTGTTCCTGATAACAATTCAAAGAGGGAATGAAACAGTCACCATTATTGTGATTGCTGAAGCTAGGAATTAACATTATAATGTGGCATTCAGCGCAGTCCTCCCTGGCACCATACATAACGCCAAAAACACATCAGTGATTGCTAAGAACATTTACGTTTTTCCTTTCGAATGTAAAGCTTTGACCATATCTGAATTACAGGGTTTACAGTAAGCCTTCTTTATAAACCTTCTTTATGGTCACCTCCCACAGAGTGGCATACAAATGCTGGACACAGCTTTCACAGTTATTCTGTCATTTGTGAGAGCTTCAATGATATAATAAAAACAACACTTCAAAAGCAGCTACTATTATAAATAGTAATGTCCAAACCCATCATGGGAAAATTCTGAAACCCTGCACTTTAAAGGAAGCAAAAGTCTTCTGTATTTTTATTTTCTCTGTATGTGATGGAGTGCAAATAATTTTTATTATCTATATGTATCTGTTTCAGTTCTTGGAGACTCTGATCACTTGCTGTTAGAATTTCCAAGACAGAATGACTGTTTTGGACCCTGTTCTGAATCAGAAGGGTAAAACTCTTCCTTTCACAACCTTCTGGTCTACTGACTTCAATTTATAGAAGAGTTAAATATAGTCACAAGTTAAATGCAGCTTTTAAAAGTTATTACTGTTCTATATGCCAAATATTGTTCTTATTTAACCACTACAAATTCAGAGTAAGTTTAGAGGCTTCCAGGAAGTTTTTTCTGGACTAGTACTTTAGTTTTGGGGGATTTTTTTTCTTGGTTTAGTTAAGTCTGATACCTTTGATGATAGAAATGCTTGGTAGACCACATTTGGCTAGAATTCTTCTTAAGGCTTTCTAGGCACAGTGCGCACGATCAGTTTGGTTGTGAAAAGCATAAAGCGACACAGGAAAATAGTAATCTAGTTCTGAGGTTCAGCAAGGAATGCTGACGTCTTTTGGCATGAGCAAGTATGTGCGTAATGCCAGCTTTCTGAGTGACTGCAAAATACAAAGTTTAGGAGAATTTGACCTCCTATGAACACTACTTTGCTTTCTAAAACATGTCTTTCTGTGTTAAAACTTAAGCTTGCCCTCCTCCTCAAAAAGAAAAAAAAGACAAATTAAGATCATGTCACACAATAATTGCTTAGTCAGAAACAGTTCATCCCCTCTCTTCATTCCCAGTCACTGATTACAATGAAATAGCCTGAAGGTTTGACTCCTTCCAGACTCTTTATTGAAATGCATAACTGTCAGTTTACTGAATGTATTTTGGGGATACAAACAATACTGGCTGAGCCTCTCTTTGGCCAAGCAGAAGCCTACGCTTCAGTCTCACTGAAGACACAAGACAGAAGACTTTTGTACTTAAATATTACAAACTGTTTGGGAGACTGTTTGGGAGACCCTCAGATTTTAAGGGACTCTTTCTACTTGCCTGACGTAAGCTAGGAACCCTAGGTGGCTAAATCCAATTGCAGGAAGGTACACAGGCTCCAACATAATCAGCTCCTAAACTGATTTATGCAGATCAAGGGAGAAATATTGTATTACCTTTTGAATGCCCTCGGACACTGCAAGATGATTTTAAGCACCTTGATTTTAAGGATCCATGGGAATGGAATTGCATCATCGGCTGTCAGGTTGTGTAGTCAGCCTCCTCACAGCATTTGTATTTGGGTACAAAGTGTTGCTCTGTGGAACAAAGTTATTAAGGAAAGGTGAATCAACAGAATGCACTAAGATCTTTCTTAGCAATAAAAATCCTTTTAGCTGCCCCAGCATCAGCGCTAGCTTCAGAAGCTACCCAAAAGCTGGCATGATGAGGAAAGTGCTTACAACGTCTTGCTTCTGTGGTTAGACATCCATTTGCGCCATCCTGAGCTGCCATGCTGGGTGCAGTCTGCTTCCCTTCTTGTCCATGACACAACATTTCTTCTTTCTGTCCCTATTTACTTTCCCTTGTTTCTTGTGTTTGATTGGACACCGGGGTGTCTTACGGTAATATGGGAGTAGCAGGTCACTTCTTCATCTTCTGATAAATATTTATGTTCTAAACCTTAATTACTCTATTTTTGGGTTCTTCAGAATACTTTTCATGTATAAAATCTTTTAAAAACATACCATTAAAACTTTATTGAGAGTTACTTAGTATTTTTCTATGCAGGATTTATATAAAAACTAATCATCTTATAATAGGCAATTGGACAGTGGTCAGCCTAGATCTAATCACACCCACCCACCCACTGTTACCGAGAACGTTCTGGGGCCCCTGGGGCCTAGGAGCCTATTCTCAAAATCCTTTTATCTCTTTATGTTAAAGTAAATCGAAAGTTGGATGGATCTTTAGGAGGTAATGATGACCATATCAGTCAGAAAATGTGATCTTTATAGTATTTATATCCTTGCATGGAAGCAGAGAAGTTTTCAGGGGATTGAACCATGACCTGGCCAGTCTGCTTTTATTTTTTTGTATAAATGAGTCAGACTTTTTCTTTTCTTTTTTTTCCACATATAGACTTGCCCTGCTTGGTTTAGTCTTTCAGC
This sequence comes from Apteryx rowi, assembly GCF_003343035.1. Lineage (NCBI taxonomy): Eukaryota > Metazoa > Chordata > Aves > Apterygiformes > Apterygidae > Apteryx > Apteryx rowi. Next base: position 1,772,430 of record NW_020451016.1, read on the forward strand.
AAAAGTAGAACAGCACACACTTACATTTTTTGATTTAAATGTCTCACGACTAATATTCAATCCTATATGAAGACTTTTCCTCTAGTTATAGCTTAATGTTGTATTATAGCTTAATGTTGTAGTTTTTCAGAGTAAGATTTTCACTTATTTCAAATTGCATAAGAGAAGATATAGCATTCTCAGGCATCAAAACTGTATTTACTTCTGCAACAAAAAAAGCCAATGGAGATTTATCTGGTTTAACAAGGGAAGGAAGTCTTAAATCTTGCTGTTGTGTGGATTTTAATCGGTGATATACACCACTGACTATAAAGGGAATAAATATGTATTATGATTTTCTTAGCTATGGTGGAGAATAACCCATTTTAAAGCACTATTAGCCCCAGATTTCCAGACGTGAACAGTTAGTTGTATTCCTCAAGATGGTGTCTCAGTTCAGTGTGGTACTGTCACACCTCTGAACAGGTAGGTGAAGGTCTGATCCAAGTAATTGTTGGAAAATACAGAACAAAGTAGTTTTCTGCAAGTACTTTTAGAAATCTGTAATATAAAAGAAGAATGAAGAAAGTTTTGTAAATCTTCTTAACTTGCTACATATTAAAATTTCATGGTAGGGAAAATCCTGTTAATATCTAAGTTGATTAAATCTGCCAGTTGTAGATCTCATGAAGAGTCAAGTATTGCTAAATGGTAATTGTCTTTTCCTTCTTTAGCATTTGGTGATTTTCACCAAGTCTAATTTACCACATTAATTGCTAACGTGGTAAATATTGGGCACATGCAGATAAGTTATATTCAGTTTACCATTTAGAAAAGAAGCCACAGTGCTCTGATTGCTTCCTGGAATAATTGAGTTCTTAGGCAGCGAATGTGATTTGTATGATACATGTAACATTTGTAATTAAGGCTTGCAGCAGAGTACCTGTTCTGTAACAGCTACCTGAATAAAAGCTTGTCAATAAACCCGAACGTCTGTGGTGCTGGCCAGTGATTCAGAATACTTTATTAACATTTTTTTTTAAATGTTATAATGGTGATAAATGCTGTAACTAATTAATTCTAGTTATTGTTAACTTAGACATTCAGACACTCATAGATGGCATTTAGATCAGATAGATGGCATCATGCTAGAGTCCTAGCTAGTGGTTGGGTTTGAAATATAGTAAGTTTAAACCTATATATGAATACCTTTTGTGCTGTAGAGAGCATAGTTTTAGTAGTAATAAATCTGTTGTGCCACTGTTCTTTTATGCAACTGTTCTTACAAGTTATTTATTTCTGCTATACATATGATGCTTAAACAACTGACAAATTAAAATCTAGTGTCTGTAAATATTGTTAGTACTGTTACCCCTCATAGAAATCCTCTGTGTTTGTCATAATCTCTCTGCTGTTTGTTTATGGGAAAATTTTTTTGACCCATGTCTAGGGGAATGTTTTATCCTTTTTGAGGAAAAAAAGTGTGATTTTTTTGTTTTATTTACATATGTAATCTTCTTGATTTAAATTACATTGCTTTTTGGTTGTATATAGTAACCAGAGAGTTGAGGAGTTTTAAAGAGTCTTCACAGTCTTCCAAATAAAAACTATGATCAATCTGGTCTATCAGTGTATGTATTGAAAAAATCTTACAGGTGGCTGTGCCATTGTAACAAAGGTATCATAGCTCCAAGAGCAACTTCAGTGCTAGTGCATGGGTCTGCGCTTTGGATATAATACTCAGTTTTCAGGCTTTGCATGTATTCTGGTAATCCTCTTACTCTCAAGCCTCCAAATCGCTGAAGGTGAATGAACTCAAGCTAGAGCTTTTTGAACATGAACTTCTTGATTTCTTGTAACTTCAAGCATAATATTCATTCAGGTTGCTTGGCATCTCACTCTGAGTAAACACTATATTGAGATGTGATGTCAAAAAGTCTAAAAGAGGAACCAAATGCCACAAAAACCCCACGTTGGTTTGAGTTCATAAATACATATACATGCTGAAACTGTCTTGATGTGCAGCCAGATCTCTTCTCTACACTCAAAACTCATGATTAGATCCAGCCAGGGAGTTTTGGGGGGGCAAATGGAGCATGAGGCATATGGATAACAAAACCCATAAAGCAGAAGAGCAGCTCTGTTGTACATGAATTAATATATGACCAGCACAATAAGTCTTTATCAGAAATGTCAAACTGAAATGGTCAGAATTAAATGCATTTCAGAATTACTCTCTCAGATTAAAAATGTTGATATTATGATTCTCTGTCACAAAAGCAAGTTGAACAAATTTGTTCCTTCCAAATATTCAAGTGTGAAAAACCAAAAAGTAACTTCAGCTTGTTTGGATTGGATATTAAGTAATAATGCTGTCTTTCCCACTTACCTGTTTGGTCTTCCCACATGATTATCCAGATTCCCACTGTTTTACCTGACTGCTTATTTACAATACTTTAAATGAAAATCCAAAACTTTCAGAAAATATTGGAGTGGTTGAGCACAGTTATAAAGCATTTTGTGAAAGCTTTCTGTTATGCAGAAATACAGTGGCTGAGGGAAACCAGAGCACAGCTGGCCTTCCTTGCCTAGCAGAAGGTCTCAGGAGTAACTATATGCTGTTCATGGAATGATAGAAGGTAATGGTCCTCATAGTATACGTAGCTATATTGAATCTCCCAGTAGAATTAATAAGTCCTCTGCATGTAGAGAACTGACCAGAATTCATGTACTAACAGTTTAAAAAAAATAAACACTGTAATTTTCTGGTCAGCTACAATACTTGACAACTTGAGTAACTTACGAACCTCATTTTTGCATATAGGTAGTATCAGTATAGCTTAATAGTTCTTTGCGTGGCTTCAAATATTTTGTGTAGTCACTCAATGTATTCCACACAATTTTGATATCAATCTAAGATACCTCTATACATAGTAGCATTTCTTAGAGCAATTACTACTTTAATATAGAGGAAATTTATTAATTTTCATACACGGTTCTCTTGACCTGCTGTTTTATTTTTCCCCTTTCTTCACTTTTAGGAGTTAATGTAATGTAAATGTGCATGGTCTTAAATGCATAGGGACATAGATTGGAAATGAAAAGATTTGAGTCCATTTCTGTCTTTCACACTGGGTCATCCTGTACAGCTAAACTCATTTTTCAGTGCTGTAATATCCTCAAGTGCAAACTAGGGCCCATGATACTTTGTAAGACGCTGCAAGCCATGCAGACAAAAAAATTTATATGATAGTATCTTATTATTCTAATTACTTAAAAAGAAGTTAAATGTTGTTTTCTTGGTCCACTTACTTGTTTTTTATAAATCAAGGCAAAAAATTTATACTTGCAATGTAACTGCAACTTGCAGCCCTGTATTTCATTCTTTAGGCAAAATACCCACAGAGAATGTAATTGTATTAGGAAGCAGAAATAATCTCCTCTACTTCTATATAGCTTCTGTATTTATAGCAGCTCTAATATTAGATTGTAAAAATGTATATTTGCATTTTAATATATACAGTAGCTTCCTTCTGGATTTACTGACTAAACACATTTATATTTAAAACAAAAATCTAAACCATTACACTTTCTCACAGATTTAATATTTTGTTTAGTTTCAAAATGGAGCACACAATATTTTGAAAGTACTTGTTGTAAATACTTTCTTGTAGTTTTGTGCTTTTATAAATTATCTTTTTTACTACAAAATTAATGTATTAATCATAAAATCTAGCTAGATTCATTCATTCATATGCTGTTTTGTTTATAATGGTATATGGTTGCAAAGCAGTAGTTTAACAGTTTTGCTACTGAAAGATGGGTTTACTCCTTGAAGAGTGCAAAGCAGTAGAAAAGGAGTGAAATGAAAGTATTGAATATAAAATTTTTGCATGAAATGAACTCTTAATGTTGGTTTCAGACTAGCCAGTGTATTCTGTTTTAATAAGGTACCAATGTGCATTTCAGTCTTACTTAAATTAATTTTCTGATACACTTTTTTCATTTTATATTTCTGTAAATATATTATAAAATGAACTTTAAGTTAATTTTTTTTTTTTTTCGTATAGGATCAAACTGGAATATTTGCCATCAGTTGTCTTATATAGGTAGAAATTATTTATAAAATTGTCCTGTGTGTAAATTTGTGTGCATTTCTGCAACTGTTTTCATAATGTGGCACGTTCTTGCGGATAAAGCTTATGCCCTGATTTTCTGTAATGTTTGTAAGATGGTGACTGTTAATTCTTATATCCATGGTGCTAATCGTTCAAGGGAATGGGAGCTGGGCTTGCTGTAATTGCCTATTTGTGGGGAAGGTGTTTCCTCTTGCCGTTAGGAAGAGGAAAGGATTAAAGATTGCTTAAAGGTTGCTGCTTTTGATTGGAGTGCAGAAGCAAATGGGCCTCTTGCCGCCAGAACTCTGTGGATGCTGTTTTGGGTGCGTAATTTATTCCACTGTCCCCAGTTTGAGGGAAGATATTAATATCTCCAGCTAATGGGGATGCTAGCAATCGAATGAAGCTGGATTTGGGGTAACACATTACAGAAGAGGCGCCCGGCCTGCTTTTTCCAGCACCTCCTAGTCTTTATACTGAGCGAGGTGGGCAGGGTCCAAGCCGCAGCCAGGGAGCTGAACGGAAGCAGGGCTGGGCTGGCGGCACGCTCCCCGCAGTCGCTGCGAAAGAGTGGGAAGAGCTGGTGGGCCTTCCTCTAGCGGTAGGGGGATTATAACTATGGCTTCATTATGGATGATGATATTTTTAACTGCTTCACACTGTACCTTGAAAATGCGTGTGTGAAGATCTCATATTAAAAAAATCAGTGCTATGGCGCATTTTGTGGAAAATGGGAACAGCATATGCAGTTACGCTCATGAGTCCATATGGTTATTATTTAGCACAAATACTTGTATAATAGAAGCTGTTCTTAAAAAGTTATTCTCTCCTATTAAGTGCAGTGGAATTGAAGGAAAGTACAGCATTCTTTATGCTAAGACACTGATATTGGTTCTCTTTTTGATCGTCATTGCCTTTTCTAGAGACTTTCTGGGGAAATATTGTAATTAAGATTAATCGTTAAGATTAGAAATTGACTACAGACTGAAACACAGAATTGATCAGAAGTCAAATGGATTCATGTTTGGTACTTAGCAAAGATATATGCACAATTCAAAACTGTTATTTTTATTTCCTAACACTTACAGATACGGACTTCCTTGCTTCTTCTACATGTTCAGCAATATTCTGAGACTGCTAATTACTCATTAAAATACGTGTTAAAATCATGCACTTACAAAAATCATATGAAGTAGCAAGTCAGGTAATGCCTCCTAGTAATTCCACTTTCTGCTCTGAAAATTCAAGGTAAATAGAGAAGCTATAGAAAATGATGATGGAAGGGATGTCAGTGAAATACCTAATTCTTCTGGTGTCTAGCAACAGGATTGACTTTGCTTGAGTTGCCCCTTGCCAACACTTATCCATCGCTGCTGTTCTGAACATCTAGTAATGGAGGCGTGACAGTCCYGATAAGGGAACCGATACCAATGCTTACCTCTCATTGCTACTGTTCTGCTGAAATGATTCCTCTGGTACCCATTAATCTCCAGTACTGTCCTTTCCTTCATTAGCCCTCTTTTCACCCCGCATCTTCCTTCAGTCGTCTTTTCTCTAGATTACTCAATCCCAGCTCCTTCAATCATATTTCCCATAGAGAAATTTCTAGATATCTGATTGTTTTCATTAGTCTCTTCTGAACTTTCTCCAAATAATCCATATCCTTGAGTTGTAGTACCCAGAACTGGGCGGCATCATCCTATGGATGCTTTACATATGACAAAAGAATGACACCATGTGGTCTTAGAGAAAGTACTTTCATTGGGGTGTCTGCTGTTTTTTTCCACAGGAGAATAACATTTACTTGTGTTCAACTTTTGATCCACAAAATTCCCTTATCCTGCTATTGAATACTTCTGGCTCAATGGCCTGTTCCTCTCTGTGCAATTATTCTTATCTAAAACTAGAACTTTGTATTTAACGTTATTCAATTACTGTTTTTTTTCAGAATTCCTCAAATTTGTGAACTGTTTTGTGTTTTGATCAACCTTGCTTACACTTAGCTTGATGYTGACTGCAGTCAGTAACTTGCTCTCTCCATTATTCAAGTTACTAATGAAAGTATTGAAATATGCATGACCTCCCTGAACTTTAAGCTGTTCTGTGGGTTCCAACTGAGTTCCAACCGTATGAAAAAGCAAATCTGTTTGTTTTAAACATTTTAACATTGCAGTCTAAAAATCCATGCCATCTAATTCTGATGAAATTGGTACTAAGTATTTTTAATCACACTTTGAAAATTGGCTAGTTTGATGTATCAGTATATTTTAAGTCCTTAAAAGGCCATATAAATTAAAAAAAAATCAAGAAAATGTTTTTTATTTACCATAACTTGTATTGGAGAAGGATAAATCCTCAAAAATTTATTACGTGTATTTACATAGCCTTGCGGAAAAAAGCAAAAGGATTAAGACATCTACGGAGGAAAGTTTCCTATACTCTCTGGAACTGAACTTTGATTTTGTCTGAATTTTGCTCTGAGTAAGTGGGGAGATAAATTAGAGTAAACGCTGATTTATTTCTGGCTCAGTCTCTAGTAAGGTCTACATTTTCATATATTTCAAGTAGCCAAAAAAAAAAAAAAAAAAGACTCCATCATTTTCTTATTGTTTGCTGTTTGTAAATGAAAATCATTGTTAATTTTGAGTCTGACAGCTGTAGAAGATTTGCCATTCTGCAGCAGCTGTCAGTAGCGCTCTGGTTTGTTTTATAAACAGATGTTTAATTTGACTTCAATGCCGTTATCAATTTTTGAGGAGAAACAAAGAGAGGAAAGGAATAGAAATAATCATGATAGTCATAATTTGATTTTCTTTCAAAACATAAATCAGAGTCACTGTTGATGACTTCAGAAGTGTGTTCATATTTTTGACTGTTGAATGTTCTAAATCAGTTTTTTTAATTACATGAACTGAAATTAAGCTTTCTCAGTGCATGATAAGTCATGTTAAGGAAGAGATTATTATGTCAAGATTTGAAGGTATTCATGTAGTATGCCTTAGAAAACAAAGAGTAACTTTTTAAGATGCATATTTTAGTTATGGATCAAAATATCTTACTGTTTCTTAAAATTACAGTGAAAGTGATTTTGTTTCTATGTTCAAACTAGGGCATCGGTGGGCCTGATCTCATACTCGTACATGTTGTTCACTGTAGTATAATAGTAGTCTCATTTCACATCAACAAAAGTGAGGGGCAAAGTGGTCCCAGGAATGAGGAAGTGAGATATTGAAAAAGCTAACTAATACGCTGTGGTTCTCTTTTAATTTTAGTAACCACAGACTTGATCCAGTATGTGACCAGTGCCTAAGATGGTTTAATAAAATGTGCAGTTAGAATATGTTGGCAAGATCCCCCGTTGCTGAAAATGGGTGTAGATTCAAGAAAGAGATTTGAAATTAGGAGCATATAGTCTCAAGCCTACTGCCCTATGGCAATTCTTAAATGTTACAAAGTCTAATTTAAATTAGTCATAAAGATGGCAGGTCTTACTGGTCATTTTTACCTTCCTAATATAATCCGATTAGGTATTTAAAGACTATGCATTTTTCTCAGGGCATATGAATAAACATGAAGTTAAACATGTATAAGATTTTCTGCATTAGCAGAATTTTTCTAGCTTGCTGAGTTCAATATTTGCTGCACGGCCATGAAAATCTAGAACAGCTCTGCATAGAACATTTTATAGTTAAAATTTCAAGCACAGCTGTATTTCAGTATGAAAGACAAATGGCTGAATTTACAAAGTATCAGACTCTACTATCCTTATAGTATTTAGCTTCTCTTGTGGATTTAAATATATTAACTGGAAACACTCCAAGAGTAAGGTATTAAATAAATTAGAGTCTCAGAATCTGAACATGGTGTTTATCTTGATTCTTTGTTCATATGAACCACTACTGAACTAATTTCAATTTGTTTCCTTAAAGGGGCAGCTGTATGTGTTATTGTAATTTTTTAGAAATGATAGAAGGAAAAAAATCACCGAGAAATGAATTGCTCTTTGTGTAAACTGGACTGTTCAATTGACTCTTAGTGTCTTTCTACTTATCTGTCCTGACTTTTTTTGAAGAGATTTATGAAAGGGTTGAAATATAAAATTCAGCCAACAGTTGGGTGGACCATTCCTTTTGTTTCCTTGTTATAATTAGATACCGACTTTTTCAATCTTTTCTGCTTCATTAGATATGCATTAAGTATCTTTACTATCTGAACAGCAGCAGTCTGCACGCTTTCTGCACTGCTCTCCTGAAGAAATGGATTTGTTGCTCAGTCAGTTCACTGCTTCAGCAGAATGTAGCTTAAAGTCTTGCAATGCATCAGAAAACACACTTGATTTCTTTAATAGTTTCTGGGTTTTCATTTGCTGCAGAGAAGATAGGCTTGCTGACATAGGGGCCTGTGTCTTGAGAAGGAACCAGCTCTGTTCATTATGAGGATAATGGGCTTGACCTGCGCTCGCTTACTGTACTGGTGGTGTACCTCACCTGGTGATAAGCCAAATATGTACCGACAGCTCGTTTAAGCTGTAGAGATTGCTTATCATAATTTTTTTTTTAATAGATTTCTCTGAAGATGGAATATACACTGGTTCTGTGCATGGAAAAAAGGTGTACTTTCTCATGATACAAATGCCTTGCAATTGTTTGCTAACATATTTATGATAGGACAGGCAATTCATATACAAAATAGAAAAAGGCTCCATACTGCAGAGATGACGCCATGTATTTGAGGTACCATCATTTCTGATAGTTCATAAGGGAGTTTTCTTGTTCATCAGAGTTACTTTAGGTAATAAATACTAATAAACAGGCATTTATGTAGTTTACTTGAGTAAATCATAGACATAACATTGTCTTCAATAAATGGAATAAAAACAGATAGCTCTTCATTCTTGCTAGTTTTAAAGTAGTAGTCTATATTTCTACCACCTGTAGTTCTACTCACAAAGTACTAAGAATGTTCAGAATAATAAATAAAATAAAGTTAAACTCATGAAAAGGAGACAAATTTCAGTATACTTTCAGATGTGTTTTATGGATTGTCTTTATCAAAAAAAAACGTGGCTCAGCAAGAATATAGTTTTAAGTGATGTCCTTATAATTTTCTAGTTTTCCAGAGGCTACTTATGCATCAGAAGAAATTAAGGCTCTGATTCTCTTCCAGTTAAGTGAAATTGAAGTTGGTAATTGATTTCAATGGAAGTAAAGTCAGGTAGGATAATCTCAGGAGGGTATTACCACACAGTCAGCAGTAGCTTAAGATTGCAGGGCACATCTAGGTTTTTAAAACACTCTCACTATCAGTGTATCTGATAACTGTATGTTTTTGATTTTCAAAGTGTGTGGTGTTTCTCTGTCTCTCTTTCTCTGTAAATGTTTGGTGGAAGCAAATGACTGTCAGTGATGAAAAGCAGCGTCAGATATGTAAGCCTTGCATTTTGTCTTGAAGATCAGGAGAWTTGTTTTTCTTTGTGCTTCAGCTGAAAAATCTGAACCGACTATTGAAAAAGTTTAAATTGCACTGCTTGGGTATCAATCTCAAATACATAACTGAGTTACYTATTTTCCATACATCTGAAGCAGGACCTCTTCTTGTCTTTACTATGCTTAATCCATTGCTCTATTTTCTTCTGTATCTCAAATCACTCTTGATGCGTCTCAGTTATGCTAAAACATCTTCCTCTTTAGGAGTTTCTGATGAACTTAAGAATCTAATTAACTGCACTTGCTGGCTTCCAGTTTCTACTCCCTGCCTGCTTCCTAAAGCAGCTAATACTAAGGTTAATTTATCATCCTAGTCCTTTCCATTACTACTTACTACTTTTCACAATCCTGCTTTAATAGTTCTGTTTATGTGCTCTACTTGTCCTGAAGATTGGGGGTGATGCAGACTGTGTAGCTTTTGCTTAATCCCTGATCCTTTAAGCATAGTTGTAATCACTTCCTCCATGAAATGATGAGCTTTGTTTGGGTCAGTGAGGCTTTAGGAGTCCCACAGAGGCACAAGGCTTCTGAAACCTATTTTTTTCCCCACCACTGCTCTGCTACATGTTGTTTTATCGGAAAGGCTTCAACTCATTCTGAGGAGTCAGTCACTTCCAAGCAATATTTTTTACCACAGCCCRTTTTGGGGAACTAATGTATATAATCTCTTTGTAATCACATCTGACAACCCACTGCTGCACCGAGGGGAGATGACTAGACTGTGAGCTTGCCCTGCTTCTAACCTTTCCTGCTACTTCCTTAACTCTAAGAGTATTTTTCCAGTTTTCATGTAACATGTTATAATGTGTTCAGCAATTCTTTTTACTGTCTTAGTCCTTTTGTTTCTAGTAACTGCCATTGCTGTTCACATCATATGTCCCAGGTTGGCTGCTGCTTTAGTTGCTGAATCTGCCTTATTGTCCCCTTCAGATTTCTGATTCTTATTCCTTTCAGCCTTTAGGTGACTAATTCACAACTGATTCCCATGGTGATTCCCCCACTTATAAATCTCTTCTGCACCAATCCTTATTCAAAATTAGCTTTCTGTCACTCAGCCTCTCCCTTCTCTTAACCCAGTCAAACRTCCAATATCATATTCCCTTCACACAATAATTCAAATCAGGTAAGATCCCAACCCACAGAACCTTTTGTTGTCCTAAGACTTCAAGGACTTCTTGTAGTCTCTTTGCTGGGCTGGCCTGCTTGGGGATGTTCCTTGTGTCCTGTTCAGTTCAAGGCACACATACCTTATGTACCGCTTTCATCCATATACTTTGAAATTCCATCAGTGAACCAAAGGTGATTTGTGCTGTAATTTTGCACTAAAACTCTTCAAAATCTTCCTCAGTCCCATGTGTAGGTGTTGTTTGTAAATGACTGGGCATTGCCATTCTGCTCCCATATTGATTAGAGCATAGGTTAAGAGATAAGGTTACTGAAAGTTTCTAAGGTTAATCCGTGGTTCATTAATATTAATGTCTACAGAACAAGTATTGGAAACTCTGAGCTTCCTGTCAATGAGCCTGATAGAACAGACTTTAAAGAAGACAACTGGATCACAACAGGGGCAGTACTTGTGAATATCTCAAAGTTATGTATAGTCCTAGCTGCTGGTAAGCATTCCTAAACAGTGGCTGATTAGCACACCTCTGGTATTGGTGGTCTTATGGATTCATACGTTACTGGAACCAATTTGTTCTTTTGATCTTTTATAGCAAAAGTGCTGCCAGTGCTGCTGGTATGGTGGCTAATCAGACATAAAAAGGATGTATTGATTTTGGCATTTTTAGAATTGAAACATGAAGAACAAAAAACCTACTGCACAGGTTCCTTCTCATTTCGTTCTCTAAAAATTTATCAGAATTTTTCAACAATACTTGCTGTAGATCCTTACTCCAACTAATTTTTGCAACCAGAACAATTGCATGAACCAGAGATACCACCCTAACACTGTCCTTGGCCACAAATTCGTTGCAGCAAATTTTTGACAAGGCATAGAGGAGGAGCCTGGTGAAATCCTCCCTAATGATGTAGAATAATTTCATAGATTATTTTGAACCATCTTTGATAATTACATTTGTCTTATGAGTGGACTGATCTTTTGGCTAGTTATCAAATACAATTTGAATGTGCCTTCTTCCTGCATACTGCCCATTAGGAATGAAGAAGGATGAAAGATCTCAGCTGCCGATCTCAACCCTTCTATCTTTATTAGTCCTTTCTTTTCTTTCCTTCCCCTGCGCTCATGTCTTCTAGCATAAACATCCCGTGTCTCCTGGCATCAGCTGTGTGAATGTTCAGCAGGCTGCAGGCTCAGCTGTCAGTGAAAGCTCTTAGAAAAGACCAGATAGAAGAGATGCAGTTGCTAAAGGTGTTAATTCTTGAAAGCTGAAAGCTCTGGCTCAGCTGCACTAAGGAAATAGGAGGTCTCTTCGTTCTGATGGTTCCAGGTCCGGTTACAGTGCATTTAGGGAATCTGACTTGACCTCAAATACTGAAGGTATCTGTCCTATCTATGCCTGCACCAAAATGAAACTTCTTTAGGCAAATACATTAATAAAATTAAAGCCTCTTTTAAGAAGAAGTAATAGTAAACATTTTAATATCAAATCAAGTTAGCCTACTTACAGTGACTGTTAATTTGTTCTGTCATACATGGTAGTGCTTTAACTTTCAGGTATTGTTACTGAAATGAGGTGAAGATTTTTCTGGTCTTGGAAAGCATCAAATACATTATTTGTACAATTCATGCAACTAAATAATCAGTATTCTGTAAGGGTGATGGACATAATTAGTATATTGTTCTTGTTATATACTTTTAACATATGAATATGCCTTCTGCTGATTGCTGTGCAAGAGTGGCATATCAGCAGAGGTCAAGCAGTGATAATTTGTTAATTTTCTAAGTGAGGACTTGTGAGGAGTAGCACATGCGGGAAGGTTTAAAACATAGCCTTTCCCTGTGCAGTTCATCATCTGCTGCTTCCTGCCGTAGTTCGGGAAGTGGGCTACCCACTCGGAAAAGGGGGACCTGGTTGCCTCTCTCTTTTCTTGCTTCCCTGGAATATCCAGAGGAATCAATCTTTGTTCTCTCTGCAGGTGGGTGAGTCACACAGGTTGCATGGACCTTTTAAGCAGGAATAAAACCATGCTTGACAAGTTGTATTTTTTGTTTTTATTTTTGTTATTTTGTTATTTGTTTATTGTTGTTTATTTTTGTTTTGAATTTAGGATTTGTTGGTTAATACAGAAATGCTGCCTTCTCTGTGAAATTGTCGCCTTATCAGACCTTATCACAAGTTAGCTCAATGAATGTTACCATCAGGTGGTATCAGACTAGACTGCAGCTCTGGCCTCGCTAGCTTGATAAAAGCTATACTCCCACCTTTGATAGATTGTGATTTCTGTCTGCTACACTGAATTAGTACTCAGAATAGTGAAGTAAATATATCCTCCAACCAGTGTTGTCCAGTATTTTCTAACTCTTCTTTACAGTGTGATTTATAATGCTTAGTCTTGAAATCCAAGGAGATGGTACTTACTACAAAAAATTGTGGCTAACAAAATACCTGGTGAGGCTACAGGCCACAAATAGCAATGGGTGTTAAGGAACCTGAAATTTGCTCAAGAGGCCTAGGCAAATTCACTCCTTCATCTTTTTATTTTTCCTTTGTTTTTTCTTTGTTGCAAGTAAAAGATGTGTAATGTATATGTCAGAAATGATCCTGTCAGTATGAGTCTTTTTCTGGAGATTTTAAATTTAATATTTATGCCTTGTGACCATTCAAGCAAAGAACAGAGGGGTTTTTCTGAGGGCAAATGCAACATAGCAGCATATATAATTGTGTTTTCCCTTAGAGCTTTTTGTTGTATTATGTATGATGGCCAGATCAGTCCTGAAGTCAGTGAGCTGCTGTGCATGCGTGTAATGGTAGAACTAAGTATGATATGAAGGATGACCAGAAGGTTTTTGAAGCTGGAACATATTCATAAGGCAAATTTGGAATACTTTGCTCTTGATGTGGAGTTTTGCTCAACTGTATTTTCTGACAGTATGGGTGGAATGAATTTAAGAGTAAAACTGAAGAAGAATATTCTGGTGTGTATGGATGCACTGAATTGTAAATGAGTAATTTTTGTTGTTTCCAGCTGACTAATGTATTAGAGAAAAGGCAGTCATAATGTGCAGAGATGTAACTGCTGAGTTATGGGAAYGCTGATGAACTTGACATTAATATTATTCTGTTTTATACAATATTGAATATCAAGTTTGAATGGTTGGCCCAAACCACGTTACCAGCATACTTACATACAACCATACCAGCATACAAACAAAAAGCATACTTAAAAACAAACAAACAAAACTACGTTAGGGACCGAAGTTAGGTATCAAGAAAGAAATAATTTTAGGCAAGTTTTTTATAGTACTGACCCCTGTTGATGACTGATGACAAAGTTAGACTCTGATTTAGCTGGAGCTTTTCATTTTTCCTTGGTGAGGCTTTTTTTTTTTTTCTTTTATTCACATTTAACTTCTTTGTTAAGTTTCCTAAAGCATTTTTTTGTCCTGCCATCTCACAGGCTTTTAAATACTGATTTTTACTCCCAACCTCTTGCAACCTCTTGCAGTATCACTGAGTGTAGTACCAGTAGTTCTTTCCCATGTGTATAAATCAGAAAGGTTGTCCCACACTGGGAATTGCTGCATTTGTAGCTGTTGTAATGCTAAGCCAAGAAATTTAATACCGCAAAGCGTATGAAAATGTTCTTTTTCGTAAAAAGATTATGCTGCACCTTTGTGGATAAAGAGGTAGAGTGGTTTGTCACGTAGGGAAGGAATGGAACTGCCCGTTGTGAAGGGGGAGGTAACGACCAGAGTGTCACGCACACTACTTCTTTGGTTCACGTCAGCTCTGACTTGGCATGATGCTTAAAACCTATTCCATATATGTCATTAGAGAAGGAGGCTTCTAAGGAGGTGTTACCCTGAAAGCTGATAGAACTGGAAAAAGAGGACGACAAGCTTTCAAATCCAGCATACCTTCACCTACTCCAGCAAAATCTGTTTTGTTAAAATGCGACTCTATTATTGTACTTCATGGTTTTGATGCAAGCTTAAAAAATGTCATAGAAACAATTCTTAAAGATACTCTTCCTTACTTCTTTTGTCACATCATTACACCCGCAGACAGCACTTCAAAATAAAAGAGTATTTTTGTTGATGCTGTGATTTGACAAAAGGAGTAAGGAAGATGATCTAAAACTGTTTCTATGGAAAAAAGAAAAAAAGTAGTCGTGGTTTCTCGGATGACTTGGAGCATCCCCAAGGCTGCTCTGAATTTTTATGGCTTATGACACTTCTGGTCTGTTAATATCCAAAGTGCAATACATGTGACTCCCGTGCAGCCTTTCTCAGCAGGATGGCACAATCATTGAGGCAAGTGTGCTGGAGAGGGAACATCTCCTTCCAGGCAGTTCCCTCAGGGCAGATCCCCCCCTCACGCTCCAACCAAACCAAGACAGAGCAAGGGCTCCAACCGACTGGTACCCARCCTGTCAGCATTCCTGAGTTGTATTGCCAAGCCACATATTACAGAAGCTACCTGATATTCCTTCATTTTGCTGAGAACTGCAAAACAGAAATAATAATAAACAACATTTTTAGGGTTTTTCCATTTTAGGGGCTAAAACAGGTGCTACTAGATGTATAGAAAAGGAAATGAGTTTGCTTCTAGCATATATGGTTTTCTTCCTTTTAATATGGTGAGGCAAAAGCTTTAACACAAATCTCAAAGTATCATTTTGAAGGTAACGACACTCAAACAGGTTTTGAAGTCGTTTCTTTTCTTTTTCTTTCTTATTTCATAGTAAACAATGAAATATGTGATGTGTTGGGGGGGGCTGATTTTCCTTTACCCATTTTGATGGGTTGGTTTTGTTGATAGTCACAGAGAGAAAAAGTCAGTTAAAAATTCCATTAAATCTGTAAGTATATAGAGGAAAACCATCTGGATCTCCCCTTCCCTTTAAGTTCAGACAGCACTGCAGATTAGAAATGCAAGAAAGGAATTATGCAGACTAAGTGGATGTGTATCTTGTGTAAGTTCTTAAAGCTTTCTTACTTTTCTGTAAAAATTAGCAATTTAATTTTTAGTCTGTTTTTATAAGCCTCAAAACTCAAGTTTCTTTAGTCAAAATCAGAACTATTACAGAGGAATAAAAGTTATGTCAGAACCATAAATAAGCAATAAAAGGTGGTAATAATAAAAAGCAGGTAAATATACTGATCAGATTCTTTGGTCAGTCTTTAATCTACAAGCTGATTATCAAAACTAAATATTTTAAAAATAATTTAATACTGTATCTGAGTATATCTAATGTTATGTGCCTAATTTGGGTATTTATGCATTCATGTTAGATGCCAATCCTGTTCCAGTTAGAATCAGTAACAAAACTCCTTTTGGCTTCATTAAGATGATTCACTCCATACATAATTTCAAACACAGCTGAAGAGACACTGACTCAGAAAGCTGTGAAGATTTTGTTGTTAGAAAAGAAACTGTTCCCTTGGTGTTTCACATGCATGAGATAACTACAGCAGTAAGAGTGAGCGAACTTCAGGCTTCAAAAAATCTTTCTACATTTTATTTCTAAAAGAAGTATTTCTGACATTAAATACTCAAACTGTTTTTGATGTGTGCAGATTGGGGAAGTCCTTTACCAAAAACTTTTTTATTTTTCTTCAGTGTAGGTGTGTTTTGCATTTTACATTAAAATGGTATTTAATACATAGGATCACAGAGTAATTTAAGTTTGAAGGGACCTCTGGAATCCCTTCATTTAGTTCACTCTCCTGTTTGAAGTAGGTGCTGTTGCATCAGGTTGCTCAGGGACTTTTCTGATCCAGTTTTGGATATCTCCGGGGATGGAGATCGCACAACCTCTCTGGGCAACCTGTTCGAATGTTTGATCACCTTGACCACCCTCATAGTGAAAAAGGTTTTCTGTATGTCTGGTTGGCATTTCCCATCTTCCAGCTTGCCTGTTGCCTTGCATCGTATCACTGTGCACCTTTGAGAAGAGCTTAGCCCTGTCTTTTCTGTATCTTTCCATTAGATAAAGACAGGGATAAGATTCCCCCCTCTAGCCTTTTCTTTCTAGACTGAACAAACCCAGCTGTCTCAGCCTGTTTTCATTTATTGTGTACTCCATTTCCCTAATCACCTTGATGGCTCTCCACTGGACTCACTCCAGTAAGTCAATGTCGTTCTTGTACTGGGGGCCCAAAACGTCTCATAGTACTGAAGATGTGCTCTCACAAGTGCTGAATAGAGGGGAAGGATCTTGTCCCTGGCGCCGCTGGCCACGCTCTCGCTAAGGAGCCTCTGCAACTCAGGGTGCTCTTGGCCACCTTTGCTGCGGGGACCTGTCGCTGACTTGTTCAGCTTGTCCACCACCAGGCCCAGCTCCCAGGCCCTGTTCTGCACAGCTGCTCTCTAACCAGTGGGTACCCAGCCTGTACTGTTGCGCCTGGGCTATTCCAGCCCACATACAGGACTTTGCCTTTGACCTTTTATGGGGTTTCTGCCAACCCATTTCTCAAGCCGGGAAAGCCTCTCTGTACAGCCTTGCCCTCCAGCATACCAGCTGCTCCCCCAATTTGGTATCATCCACAAACCTGTTGAGGCTGCATTCCAGCCCATCAGCCAGGACCATTAATAAAGATGTTATTGGCCCTAGTATTGATCCCTGAGGACCTCCTCTAGTAACTGGCTGCATATAAGAAGTTAAACTGGCTGGCGTATGAGATATTAAATTATCTTGACAATGTGAGTTGTGATGATGTGAATACATTTCAGCTCAGGGGACTGTTAGTCTAAATTTTATTAATCATCCTAAGTGCTTGTTTGCCAGTTTTATGGTATAGTGCTATAAGAACCATGATTGATGATGTTTCAAAAATTGTAGGTGTTTTAATGAGTCTGTGTGAAGAAAAAGGTTCTCATCTGCAGTGTAGCATCCAAAAATCTTTCAAGTTTTGGTTTTGAATGCAAGAGCCATAAAAACTAAGAGGCTGTCACAGGCTGGCTGTTGTTGGACTCATATTCTTACTAGTAGCTGATTTTTTTTTTTTTCCTGTTTCTTTCTGGAAACCCTGGAAAAGATATCTGAGAAAGCTTTCATTCCGCTTCTCACATACTTGGTCAGTGTCTTCTGGCACCATTTAAATTGTCCCACAACAGTTCTCGTATTAATATAAGACACATTTAACTAACTCTAGGTTTCATTCACTTTATTTGCAGCAGGCTTGTATTTATCCCTAGCATAAACACTCGCTCCTACAAAAGAGGCCTAGGAGTTCCCCTGCACCAAACACTGGCAGGTCATGCTCTTGCTCTCTGTGAAAGGCAATGTCGTTTTTCTCTGTTTCACTCTGTGTTTTCACAGCCTTGGTTGGTTGCCTGGATTATCATTTACCACATTGGCCTTTACATGATGCAAGCCCTATTATGAATGAGGGCAAGCTGTAGTTTTCTGCACTCCTTTCAGTTTGATCTAGCTTTAACAGTTTTACAAAAATAAGCATTACGACCTCCACCATATGACTGTGAGCACTTCTCTAAAGGTAACAACATTTCAAGTTTCTGCAAAGTGTAATGAAATTCAACTGCAAGTTGAAATACTATGCTATCTGTAGTACTGTTTGTATTATCAGTAGCGGTTAGTATACCTAGATTTTTAGTAGTCCAGTTCTGTCCTTTTACTAGTTTGTGATTTTAGCTTCTTTTTTAAAGGAATAAATGCATTTTAAACTTTTTTTTTCTTTATAGAGCCAGTATTGTGCAGAAGCGCATAATTTATTTTCAAGATGAAGGTTCCCTCACCAAAAAAATTTGTGAACAAGGTAAGATGAAGTAAAGCATCTTTCTGCCCTCATCCACCTTCAAGTTTGGGATCTCCTACTTAATCATGTTCTTCCTTACCATGTATACTGTTCATCTGGATCTTCCTTGCTTTCCCCTAAACATGATCCTTTTACCTTTTTCCCCAATCTGTGTGTGAAAGCCTTTTACTTCCAGGCTGTCATTGCCTAAACCTCAGCATAGCAGAGGTTTTTAAAATTCACATGAGGAAGGAAAAACAGGTAGAATTGTCTTTTAGTGATAGTCTTTGTGTTTCTGCATATGTAAATTTCTCTTCCCCAGGAAGTCTGTTTAAGTGAAGGAAGTTAAGATAATCTCATTTTCCTGTTTTTCCTAGTGTGTTTTGTAGTTATTTTCATGCTGGCTTCTTAAAGCCAGGGTTGTCATAGCAATATATACATATTTTGGGGGGAATTCTATGAAGTACCTCAGGACTGTAAACTCCCTTTGAAAACTATGGGGAATTTTGTAGCTAAATTCTCCATGGACTTTATGAAATCCTTCATCAGTTCATAATACACAGCATATTAAAAAATGAATGAAATATGCAAAGTGACCCTTACATCCTGTAATGCTGGCAGATGGTATTACTTTTGTTACTCCATAAGTAAGTAAATATATGTATGCTACAGTTGTAAATGTTAGGGTTGGTTGTCTGCCTTTAGCAGATATTTCATCTTTGCARCAGCAGGAGTCTGTTATTAACTTCTGTGTAATAACTACTGTCCGTTCCCTTGATGCTAGCATGTCTATCAACTTTTGATTTAACTTTCACATCACATAATATAATTCTTTCCAGAAGAGACTTCCTAAATTTCTTTGAAAAGTAATAACTTTGTGCAGAAGTGCAGAGATAATTTTTATGGGATAATTCCTATTTCTTCTCCCTGCAAGTTTAGAATTGCAAAAAAGCTGCTTCCTTTTTGAGGTACTTACCAGGCTATCCTTCATTTTTAATAAGCTGAATTTGTGCCAGTAAAGTATTTAATTGTATTTAATAAATGTGGAGTCTCTGACTGTAGCCAAGAAACTCATATGTCATAATTTTGTGCTGTTTCAAATATGGAAAAATGTATGCTAGACTTGCTGGAAAATAATATTGCCCATTCAGTGTTGAATATGATGTAAAAAGCCATCAGAGTAAACAACAACCGTGGGTTTGATTCATATTCCTGAAAAGAAAGAGGATTGAAATATAAAAAGGCAGGGCTATTAAATAAAAGCTAGGGATTTAAAATAAATTTAATTTGTATCTGTACTTGGAAATTATGTCAACATTGTACTTACTAACTTTTGCTGTGTTTTTAAATATTAGTGTCATATTTGGAGAATGTTAGTTGGCACTAGTCAGCCCTGATGGGGAAGGAGTCTTTGGCCATAGCTAACTATTCAATCTATTTGAAGTATTAACCCTCATCTATTTAAAACATTAAAAACAGCCCAAACAATTCAGCTTTCACATTTTTCAACACCGCTGTTCTTCTAGTCTGCATATGATATTAGATAAGGAGAAGGCCATTGGGACTGTTTACAGTTTGGGGGATTTCTGTATTGATCTGTGTCCTGACGTCACTAACTACTGAGGGAAAACATAGAAGCACATGGTCTTAATAACAAAAGGTTTCTGTTTCAGGCACAGGCAATATATGCTTGGGCCTTTGGGGTCAATACAGAATTGCTGTTTGTCCTTTCAGAGTAGATGGAAGTACATGATTCCTTTCTATTGAGAAGAAACGTACGTAACTTGCCTTCAGGTGCTTCAGTAAGACTTCTTGTGCTCACTTGCACAAGAGACAATGTGATCAAGTCCTTAACCTTTCTGTACAGATGACAGAATGACTTTTTATTGCTGGCCAGTTTTCATGAACATGTACTAATTGACACAAATACAGTGCTACTGTAATTTGACTTAGACTGAGGATATGGATTAGATTAAAATTTTTGGATTATGTTCAGCTTTGGCTTTGAGGTTCACATCTGATAAGCTCTTCAGAGTTGAACATTTTAGGACCATGACATCCAGGCTGGAACAGTTCATCTAGCTCATGACCCATGCTCTTACAAGGCCTGTTCAGGAGACAGGTAGAGTTTAGGGAATTGATAGTGGCATCCAACTTTCCTGGCTCTATACCTCTTCAGCATCATGTGTCCAGGAGACTGTTGGTCATAGTATAGCTAAAGGGCTGAAGTACCCTCAGGAAAGATAGCCGTAGGAATGCTGTGCTGTGGGAAAACAACTCATCTAGCCTGATGTCTGCTCCCTGCCTCTCTCTTTGAGAAGTCTTTGGAGATATTGAAGCCAAAAGAGCTGTTAGAATTATTCTGCTCCCAGCTGCCCTCTTCATGGGATGTTTATCAGATCTGGCCACAGAATCATTTGTGAGCAGGAGTGTGTGTATGCAGAAGCATCATTTCTGTTGTGTGTGTGCTGAGGTCCCAGAGGATGGCTGTTGCAGTTGGTCGTTACATCTTGCTGGAGAATTTATGTGGTTTGGCTGGCCAGAAAGTTGTGCGTACTGTGCTTTGAGATCTTATCAATCAGATAACCAGAAGCAAACCCCAGTTTTGAATCTGAAGGCGACCAAAATCATAGTGGCACATGCGTGTTTAAAAACATGGATTTGAATTATTACATCCACCCATGAATACGATCCAGATATTTCAAGGTTCTTGTTTATTCTAATGTAGCCCCAAATTAAAGATAAACAGAAGAAAAAGTGTTTAACTCAAATTTACTTACTGAAGTATTTATTGTTGTAATTTTGTTTTCATTGATTGATGTTGAATTGTAACCATTTTCAATAGGTACTTTCATTGCTGCTTTTTCAGCCTCAGCCTCAGAAGGTGTGACTGACAAACCAATTTTAGACTGTTGTGCCTGCGGAACTGCTAAATACAGGCTAACTTTTTATGGAAACTGGTCAGAAAAAACACATCCGAAAGATTTTCCACGTGAGTATTATTCTTTTAGGACTTGTGATGGGGGTTGGATCTTGTCCTATGATACAAAATATTACTTATTTACACATCAGGAGTGTAAATTATGACATATATGCAGTACTGCTAACACTAAATATTGGAAATTCATGCATCTTCCTGCAAGTGATATGCCTCACAATTGACTTCTAGTGATTTGCCAAAGCTTTGAACTTTGAGGTGCATATGAGATCATGTTTTCAAGATTTCTTTGTGATGAGGTCTACTAAGGTGATTAAGGGACTGAAACATCTCTCATATGAGGAGAGGTTGAGAGAGCTGGGACTGGTCAGCCTGGAGAAGAGAAGGCTCAGGAGGATATTATCAATGTGTACAAATAGCTGATGGGAGGGTGTAAAGAGGATGGGGTCAGACTCTTCTCAGTGGTGCCCAGTGACAGGATGAGAGGCAATGGGCACAAACTAAGTTTTCACAGGAAATTCCGCTTGAACACAAGAAAACTCATCTTTACTGTGAGAGTGGTTGAACTTCGCAAGAGGCTTCCTGAACTACAGAATCAATATTGCTGTTGCAATAATCAACATAACTGCAGAAAATTAAAGTTACAAAAACATGCATATTAGGCATTTATTCTTTAATTATTGGCTCAACAGTCTGTGACAATAAAGGCTAGGAAATGTTTTGAGAATGAGTCGCATTTATTGGCCTTTAAACTTTGTTATGTTGTGTGTGGCTGATGTTTATTATAACCTTTTTATGTAGAATTTTTTTGTATTACTGTCACCATGTCAGAATGTCGTCATGTAATTCAGAGGTGGTTTGTATATCAACTTTTTTATAGTTATAACAGTGTAAGTGATTTTGCTTACATTGATTCTGTTATACTTCTTGTTTTAGGTTGAACATAGCATAGTTCAAATGTGATTTATCAGCATAATACATGGGAGATGAAATAAGCCAAAGAGCCAGTAATTGCAGGAATGCTCTTTTAGGCTATAGGATGATTTATGTATCTGCTAAGTGGCACACACTATATGCATTATTTGTGTGGATTTAGCTGGTAGTTAGAAATAGGGCATGAGAAAATGATTGAAAACTATAAAATTACTGTGACTTAGTGAGATAATACCTGAAAAAATGTCCTTTTTAAAAATCCAAGTCAATGAACACACTAAGAGTATGGGTGCATGACTGAAAGTAAGCAAGTTGCAATAGTTCACCATAATGGTAGACTGTATATACTGCTATCTCTCCCCAATTGCAAAGTAGTGATGTATATTAATATGTTTTACTTCAGAAATTGGAACACACTGAGTCACTTGAGCGCAGAAATAACCCTGTAATGTTAGCAAGATTAAGCCCAGTGATAACAGCTGATAACATTTTACATTGAAATTCCTGAAAGCTAAGAAAAAGATCTTTCTCCAGATGTAGTGGTGTTAAAAATGAAAACCAATTGTCAACATTATTCTCTAGAATGTTGAACTCATGTGGCAATTTACATTAAAATGAAATTCTATTCATGATGGACTGTGGTAAATCACTTATTATTTGTGAAGCCATCACATGAAAAATTTCTATTCTGTTCTTATGTCATCAGCATGACTGAAATAGAAGATTATAAATTTTATATTTCTCATCTTTTTTTTTTTTACTTATTTTCTGACTTGCCTTAAAAGTCTCTAAGTAATAGGAACTCTGTTTAGCTTTTCTCTGAAGAACTGCTTTCGCCAAACAATGTATTTTCTTTTGCTGTCAGACAAAAATTTTCTGGAAGATATTGGGCAAAGCTTTGAATTACAGGAGACCATTTCTAGGTTTTCACAGATTCCATGGATTAGGAATAATTTTACAATTATTACACCAGTGCAATTAAAATACCTCTGTTCCCTTAAGTCTAAATACATATTGTGTGTTTAGGAGTCATCAGAGCTGCTGAGTTCATAAAACGTTGCTGAGAATGAAACCACTGCAGCATAATCTTATTCTGAGCATGCCAACCACAGAGTGAATGAGGAGAGGCATATAAATGGCCTTAGAAGGGCCATTTGTTCAAAACATAATTCATAAAATAATTTTGCTTTCTGCAGAACAGGACTTAAGAAGAGCGCGCATGCTTTTCTGCTACATTTTCACAAGCTATCATAGCTCCTGATAATAGGACTACTGGAATCTGAATACTTTATCTGTTATTAAATCTGGTTCAAGGAAGTGGAACCATTAAATTTCCTTTCACATTTGCTAGCCAGAAGGATTTGTATTTACATATGCCTTTGTGGCTTAAAAGCATTTATTGTTTCTGGGAATGATAATGGGAATATTCATGCCCTCCATCATGATTTCACATGGCCAGTCTACAAAATACATCAGAGAATACATTTTCATATGTGCAGGCACCTTGGTCTATATGCAAAATATGCATTTAATTGTATCAGTTGAGGAGCTACTCATACATAAAGGAAGTGAAATAAGACCACTGAAAACCTGTCTGTATTCTGTTTGCCATCTTAAAATTTGGGTGGTGACCAGAGGGCTGGTGATACAAAATACTTCTGGCCCTTGCTAATGCATGACCCAGCTTATTTGCTACTGAAGAGTTTCTCTAGTGTTTAGAGGAAAAAGTTTAAGAAATTATATTGAGTTGTCTTTTCATTCTCACAGAAACAGGAGGTTCATGGTGATGAGTAAAATTTGCAAGTGTTGGGCAGGTTTGTAGAAAGTTTAGTGCGGATATGGCCTTTGGCAAGGCTCAAATGAGCCTTGAACTGCTCATTTGGGCAAGTAGGTGGGCCAGCTGCTTTCTTTGCACTGCTGATAGCTTTAATGGTGGTCACTGAAATAGGATGGTCTCTGACTGCAATGACTTCAGACTTTCTTGCCCTATTTTGGATATGGAGGGAGAAAAGTTTCAGAGCACCTGGAACATTTCACTGTTGGTTTTACTAATTATACAAGGTGTTTTCTTTAGAGTGTGGCATGTGAGTGAACTTCCTTTTCTTTAGCCTGGTGAATGCAAAGTCACCACCTGTTGTCCCTAGTTGCTATTGTCCATACTTGCTTAAGGATGAGAGTATTCTTTGAATGGCAGCATTGGCAGGTTATTCCAGAATGGGCATCAAGTTTGTTTGAAGACAAACACCTATAAAAGAGATGCCACTCATTTTGGGGGGGGGATGTTGTCCTAAAGACTTGAGGCTCTCTGGTTCCTCTCTATAGTGACATGGGGTTTTTTTGAAGAGACTATGTGGAACCTTCTCTTTCAATAAGTTTCGGTAAGAGCCACTTACTGCATTTCAGGGAAAGCTGCACCCTATGGCTTGTGAGATAGACAGACCTGCGGGCCAGAAAGAAAGAAGGGGCAAAACGGGCCATCACTGGAGCTGGATGACAGTATCTCTCTTTGGCTTGGCAGGGTGCCTGTGTCTTTTTAAGATGCAGTTATTAGATCTTAGATCAAGAAACAGTCTTCTCACACTGAAGTCTCTTCAGCTATTACCTTTTTGTAGGATGGTTTTGTTTAAGTTTTTTCCTTCCTCCATTTGGGGCTTAATTGCTGATTAGTTTGGATGGGGTCTGAAAATTTCAGTTCTGCTCTAGCTCAGAGCTCAGTAGGTTTGTTTTGGTCCAAGTATAGCACTAGGGAAACTGTAGAGGCTCTATTCATTATGTTGCTAGATCACCTCCTTTCGTCTATTTATTCTGATTGCTGAATTTTTCTAGGCTTTTTTTTCCTACCATTGTTGTTCATTTTTATTTCTAATCTATTTTCCGTATTCCTGGGATTATGTTGGAAACATCTGAGTTTGTTGATTCTGTTCTCTACACTGTCTTTTTCAATTTCATTGTCTCACCATTCACATCTTAAATTTGCATTCCTTTTGTTTACTTCATTATTCATTTTACATTCATTTACTGTACTTTCCAGTTCTGTTCTTACTGTTACTCTTTTCCTTCTGCGTTGCAAAGAAAAATGTTAAACCTTGTCTCATTCTATCAGTCTTCCTCACCCCCTGCAGTCTGTCTTTGCACTGTTACTGCACTGTCTGCTTATGCGAGCAGTTCATTTACTCATCCTTTTCCTCTAAGCCCATGTGTTTCCAGAGTGTTGTTTATTTGACACTTAAATGCAAACATGAATTCATTTTTATTTTCAGTACTGGGGGACTTCTGTGACTCCTTACTTCTGTTCTATTCTCTTTTCAATTCCATCAGACTTCTCTAACACTTTTTCTTTAAACTTCCAAATTTTTCTTTTTTCCATTCAGTGAGATAAGAAACCAGACCAGGAGTTCTTTTGCCTGACTCTAGAACACTTACACCATGAGAAATCTGAGCAAGCAAACTGAAGAAATACAGAGACATCAAAATTCACTACTTTGCTTCATTCCTAAAGTACAGGCAACCCCTACTAAAGGTTAAGGGGAAAAAAAACAGACGAGATGCACATATAATTTAAATATGTAGAAGCAGAGAGAATAGGTATGTGAGCATCAATAAAAGCACTTCCTCTCCGCTCTTTCAAAAGTGTTTTGGAAGGAATGCTGGACAGCATTTGCCCACAGAAAGCAAAAGTTATGCCTCCATTTATACAGGGACCTACTGGAGTTGTTTTCTGGCTTTAAGCCCTTTATATCTCCTTGCATGCCTGAAAATGGTTGGGTATAAAGCTATGAACAATAATCTTTGTAACATTTAACAATAATACAGTCATGCTTATACAAAAAATCTAGCATTTGATGGCAACCTGCTGTCTTCACCCAAATGCAAATCTTAGTGTGCGCTGCTGTTAGAAAAGAGTATCGGTAAGAAAATGACTTGCTGTTAAATCTTTGAGTGACCACTGAAGTTTTCTGTTCTAAGTTTCATCCACAAAAATATTTTACATGGAAACCTAAAATTAAAAGGATTCTTAAACTCCCTGAAGAAGCTTAAGTGAAGAATTATACTAAGCCTATCTGTTTCAGGGGGCTGCTTATTCGGTTGAAATACAATCTTTCTCACCATCTCTGTGTTTTGTTATTATAGCTAATATTTACTGTAATGTTATATTTCTGTAGTTCAATGGTTTGTTCTTATTACTCAAAAAATATGGCATATTGTTTTAGTGAGAACCGATGGCATGCAACACGTGAAAATACTCAGTACTCATGAAGATTGGGCGCTTCAGACCTTTCACCTTAATAAAAGGCTATGGATTATGCTTTGAGGCAGTCTTGATGGTAGCGAGTATTGATGTTACAAAAGCCGGTATGTTCATGAACTCTAATCTTTTTTTCTTTTTTTCTTTCTTGAAAGGACGAACCAACCATTGGTCGGCAATCATTGGTAGTTCCCACTCAAAGAACTACATCCTTTGGGAGTATGGAGGATATGCTAGTGAGGGTGTCAAACAAGTTGCAGAGCTGGGGTCCCCAGTAAAGATGGAAGAAGAAATTCGACAGCAGGTAAGTGCAATTTTTTTTTAATTAACAGTATGTGCTTTAAAAAAATGCATCCTACTTAGGACAGTGAATGATTTGTCATTGACAATGCCTGAGCACATCATTGTGCTGGCTAATTTTCAGTTAAGCAGATACAGAAAGCTGCCTGTCTTTCCAGATTCATTCCGACTCTGGCAAACCTTTTTGTCTGTAAAAGGAAAAGTGAGTAGTAGTAGTATTTTGAACTTAGAAGATCTTTGTGTCAGACAAGGCAGAAATCAGAGATATAAAAGGAAAATTCATCTTTCCTGGCTTAATCATGAAGACACTTAATTTGTTAAAGGAGCATCTTGAAGATGGTAAGCAGTATGCCTTATTCCTTTTTGATGTGGTGACAGTTAGTTTATATTGTATTATAGTATTTATAACTTTTTCTTGTGAGCACCTTATTTGCAATTTGCTGCAGATCGATCCAAGTTAGAAATGCTGTTACAGGAAATTGAGGTGATCATTGTTGTTAAGTACGAAAACTTTACACAGTTGCACTAATAAAACTTGATGAGTCAGGAGTATGGTTAAGGGTAGAAGAGCCTTTACTGTACATCATCTTACAAGGAATCGATTCAGCTGAACAGGAATCTATCTTTCAAATAGTTTATGAAGGGTTATAACTTAAGTCAAATAAGAAAAGTTAGACAGATCTGGTTGACAGGAGTCTCTCTCTGCTTCCTCTTTCCTGTTTTTTTCCCCCAAACTGATTAAGTGATGTAAGTGAARAAAATAGCCCTGGTCCAATGCAGAATTGTTACCTAGGACAACAGAGGCACACCGCAAGGGAGAGCAAAATGTGAGCCAAAGGGCTGCTTCTGGTGTTTTGTGTGCCTGCTTAGCTAAGCCAGCCTCTAGCATGCCATGAGAGGCACAATTTGGTCTTTAATTGAAATGCAGTACTTCTCAGGTATTTCTTGAAGGCTTTCCACTTCTAGAGGGGCAAGGAGTTAAAAGTCGGTAAACTAAGATCTCCTGTCATTGCTGTTTGTAGGATGATAATGATGAGGTTCTTGTTCCTCTTTGCTTCCTTTCTGTGTTAGCTGGTATCCTGCTTCTGTTGTTGTTTTGCAATTCGACATGCACACGCTGCCATCTGCACAGCACTCCCTGGGGCTCTGGCACCTCTGCGTCTCGCCCCTCCGGCAGCAAGAGGGGCTTGGGGAAAAGCCAGCCCCCCTGCCTCTTTCTCCTCAGCTGTATGCAGTCATCTGTCTTGCCTACACAGTAGCAGAGCAGAGTTAACACTTCCTCTGGAAAAAGATAAGCATTTTTATTCAATTAGTGACCCTCCTAGAATTCAAAAGGTTGTATGTAAATAATTAGGTGTTAGGGATCTAAACATTTTCCACTGAACTTATATTTAATGAGTACTTCCTGCAGAAAATTTTAGCTTGTTGAGTATCTGAATATACTGAAGCGAGAAGTTCAGGGCCCAAATGCAATTACATCTTTATGGAAGCTCCACCACAGTGCCCTGGTGGAGTGACCTTTAAGGCAGTCATGCTGCTATTTTCATRTGTGGACCGGGTGCTGAGGCTCCTCTCCCAAGGTGCAGGTAATGTCCAAGGAGGAAAGAACACGATTTGTCTTCTTGGGGTGCTGGGGGAGAATTTGGAGCAAAGTTATATATACTTGAGTAGGCTAGCTGTGGCTAAAGCCCCTTTTGGCTACTAATTTCAGGAAAAAGCAAATTTTCTGATTTGGAATATAAAATGAATAAGGAAGACATTTAGATTTAAAAAATGTATGTTATGCATCAGATCTGATAGTTTAACAAATAATTTCCATGAGTATCTAAGTTTTGCAGCAGTGTTTTCAAAACCTAAGACAATGTATTTCTACTATGTTATGCAGTGTATGTCCATCCACAGCTTGCATGTCTAAGGTAATCATCAAAACATTTACTCACTGTTGTGTCCAAGTTCTGTAGATTTTGCTAAAACCCTTTTTGTATATTGAGCGGTTAAGAATTTTTTTCAATTATTCAATGTCTATTCTTTAAAGTACAGGGTTTAACCATTAATTTTGATTTTTTTAATGAATATTGCGAGCATGGAAATAGTACTTTACATTTCGGTGCTAAACAAAAAAGTATCTTAAATTAATGAATCATTATTGTTCAGATGCATTTTGCAGAATGTGTTACTTTCATTGCCTTTAGATGAATCACCTGTTTTTTATTATACAAATATATAAATTGCTATCTTTTGCTATTAGTCATTATTTATATATCACAAGCATCTTTCTTTAATCATCTCTTCTTCAGAGAGAATAATCTATTCCTTAATTTTGAACACATTAAAAATCTCTCTGTGCAATTATTTTTGCTACATTTGTTTGACTCTTTCCTATTTTTGATACTTTTAAAGATGAAGTCAGCAAAACTAAAATAGTTTTCAAGATGATATTGTTGGCTAATCATACTCATTTTTGGCATCTGCTGTGTGTTAAGAGACAGTACTTCAAGGTCTCCTCAACCACATTTAGATTATATAAAGAGTTATATATAGGGAGATACATAGAGACCGATTATTTCTGTAGATCTTGATAGATTATTTCTATATAGAGAGTTTAGAACAACCTCAAAGAGCATTTTGCCCCCCAGAAAGCTTGTATAGTCAAAGGCTATGCATACTAAATTTCACTTGCTGTTTTGTGATGCTTTTGTGTATGTAATCATGGTATAAGAACAACTGGTGAGTTTGACAAGAATCTTCCAAAACCAAGAGAAATAAAATAAAATATGATTTATAATTTAATGTATTAAAGGAATATGTTAGGAATTGGGGAGAAACAACTTGAATAAGAGGTTATGGGGGGTGGAGGGGAAGATGTGATGGGTATGCTATCATTCTTTTCCTCCTTTAATAAAACTTGGCATATCTAGGCATAGAAAGTATGCCTTGATTCTGGATAGCTTGTTTTCCTCTTTGCTGAATGGTGGCTTGATTTTCTCCCAACAATACTGTATAAATCCAGATGGTTTAGAAGTATAGCAGAGTATTCCATATACCACATCTAATTTATAATTTTCGCTGCTTCCTTGGGAAGCAGCTCAAGGTTTTCTCGTAGTAAGCCCACAACAAATGAACAAAATTGGTCTTAATTATTGTCTTTGTACTAAAAAAGAGACGACTTTTTTCCACAGACTTAACACATACGATATAAAGAAGGGTTTGGTGCATCCAAATGTGAGGGTACAAAGATTATGGCTTGTCCAGAAGCAGCAGGGGCATGGGGAGAGCATGGGATGAAATGCAAGTGGAGACGTAATTGTGAAAGGTGATACTGAACATTGGTGGAAGAGGCTGTGAATTTGAAGATAATGTGGAAAAGAATGAAAATCATGTCTCTGCTTTCCAAACATCGTGTTCTCTGCCCCTGAGCATGTGTCATATGTTTGCATAAGGTGATGTATTTATACAGCGAGTAGGGGAATTTGGATCAGAGGTGACTGTGATTTTGGGGGTACATAAAACAGCTAACTGGCTACAATCTCAGGGGCTGCTGTTGCTGAAATGACACATGAAATTCGTGAATGTTGCAGCTGATTTCAATATCAGGCCTATCTGGCTGTATCAAACCCACATTAATTCCCCTGATAGTCTAATCCAAGCAATGAACTGGTGTTGTGACTGGATATTGGTGAGAACAATGCAGTGTATCGATATATGCCACAACATCTTTAGTAAGTTTATTTGACCTTTTGTTTCTTTTTAAAATATGTTTAAACTGGGATCGTATTTTGGGGAATACGGAGGTAAAATTCTAAAGCGCAGACAGGCAGAAAAGCAGGAGAAAGGCAGTGCTGGGTCTGGCGCTGCAGCCGTAGCCCCGGCCCCAGCGCTCCCAGCGCAGCCCAACGCTGCCCTTGCAAGGCCAGACGTGGGTTTAGGAGTATGCTGCCTGTCTGCGGCGTGCT
Organism: Apteryx rowi; assembly: GCF_003343035.1. Lineage (NCBI taxonomy): Eukaryota > Metazoa > Chordata > Aves > Apterygiformes > Apterygidae > Apteryx > Apteryx rowi. Next base: position 1,803,267 of record NW_020451016.1, read on the forward strand.
GCAGGCTGTTTCTTTGCTCGATGCGGGAGACGGGTATTTATGAAACTGGCCTCTGTGTAACTGACACTCTCCAAGTTTTTATTCAGACCAGGAAAACCTGTGAGATGATTTTTATGAGGAAAATTTCTGAAAAGTTACTGTTCGTGTGTGAAACCAAAAAGAGGTTTTCTTTAAATGAAGCTTCACCAAAAGATGTCCTAACAATTGCACATTCTTAGCTAACAAGTATCAGGCGTGATCATTTGTGTTGCCCATTTGGCAAGCGGCTGAACCATCTTCGACTCTTGCTCGGGAGCGAGCACCTTCGCCGGGCTCTGCTTTATGGTTGCGCTGTGACCGGCCTGTGGGATGTTTCTGCATGGGTGCTCCTGTGTACTGTAAACTTACTTTTGTAGTTTGTTTATCTGGGAGAACTTGAAGGAACTAATCATCCTTTTTATTAAACTTTTCCTGGCAGCCTGGCAGGAAAGCCACGGTATGTAAGAGGTTTACTAAAACAATCTGTCAAGTGGTTGGTGTGTACAATAGGATAATTCATGTGTTGTACTTCAGGCATTATAAATGAACAGACAAAGGATGGAAAAGGAATCGTGTGAGCAAAAGCACTTTCACTGACTTCATTTATCTCTAAAATAAATTCAGTCTTTCACTTCAGGACACCTTTGTTTTCAAAAAGTCTGATTTGCCTGCAATTTGTTCTTTGAAAAACCAGCAGCACTGAAACAAATACAGAATTTGAAAGGGGAATTCTGCATCCATATGGTCACTCTGTGAAAAAGAAGTCAGGCTAAAACATGGGTCAAGAGTATAAATGTAATGCTAAATGTTATATCATAGGCAGATAAAACAAGATGAAGATATAGTCTTATTCCCATTTGATTTAAATGTCTCAGAGCCTAAGAAAACTGATGCGTTTTTGCCTCATTATTTTAAGATAAATACTAAGCCATTTTATCACCAACGTTTTTGAAAACCAGGATGAATAATACTATATTTTGTACCTCTTCACTGTCTCCAGGAAATACAACTTGTATTCTCAGTTTATTTGCTAGGTGACATTCRTTACAGATTAGGTTTCATGACAAAGAAAATATATAGTTGTCATGACTATCCAAACATTTGTTTTTATAAAATAGTTATGATTTTGATTTTTTTTAACTATAACTACTTAATAAAAAATAGAAAAGAGAGGCTCAAAATGAAAGTAATTTCATTGTCGGATTGACTCTCTTTTTGAGAAATGTAATTTCAGTATTTCAGTGAAACACTCACTGTTCCATTTTGTCTTTAACACAGACCACCTGAATTACAAAGAGGAATCTTTGGCATGTTCATTACTTTTTGTTACAGTTGGGTGGCAAATTATTGTCGGATGTTCCCAAAACAGGCTCAAAATTTCACTTTTTTGATTTATCTGTTATTGTGTACTTATGTAAGTTAAAATTAGCTAAGCAGAGAGGTTAAACTGGGTTGCACTTGGGCGTTTGGTTGAACAGCTAAAAATTCTCACTGAAGGCTTACTCAAGCTTTGGAGACCATGCCAGCCCCTCATAACGTCAGGGAGTATGGCTGCTTCGCCCTGGAAAGCTGTGATTGCTGCAGAGGTAATTAAATCTGTGTTAGTTTAAAGTAGCTAGCACAGATTACAAATTTAGTGAAAACATGGTGGCTTGGGCTTCATTGCAGGTGGAGGTCAGACCACCTGCAGGATTACTTTGCCATGTGCCACTGTTAACATCTCTTCACTACAATTGTTACACATGTAAACCAGATAAGATTAATCAATGAGGATGTCCGTCTTAGCTAAACCATACCTTAAATGGAGTAAACATACTCTTAAGGCCGATTCCACCTCAGTCCCTGGAGCTGGGACTGAGTGGCCCCTTGTGCACCTTACTTACCTTCTTACCGCTTTTCAGAGGCACCAGGCTCTCTCTTTTGCAGAGACACAAATGGTCAGGAAATATTAGTGTGGCCCTAACATCTAATGGGAAGGGTACAGCCAGTATTACTACAAATAGTCCAAAAGCCTGCATTGGACCTTTAGGTTTCAATGCAAAGCCCATAAACTTTTCAGTATATTTTCAACTCTGTTTAATAGTGAAATAGCAAAATACTATCCCAGCATGCTTTCTAGTTTAGTTACAGCCTAAATACATGATTTTAATGCTGCATTTAATTTCATTCTGGGTAGATCGAGCTGTTGATTGTAAATTCATATCTAAACTTTTGTTTGGTCTGTTAGAACATAAATTAGTGCCTACCATGCATTGTCCTCTACTGTGAATTATAGTACTTTGTATGCCATTTTCAAATGCTAAGCAGTAGATTTCCATTCTTTCCTTTTGGAAAATATTCCTTATCTAATAATGTAAAATCTCTGTCATTTTTAGTAATTAGAAGTTTTGAAATGCCTGTTTCCTACACTAAATCTTATGAAGTATTCCTGCCAAAAAGGAATTGCCATCTATTTATGTTGGAAAGGGAAGTTTCATCTACCAGTAAATAAGTTGTGCAGTGGGATTCATAACACTTCTTCTGGGGTGACTTCCGTCTTCTAAAAAACTTCTGTAGGAAACTGTACATGAGAAGACTCCTATTGATGCTGCTTTAGAATGTCTTAAAATAAAAAAAAAAATCCTCTTCATCCCAATTACATTCTTTTGAAATACTTGATGATAATAAAGGTTTACTTTTCTAGTAAAAAACGCAGCTGGTGTTGAATGCCATGCTGTTTTTGTCTTCCTGACATATGACTAATTGTTGTGAGCACGATGTCAAGGTAGGTCAAACTACAGAATTCATTTTGAAAAGACATATCTTTGAAAAATGCCCCTTTTCTGACAACTATTGAAATACAATCCCCCCTTTTTTTTAGTAATATTTAATTTTCTCTGATACTTTACTAGTTATGATTTATGAGGCCAATACTTAGAAGTCACAACATTTTAAAAAGGAAAGCAAGCTTATATATTGAGAAAGGAAACCAAGAAAGAGAAAATTTAACTTTTGTCTGATATGACAATAAATAAGCTGTGTTTCTATCAATCCTTATTCTTCTGAGGAGAGTGGAGAAAAAGCAAAATTTGACTTTTCTTCACTGAGTTTTATTGCTGTAGGCTTCTGTAAGCAATATAGTCACTGTCCCCATCAGTAGTACTGCTCTCTAATTGGAATGCTATTGCAAAAATTTGGACTGTTTGTGCAATTGTTAAGCAATCATGTTTTAGCTGTAAAAATAACTAAAAGGCTAAACGTGGGGAATGTTCACTTCGAGATACCAAAAAGGAATGAAATACTCGGCTATGAAGGCAGAAAAAAATTCTGTCTTTTTCTAGTAAATGCTCACTTCTATTTCATTCAGCAAAAATTTTGTTGGTGAAAATATTCCCTGTAAATACAGCAAAATGCGTATCACTTTCTCAGAGAAACYGGTACTGAATAGTACAAAGCACCTTCATTTAATCTAAAAGCCACCGAAGTCACTCACTATTTTAGAAATTAAGCTTTGGCCAGTAAATATTAGATAGCATATTTCCTGGGCCAAAACACAAAAGATTCAACTCTCTCTTAATAGTATGTGTGGTCAGCCAGTCAAAGTGAATAGCAAAAGTAGTGTTTATGTGAGTACACTGGAAATATCATTGCTTTATGAATAAACTCCTAAGCCTTAGAGCCCAATGCGTATGCCACCGTCACTGCATGCGTGGTGCTTCTGTCTGGGGCCTGAGAGACCTAGCAGAGCACGGTTTGGGCAAAACCTCCTTTAATGACTGCGGTTATCTCCCCAGGTTAGAACACCAAGCAAATTTTATTTAGCTTTGGGTCAAAGCTTTAGCAAATTAATGACTTGGTTAACAGTAGTTTTTCATATTTTTTTTAAGTTGCTGTTTCAGAGGTTTAGTAATAAGAACAGGAGAATGTTGTAATCTTACTGGAACCTCAGTCTGTCAGTAGGGCTGTAAATCCTGGTGAAACATTCCGGTTACCATTGTTCTTTGGGATTATTTTTTTCCATTTCTCTTTGTATTAGTTATGTGCAGAGCTAGGCCAAATGCTGTGTCATAGAGAAATGAATGTCCTTTCTGCTGTTAAAGATCCTGTAGAAGTTTAAGTCAGAGAATTTTTGCACTCATGCTGTCTAGGAACTTGTGTACCACTCTGTGGTCTTGTACTGGTGGATATGTATTTCCTTAAAACATTTGTGATTTAACATGACCGACAGTCGTGCTGTAGAGCAAAAGCCAGCTGTGTGCACTACTGTGGTTTGGGAAGGTCCCTCTCAGTATACTGTTGCATTGCAGAAAATTTCTTGGGCTACATGACATTAGAAAATACTCTTCAGGTTGTCAGCACTGAGCAGAATCATGTTATGATGTTTTCATACAAAATCGCTTCTGGTTGACTTGTAAGCATTGCACATAGCTCTGCCATAGAAATGTAGCATCAACGGCGCTTCTCCCTCCCTGCATTTAACTTCTTGCCTCTATTCTGCTTGCGAATCATTCTCCAACCTGGTAATAACTAACCTTAAGGAGTGATGTGTTGTAAATGTCAGGGGCGCTGGCACCCTCCTCTGCACTCCCGGGAGTCGGGCGGGTGTAAGACGAAGCGGGCTCTTCTTCACTTGCTGCTGGGAGAAGCTACGGGAGGATGTAGGCTAAGGCCTTCTTGCTTATCCCCTTCCTGATAAGTTATTGACAACCTTATATCTTCATTCTATGTCAGCTGAGGACTGGTGGTTGTTCCTGTAATAGACAAGAGAGATTACATGAAAAAAAAAAATCTTATTTTATATTTTAATTACTTTAAACTTGTTTACTATTTAATAGTAAATACATAAGGCAGTTTGATTTTTAAAAGTTAAGGTTGTGAGCTCTCATCTTGCCTTATGAATTCCAGAGGATGCATACTGCTAACTTGTGTGGGAGTCTTTGAACTTTTGCCCTGTGAATTATTACTCGGTTATTGATATGAAACAGCATAAACAATAAATTCAGGTTTTAATAGTTAGCTTAACAGTTTTCTTTTCATTTGTCTTAATTTGTCTTAGTTGTCATCTTCTTCCAATTATCACAGACCCTATATTTCTAATATAAAATGAGAAGGGATATAACATTTTAATAAAATTCAATAATCAGATTCTCTTTGAACAAAAAAATTCCAAACAGGATAGAATATTTTTTTGCAGAAGATAGACCCTCCAAGAAAAAAGAAAAGTTTAGCTCAAAGCCTAATCTTTCCTCAGCAAATTCTGGTATTAAATCTTGAAGAAATGGGACCACTCAGAACTCCTACCCATTTTTAATTTCTATAGTGGTTGAAAGGTTAATGTTTAAAAAGATTTACTCTGCCTCTTTGATAACTGCCTAGATTACAGTAAAGCGATGCTAGAGCAGGGACTTAGCTGCTTCTGGCTTTAGTAAACTCATTCATTTGGACACTATGCAATAATTTTAGCTCTTCAGTACAGAGACATAAAAGTAACTAGGAAATGTCTTCTGTTCCAGACAACAGGATTGCATTGCTAGGCATTATTTGCTAATTTAAAAGTCTTTAGAAATATCTTGCTTTTTTAGTTCCTGCTGTTAGATTTTATCATACTGCTCTGCTATCGTAAAATTATTGCTCTCCTGTAGCAGATTAATCCTTTGGAAAGATGTGATAAGATCACTTTGAAATTGTTTTGTTTCAGTCAACCCCTCTATTATTTTTAAAATGCGAACGTTTTGGGTGCATTGGTTCACCTTGTGTTGCTAATATTGAGGGACAGGCCTCCCTCTGATAGCAGCAGTTCAGTGCTCCTAACATCAGTTTTGGTCCCAGAAGCCAGTGCTGCCCTACAGTTACTGCTGCTGCTTCTCGGTCCTGGAACGCCCGCTCCAAATCGCGGCAAGGCACAGCGGATGCATTGAACGGATGACTCGGGGGCACTCTGGGGCTGGTTTAAAACACCACAAGCAGAATGTTAAGTAACCCAAACTGCAGAAGAACTAACACCAGTGTTGTCAAATTGTTTGAAGGGTGTGTAGAAGAGATGGGTAGGCTCTAACAGTGGCTAAACTCCTGTTGGCTTCAGTGGAATCTGTGTTTTTGAAGGGTCAGAGCACCACTGAAAAATAAATTAAGGAAGCATTTGCTTCTCTCTGAATCCTGTGAGCTACAGTGGCTCAAGCTGCGATTAGGATGCAGTGGGTGCCTAGCTGGTGGCATTCAGCTGCCTATTAAGGAGGTGCTGCAACAGCTAAAGAAGTGCCTGAACTCTCATTAGCAGCATTTGTTGGGAACCACAGGACCTTCCCCTCTTTTCTCTCTTGTTGCATTGTAAATATTGTTCAAAGGAACAGCGTGACATAACAGCTGAAGCAGAAGAGTCCTACTAGCTCATTTGACTTGCAAATCCTTAATTATTCAGAGGTATTTTCAGTTTAAATAAAAACAAACAAAACAGCCCTAAAAAAATAAGGCCAGAATGATCAACTTTTTTTATTTTTAAAGAACTTCAGAACTGCTACTGTGATTATGCCAAATAATTATTTCCACCTGAATTCCAGCAGAACACTCAGAATAGGTATATTCAAGTATTACCTATGTATTAATATATAATGAATCAACTGGCCTAAGATACTGCATAGAGCAGTTATCCATCCTTTTTTATTTCAACTTTTAATTTTGTTTTCTTAGAGTGCTTTTCCACTTTCCAAGACTGTGGCAGATGATGTGGAATATTGGGCTCAAAAGTAAATATATTGATCTATAACTAAAAATACTTTATAGAAAATTTGAGTTAAAATAATTTTTAAACTTATGTGAGATAGCAACCTATATCACAACATGTATGTGGGTGTTCTGCCAGGGTAAACACAGAGTACCTCAAATGCTCATTTTCTTCTTTATGACTGGAAAGGGGCCAGAATTGTGCATGGAGAGTTCAGTGATGTTCTTCTTACCTACACTGTATGTCATCTAATTTGGAAAAAGTCAGTTTATTTCTCTTGGCATATTTTATTTTATACAACAGTGGTCAAGCTTGGAGTAAAAAAAGAAAGGATTACTTAAGTGGCTGGCTCAAATATTTTATTTGTAGTAATGGTATGTATGTTAGTTATCTGTACTATGTTCCCTATAAATTGGTAACACTAAATTAGATGTTGAAATGAAGTGATTTTTGCTCCTTCTTTTATAACCAACTTTTTCAATACTTGGCCTTATTTGAGAATGATTGTCAGCATAGAAAACTGAACTCTTTAAAATAGACTATGTTTTTGAATTCAATGGAAGGATGGAGAAATAATTATTTTTTTTATTGTAGACTGAAAATACAGTTGGACTGAATAGTTCATAAAGTCATTTTAACATACAAACCAGGTACATTATTGATATTAGTTGCAAGTTTAGAGATTGGTTATATGCCTGTAATCCAAGCGTGGATTAAGCAAGTGTAAGTGCATATGTGCTTTATGACATTTTAAATAGCATGATATGAGGTGGGGCTTACTGCAATTGCAAAAAGTTAGGAACAATCCCAAGTTAGTTCTTTCTGCAGATTCCATTAAAGCTACCTCATCACTGTTAGATTTGCTGAACATATTTTTTGCAGTTCAGGTGTTCTGTGTCTCTATTTCCTTGTGTTCAGATGGAATTGTCTGTGTTTCAGTTTGTGCCCGTTGCCTCGCGTCCTGTCGCTCAGCACCACTGAAAAGAGTCTGGTCCCATCCTCTTGACACCCTCCCTTCAGATACTTGTACACGTTGATAAGATCTCCTCTCAGCCTTCTCTTCTCCAGGCTAAACARGCCMAGCTTTCTCAGTCTTTCCTCATAAGAGAGATGCTCCAGTCCCCTCATCATCTTCGTAGCCCTTCTCTGGACTTGCTCCAGTAGTGCCACATCCCTCTTGTACTAGGGAGCCCAGAACTGGACGCAGTACTCCAGATGCGGCCTCACCAGGGCTGAGTAGAGGGGGAGAATCACCTCCCTCSACCTGCTGGCAACACTCTTCCTGATGCACCCCAGGATACCATTGGCCTTCTTGGCCACAAGGGCACGTTGCTGCCTCATGCTTAACTTGGTGTCCACCAGCACTCCCAGGTCCTTCTCGGCAGAGCTGCTTTCCAGCAGGTCAACCCCCAACCTGTACTGGTGCCTGGGGTTGTTCCTCCCCAGGTGCAGGACCCTGCACTTGCCTTTGTTGAACTTCATGAGGTTCCTCTCCGCCCACCTCTCCAGCCTGTCCAGGTCTCTCTGAATGGCAGCACAGCCCTCTGGTGTAGCAGCCACTCCTCCCAGTTTTGTATCATCGGCAAACTTGCTGAGGGTGCACTCTGTGCCTTCATCCAGGTCATTGATGAAGAAGTTGAACAAGACTGGACCCAGTACTGATTCTCTGCATCCTTCGTCACCAGGGCACCCACCCCGTTCAGCAAAGGGCCGACATTTTCCCTAGTCTTCCTCTTGCTACTGATATATTTGAAGAAGCCCTTCTTGGTGTCCTTGACATCTCTAGCCAGATTTAATTCCAAACAGGCCTTAGCCTTCCTCGTCGCATCCCTGCATACTCTGACAACGTTCCTATATTCCTCCCAAGTGGCCTGTCCCCTTTCCACTTTCTGTATACTTCCTTCTTCTGGTTGAGTTTTGCCAGGAGCTCCTTGCTCATCCATGCAGGTCTCCTACCTCCTTTGCTTGACTTCCTACTCATAGGGATGCACCGCTCTTGAGCCTGGAAGAAGTGATGCTTGAATATTAACAAGCTCTCTTGAACACCCCTTCCTTCTAGGGCCCTAACCCATGGGATTCCTCCAAGTAGGTCCCTGAAGAAGCCAAAGTTTGCTCTCCTGAAGTCCAGGGTTGCGATCCTACTTAGTGCCCTGGTATATATATTTGGTATATATTAGTCTACAGTGGAATGATACTGCAAAAGGATGGATGATTTCTCAAAGATTATAATTTTCAGCACAGATAAATCATAATTACAACTTTTCATCTGTTTTTGTCAATGTTTTTGTCCATAAAGGAAACAACTATTCATCAAAAATGAACAGAGTTATAATGAACATTTGGCTTCTTAGTCGTGGAGGCTGCAGTCTCCAAAATGAAATGTTTTGTTATATACGCTCATGCTGCTAAGAGGAAGTAGCTGTGCCTTGGCGCTAGGCAGGAGACACTGGAGTTGAAGACACACACTTGTACCTCTAACAGGAGCAAGGTACAGTCTAGTTAAAATTTTGTACATGCTCAAGACATCTAGGCATGTAAGGACCTAATGCTATACTGATTAATATATACTGACCCTTTTCAGCAGACTTTTTCTTGTTTTGTATGTTCATTTTCCAAAACATCAAAATACAACATTTGTTTTCAGTGTTCTTCTAGAACTATTAGATCAGTTCAAATACTCAACGTAAACATCACTGTTACTCCATCTTCACACCCTCAGTCTCTCACAGCAATTTTCAGAACGTAGTTTCAGTTACATGTATGATTTTTTTTTCCCTTTCATTCCTCTTGGAACTGAGAATAGGCCTCTAAAAGCAGTTCTCCCTAACTGTATATATTGGATCCTGCTAAAAACTTCACTGTGGGACCTCTGTGGTTTTGAAATAAGAAAAAAAAGAATAAATAGTTCTTTGTCACCTTTAGCTTTGGAGCAAGCAGTACAAATGAGAATGTATGTGTATATATCTCTTTCTGTGTGTGTATATGCATATATTTATACACATATGTATAATATGCATAGACATATCCATATATGTAATGTATACAATACCGTTTAATGTTTAGACATGCAAGAAGGCTCCTGGTAATAATTTTCTCATCCATGTAAACTGTATCAAAAGCCAGTAGCCAGCCGTACATATGTAACACGAGATACATCCACTGTCTAAAATTTGCCTGAGCGTCATTAGCTTTTCCTCTTGAGACGTTTTGTCAAGAAAAGGGGTTAAATCATCATTGACTAATATACAGCCATGAAGAGTAGTATTTTGTTTTCTTAAAAACCAGGATGTGTACTAATCATCCCCCAACCTTTAGATTAAGAAAGGCATTCAGAAGTTCTTAAAAATTATTTGCAGCCAAGGTCTGTTCCTGTGTCTTTGTATCTTCTTGGCTTTGAAAAGCTACAGTACTGTAAATAAACAAAAATTCTCAGTCATTTAAACTATATGATAAGACTTTGTGCTGTAAAACTCTTCATCAAACAGCTTGTGTTGATGGCAAATTGAAAGTGCATGATTTCTTTCTGAGTATGGAAGAAGTTTGAATCCCCCACACAGACCTCCTGAGTGTAGCACAAAAGATTTTTTGTTTCATTTTGCAATCAAAATGCAGTTTTTCTGCATCCCATATAAATTTCCTTTAATAATCAGCCCCTTAAAATTAAGTTTTAAAAATATGCTACGTTATTAGTCAAATACAAATGTTTCATTTGAATTGTATAGATGAGGAAATACGCACGGTAGACGTCTATTCATAGGACATAAAGGCTGTTGGCAAATTATCTGTCAACTGCCACTTTGGATCTTTCCTGTTCATTTCATTTATTTTGCACAAAAGATTGGGTCGAATGAGTGCATCCGTGCRCTTCTGCTGCACTCTCCCTCTGTCTCTCTCTCCCTCCCCTTCCACGCACGTTTGCAGAGGAAGGAGAGAGAGGCAATCTCTTGAGCTGTGTTTCAGGAAAGAGCAGACAACCTTTATAGAACTCTTACTACAGAAGTGCTAAGGGAGACAATATTATCTAACAATATTTATCTGACAATCTTCACTTGTTTTAATTTTGCATAAATTGCAATGTAGAAGACTGTGTTTCACTGCATCAAAATCCAGCACCTCTGTGCCGTTGCGTTGTCATAGTGAGCCGTGTGTTTGGGCCTCGGTTTCGATAGCACAAGCAGAGCTTTAATGCTTTTGCTGCCAGTAGCAACAGAGCTATGTACTAATGCTGTGTATCCTATTCAGAGTGTTTTAACTAGAAATAAGCAATGCAATAAGTTCAGAAAGTCCAAGACCTGAGTTTTTGTAGGTCTCCTTTTCCATAGACGTTTTTACAGATTACTTTTTTATATGTTGTACCTGTGCACATAAGTGTCTTTGTAGGTAAATGCACTCATTTCTTTCTTGTCAATTTTGCAACAGTTTAGGGATTTTCAGGATGTGAAAGGCAGGTGATTCACTGATTATTCAGATAATATCCATGAGATTCAAGTTTCTTAATTCAGTCAGAAGCCTGCCTATGTGAAAGTGAGCACGTCCCTGCACACTTGGGGCTCCTCTGCCTAGAGCAACGGTTGCGTATGAGGAATGGTTTGAACTCAACACACAGTAGTCAGTCACCATTACTTCCCTAGGTGCAAACTGTGGTTCTGGAGGAAGCACTTTCTTGAACTTCCTGGATATAGTATAGCTGCAATGCTCATTACCTACCTGAAATTCAAATCTGTGCTTCACAGTGAAATTCCAGGGGAAACAACTGTATGCTTTATATGGGATGGTATATTTGTTGTTAAGCAGAGGCAGAGTTTATTTACGTGACTTTTCTTTGCTTATCTTGTTCCTTTGACAAAAATCAGAGTATATTTAGGGGGGTGTTTGTTTGTTTTTTTTTTGTGAAATCGCATCTACTTTTGCAGTACCTTCAAAAGAGATGCCACTCAGTCTCAGCACTTCTCTAACATTGTTAAAGAAAGTAGATGGAAAAATTCATCATCACTGAACAAAGTAAGGAAATAGCCTACTGTGGTCCATAAATACTCAGTTGTTTTAAATGCTTCCCTTCTGAAAAGTTAATTATGTGATTGCTGTATTACTTAAGAGCTGAGAAGAACATATCTATAATGAGCAGAATCTGAATAGATTTTTAATGCATCTTTTTTAGCTCTCCCTGTGGCTAGGAGTGCTTATTGAGATATTCATTTACAATAGATTACTGCTACTTTTTTAAAATACTTTCTTGCCCTCCATAATTAATGTGTTACTGTTTCCCCTAAGCATATTTTCTTGTTCATCTTTACCCCATTAAGATTAAACAGAACGGTCATTAGATCATAAAGAAATAAAATACTCACTTCCCTACTTACTGAGAAAAAGCTGCTATTATCTGTCAAATTTAAAGATTAACCTTGCCTTCAGGTAGATTTTTAATGGCCTTATAAATATAGCCCTGAACCAATGTAACATACAGTAATAGATGAAGAACTTTCTTCATTAGAGTGAAGTATATCTTAATTAGGTGTCAGCCCCAGATTTTTTTGTTCAACTCATGGTCTTAGCTGTGAAAGATTTTTCTCCATGGTTATCTGAACTCATGACAACAGTTGTACTGCAGGTTAAAATTAGGGAGACAATTTGTACTTTATTGCTTGCTATAGACTTTTTAATAGGTTTTAATTAAAATGTCAAAGATCATATTCTTTCTATATTTTTTGTTCAAATAACACTAGAGGATTTGAGTTTATAGAGATCTGAAATAATACAAGTTTCAGAAGCGTGAGGATAATTTGCAGTGAAATGTCAAGGATTTCACTCATGAAACAAACCCAAAATTTTTAGAAATTTAGGCTTGCAGAACTGTGCATTTCCCTCATTCCTCTTCTCCACTGCGCTTTTCTAAGGGAGAAAAACAGGATGTTTCAAGTGGTGAAAGTGATTTTAAAAAAGCATAAAGGAACATAGAAGGAACTTCTATTCCTGTCTGTTATTGCATACTAAGAGGCATAAAATGCATAAAATATACACAGCAACATAACTGCAAAGCAGTCCTTTCCAGTCCTGGTTACTATACACCAAGCTAGAGAAACTGCAAAAGTTGATGAAAATATGGTATTAATGACTGGTATGTTTTACCAGGAGTGATTGCAGTCAGATTTATTTTATTATTATTTTAATATTAATGCTGTCAAGGTTCCAAAGTCAATATTCACAGACATTCAGAGAAGTATCCCTATTTAGTAGTTCTGATTGTTATTGACAGCAATATCTCTCCATCAGTGCTTGGATCTGGGCCGTTTTTCCGGGTGCCCTGATATTACTGAAATCATTTAAGATTTGGCTATCCTTCAGAATGATAATGATAAGCTTTGTGATGTTCTTGCTTATTTTATTAGTTTTCTTAAGGATGTTATTAATTTCTGTAACATTTCAGGTCTTCCAAGGGAAAAGCCCTTTTTCCAAGAAGTCTGGTTCAGTATAATGCAGTTCCATGACTTTATTTACAGGTATTAGCCAACTGACATGATTTTTATTTCATCCATTTTAAGAGGAAGAGTTTTTAGTGAAGAGCTTATAGCAAGATTAAAGAAAGTGTTTGTTTCAGTTATATAAAACTGAAATCACAGTCAGCAGATGTTATAAGATAGTCTTGGACCTTATTTTAATACCAAGCATACGTTTGGTTAGTTCAAGATTAAGGCTTTCATTTTTTTAAGTCAGATATTTGGTGTTTAAAGAAACAATTCTTTGGAATCAAAGCCACCACTTTCAGTAGCGCTGCTTGGTTTTGGTAGCTCCAGCTACCTTTTTAAACACCCCTGGAGCTTCTGGCCAGCTGCTGCGGGCAGATGCGGCTGTGGCGTCTGTCGTGCTGCCCCTCCTCGGGTCTCGGCGCACGGCCTCGCCTGTCCTTGCCTCGGGATTTTGGCACCTCTCTCTGAATGAGGTTTGGTGTGCCATGTCATTTGATTGGGAGCACAGCTCCTGTAATGCTTTGAGAAAATGTTATTTCTTCTTTTTAACTGTTTTCCCTGGGTGAAAGCTTTCTGACTGCCAGGCCCCTCGCTTATTATGTAAAGCAGATAATTAGCTGATTACTTGTGCTCCACTTCACAGCGTGGCTGGGGGTATGACACATTCTGCACTGCTGCAGAATAACCTTCAGAAGAGGGCAGTTTACTCGGAGATGCTCCTCCGTGGTCACTTCCGTGTCCTAGAAGCCCTTCTCGCTCTCTGCTGGAGTTGGTAGGTGGGTCCCAGTATCAGTGACTGGTTTTTCTTTTTGCGGCTTTGGGCAATCGCATCTCACTTGATCTAAGCCTCTCCCTGTACCCCAAAACTCCCCTCCTGCTGAAGGCTCTGACTGAGGACAAGCTGCGGTAAGTAGCCTTGGTCGCCCCCACTGACCTCCGCTGGAGAGAAGGGCACAAATCAAAATAGTCTTACCTTCRCTTTGCTCCATTGTGACATTTACCTATAAAGTTTTCCCCAGCCTGTACAGTGCCTTGGCAGTGCCATTTCTTATGTATTCATTGTGCAGAACAGAGAAAGTAAGTTCCATACATGTTCAGTCTTGCCTTTGCTTTTCATTTCATCTTTCCTTCTAGTCTTTCTGTAATTGCATTGAAAACCCTTTTAGTAAATTTTTGTTATTTTTTTTCCAAAATTGTGTTCCAGGCTTCTCTTAAAGAGCGTATGTTTTTCACTGTTTTTACCTCTCCCAGAGTGTACGCCAGTATTCAGTCAATTCTTCTATACTTAATTTTAGGACCTTCCAGAGTTTATAGGCTAAATATTCTTTTTTTTTTTTTAATAGCTGTCCAAGTTTAGTAGAGGAGACCTTTTATTCATCCATAATGTTATATGGGGAAAAAGATGGTATCAGGAGTCAAATCTTCACCCTCTTCTTTGTAAAAGGTATAACAAAGTAGCTTGCAAGTCCTTTGCCAATTTTTATTTCTGCCTTAATTTCTTTTTAACATCTGTTTAAGGAGGACAAGGTTTTGTTTCAATTCCAATACTTTTTGGCCAGTGTATGTTGAAGAAAGGGAATTTTACTAAAAAGCATTGTTGAACTTGCAAGTAAATTATACAAGTTCCTAATTCCTCCTTATACATTCTGACTGTCTAGATTTTAACTAAATTCTTTAACCTCTCTCCTATGCCAGAAGAAATCTGTAAGAGAAACAAAAATAATCACTTAAATCAGTTGCTTTTCATATCTATATGCCATATGTATGCTGTTTTTTTTCAATAAAACAAGAAAAAATCTTGTTTTTCACAGAAGCATCAGAGCTTTGTGTTCCTATAAACTTTTATTTTTCAGTAGTGGAAGAGATTGGCCCTATACGCCTAGTGCAGTACTGCCTTCACACTCGAAGCACCCCAGGGTCAGACTTCAACCTAGAAGAAGAATCTCTGAAATACGGGTGGTTGAGAGGAACAATAGCCTTCCTATGTTTGTGGCCTGAGATGTTTTTTCTTTTACTAATCTTCTGTTGTTGGCATGTAGTAATTTAAATTCCTATGAATACATGTTAGACAGTAGGCCTGATTGTTGCTTCTTGTTTTCTTCACGGACGAACTTGCTACTTTTCCTTTAGACCTAGTGTAGACTCAAGCCATTTTAAAGGGTGCAGAACAAAGAGCTTAAAATACAGACGTATAAAGGGAAAAGAATGGTGGCCACTTTGGGAAAAGACAGTAGCCATGCCCTTAACCGAGTCCCCGCTGCGCCTGACATTGTTTTTACCTTTGACTAGTCATTTTTGTCCCTTAAATCTTTGATACCCTTCCATAAAAAGAGGTTATTAGTACTCTGTTTTCTCATATTGGTTTTAGGAGAATAAGTTGAAATATGTTCACAGTACAAGTTAGTGAATTAATTAAGCTACACAGTGAAAATGCAGCGGGAAGTATTGGCTCATAATTTTTGTATATATTTTGCTTAACTGATGACATAATGCCTCTATGTTATCATTAAAACACGAAGTCTCTTCCCACAGTGAGGTCTAGTAATATCCAGAGGATGTTCACCTAAGGATTTCGGAGCCCTTTTAAAATAAAAGAAGCTTCGTAGTACTCTGACACGTTGGATAGAGTTTTTAGTCAGTGTAGAGTGGGTTAAGTGACTTGCATGGAATATGAATCAGTGACAAAACTGGGAATTAACTTGCAGATCCAGGTAAGGACTAACCTTTTATACAGCTTTTCTTGGTTGCTATGCAGAAATCAGTCAAAAAGCATTTTTAAGTCAGTGTCCCTCCTCTRGACTGATTGTGAAAGGCGAATATTCTGTGTTCTGGTGTAAAACAAAAGCTACAGCAAAGCATCTTTTGCTTGGCTAGTGACTTTGAATGGTGATTCTGACTGTGCGTGACTTGCAGGACTGCCCGAAACTAAACTCTTTCATTATGAGGTGAAGCTGAAGGAGCTATATTCAGAGGCTCCACTGTGGGAATATGGTCTTAATTTGCACAGGAACTTGATTCTTAAAAGTGACAGGATCACAGAATAGTTCTGGTTGGCGGGGACCTCTGGAGATCATCTGGTCCAAGCTCCTGCTCGAGCAGGGTCAGCTAGAACAGGTTACTCAGGGCCGTGTCCAGTTGGGTGTTGAGTATGTCCACCACCTCTCTGAGCAGCCTCTTCCAACGTTCAGCCACTCGCCCACTGAAAACGCATTTTCTTGTGTTCAAGTGGAGTTTCCTGCATTTCAGTTTGTGCCCAATGCCTCTTGCCCTGTCACTGGGAGCCACTGAGAAGAGTCTGGCCCCGTCCTCTTTACACCATCCATGAGGTATTTATACGTGTTGATCAGATCCCCTTGAGCCTTCTCCTCCTCAGGCTGACCAGGCCCAGCTCTCTCTGCCTCTGCTAACATGAGGGATGCCCCAGTCCTTTAATCATCTTTGTGGCCCTCTGCTGAACTGGCTCCAGCAGGTCCATGTCTCTCTGGTCCTGGGGAGCTCAGCACTGGACCCAGCCCTCCAGCTGTGGCCTCACCAGGGCTGAGCAGAGGGGACGGATCCCCCTTGCCTCGGCCCACCAGCAACTCCAGAGTTAGTGCGAATGCTAATTCCAGAGTTCACTCAATGTTAACTCAAGAGTTAGTGAGCAAGTTAGTAGGATAGGATGGGTAGTATTGAAAATACTACTGGATTTTTTAGTTAGGTCACAGAAAAGTGGCTTGTCTGCTGTCCAAGGCAGAACGCTGGCAGAGAGCGTTCCTTGGCTCTGGTAGTGCTATTGCATCCCCTCATACTGGGTACTGCTGTTTATCTTCCGATGCTTCTGACAGACAGTCAGACAGTCTGCAAATTGGCTGTAATGCTAAGCAGAACATATATATGTTGTGACAGTTAATATTGTAAGTGCTTTTGTAAAGTTTTGCAAAGTGCTTTTGATTTTCAAGGAAAGGAATATTCCTGCTGTTACTTCTAATACTGACGTCCCCGTACATAGGGGAGAGACAGGGAGCACTGGGTCATCTGGATGTTTTTGAGGTGAAAGGCAAATCGCTTGACCATCATCTGGGGAGGAATAGGAGGTTTTGGAATCCTTTTAACTAGTTTATCCTTCTATGGGTGGGGATGAAAGAAATTTGGCCTGCTCTTCATGCAGTGTCCGTGGCTGCGGACAATACTGCCTTTGTTTCTCTCTGTTTGTGAGGCATGAGCGAATAAGCTGGGTGTTGCAGGCAGTGGGGTAATTCTGCTCTCTTCAGGGCGTGGGAGAAGCTAAAGGCTGCCACGCGTTGGTGAGATGGTCGCTCTAATAGCAGGCATTTATCTCAGCAGGCTGCTTGGAGGTAAACTGAATCAGTGCCTTGAAAGTTAAAAGCATAATTGAGCCTGGGTATTCTCTTCATCCTGTTCTTATTGAGGTGGTTAGGTTCAACTGATGTATTTAAATGGTGAAGAATGTAACAGACTATTTTTTAAAGAATGCCTTTTATAATTTTTAGCTTGATTTAGGATTCAATAGCAAAAGTAAAAATAATCTCTTGTGTTAGTCAAAAAGCCTGATCAGGCTGAGTGCAAATATACAGGAAAAAATGTCCTTTATGTTGTACATGAGAAATGCAAAGCTAGCAAAAAGTAATTTTGCAAATGACTGTTAAACAACAACAACAACAACAAAACCCACCAAGGTCCTGTCAGGAACGATGCAAATTGCTGCAGTCAGTTGTGATGTTAGCAATAGTGCAGCTTTATACCTGGCAGTAAATGGATTTCTGAGGAATAGGTAGGTTGAGCCTTTTCAGGTTAAAGCATGGATTAATACCTGTGAGATCTTCAAAATAAAAGCTGACTATAGATGAATTTAAATGAAGTTATAGATAAACAAAATGATTTTAAAATGGCAATATTATCAATCTCACAAACACAGTAGTCTGACAAGAACTTAATTCAATAGCCCGTTTGATCCAAGTGCTCATCTTAAGTTTTCCTGCAGCTGTTTTGGTTTTGTTGCTGCTAGCAGGGAAACTCCTCCTTTTGCATCCCTGCATTCAGGTTTGGTACTTTTGAGGGTGAATGCTAAATAAGTACTCCAGCTTCTCTTTCCCTTTCAAGGATATTTTATACTTTCTGCCTGGTATAGCAGCAAGGAACCCATCTTGTTTTGTTCGCTTCCCAGTAAACAATAGAGCTATCGTTGCCTCTCTTTTCCCTTTCCTGGGGAATTGGCTTATGCAGGGAAAAAAACCCTTAACGTTAGAATCATGGTACATTTCTGTGAGTTTTGCGGATGTGTGTGTTTAAGTGTTGACTCATAAGTGTGCTTCCATTGCATTGACAGAACCAAAAATGGGTACCATATTGCTACCAGTAAGAAATTAGTGTTTTCCATCTTCAGGTGTTTCTTTCAAAAAATAGTGGTAGTAAGAGGCATTTACCCATAGAAAAAACACTTTCACAGTCTTTCAGGTTTGCTTGTCCAAAATTCAGAGATTCTAATATGTCCATCAAAACATTCACCTGTAGCAGTTTAGGCCTTCTTGTACACATTTTCAAATTGTGCCTGCAAATTTTGCAAAGAAAACTAAGTATTTCTCAGGAAAAAAAAAACAGTGAATTAGTCATCCATTTGTAGATTTGTTCTGCAGTTATTTATTCCCTAAACCCCTTGTTTTTAATGTTGAGCTGTAGAATTTAAGTTGGAGCTGTTAAAATTTTCTTCTCTGAAATAAAAATACCCATTAAAAAAGAAAAAAAATCCCTTCAGCAGAATTAATTACTTATCATAGGCATTTCCTTTAAGTTTTCACATTTATTTGACTTGAGTTACTGAGTTTAATAATGGTCAAGAAGCAAGTAGAGAGATGAGGAAAAAAAAGGAATAGTTAACATTGAGGAGAAATGTATTGATTTAATTAAATTTCTGTCATATGCCTTAGAAAGAAATGTCAAATTAAAGTCAGTTATATTGGTTAGATATTTCAGATCTGACACAAATGAAGTCTTTATTAATTCCTTGATTTCTAATTGTTTTATTTGCATCGCAGCACACCATAGCTCTTTGATATGGTTCTGCTCTTGCTCCCATTGTAATTACTTAGGGCTTGGGCACAGGAGAGAGGACTTCAAGCCTGTCTTCCTTAATTATTTAGTTTCTTTTAATATCCATATATTACCTGCAGGATTTATTTGACCGCCACTTCTGCTGCTGTCATCTGAAGGCCAACCTCGCAATCTCTTTTATCTTATGGCACACGGGGGAGGAAAGGACATGCTGTTATCTCCCTCTTCTATATGAAGAATTGGGCACAGATAAAGTGATGAATCCAAAGGTCACATGGGAAGTCTTTGGTGGAACAGAAAATAAATCCATCCTCACTATTGGAGGCTGCCTCTGAGATTTTGGATATGCAGAATAAAAGCTAGTAAAAACCCAGGCTCCTTGGTGGGAAGCCTTGGTCCCTGCAGGCCCTGGGCAATTGTAAAACCAGCTCTGCCTTTTTTGCCTGTTTTTCCTTCTCTGTAGTCAATTTTCCTTTGCTTATTTCCTCTTGACTTTTTAAATGCTGGTTTTACTTTCCTCTCTTCCTTGCATGCCCATGTCAATTACTTTTTTCCTTTTCTTCCTTTCTCTCTCYTCTGGTTCCTGGCTCACTTGGTTTTCCTTCCCTTTTCCAGCTCTCAAACCTTCTTCATCTTGGTTGCTTTTTTCTGTTTCACTTTTTCTTGCCTATTTTATTTCCATGCTGCTTTTGCAAGATTCACGCATCCCTCCTATATCATTCTGCATTGTTTGACCTGTTTGTTTTCTGTTTTTCTCCTTGAGGACTTTTGCCCAAGCCTTCGGGCGTGCTTCCTCTCCACTCATATACTCGAAGACTGCCTTCACAGAAAAAAATGAAATTCTGAAATAACTTCATCCTATGTCAGTTAAAACAGTTAATTTTGGCAAAGTCAATCCTTTTTCTTTCATCTCTCTGCCATTTTAGAATGTCACTCTTTTCTGAAAAGAAAAATTTAAAACTAGTATAGTTGAATTGAGAATTTATTCATTTGCATTATTTTTATGGAGGAATAATTTAGTTTAGAAACCAAGATGACTCTTAAAATGCCAGTCTTGAATACCAGCTATTCCTACCTGGCTGGACTTACGCAAATACAGTGCTTTTTAATTTGAAGAAATTAGAAATGTATGCATGCTGTAGTACTGTTGTGTCAGCTCTTGACTTTAATTCCACAAAGTCAATATTGTATCATAACTTCTCTACAGTGATTTCTGCAAAGATTTGCTATGCAGAGTCAGCAGTTTTATTTCAAAAAATAGATATTTTGAGAGTTAATCATTCTGTCTCTTTTAATGAATTAGAGCAAAATCTTAAAGTTGTGCATTTTTTTTGTGCAGGAAGATTCTTAAAATAGTTTGTCCAAGGTTAATCAGGACATTTCATTTTGGTAAAATCAGTGTTTTTTTTCTGTTTCTGTTTTTTACTGTTACATTGTACCGTATATTACATATGACTATCAAAGGAGGAAAATGTAGCATCACAATCCTGTGTGATAAAATACTATACACTGTCATTGATTTTGAACAAAAAAATTACTTTGAATGGAAACCATGAATGCTTTATTTTAAATTTTGCGATATGAAGATTCAAAAGGTTCTTATTTTCATCCTAAGTTTAATTTCTGGCTAAACTGACTAAAGTTATGAACTTTTTCAGTTTGGGCAGAACTGCATTCTTTCCTAGAAAATGATTTCAGTGAAGTTTCTCCTTGAGCTCCACTTATGGTCCTTCTCAGTGCTTTCATTTCCAAACTTAAAATACAGACTGCGAGCCTGACAATGGTTAAGAGATATAGCAGTTTGTGCAATTACTGCCAATAGGTAATGAAGTTGTCATTAGCAAATTCTTTGGAGTTAGAACAACGTAGGTAAGGAGTTGTTGAATGACAAAGGGATTAAAAAGAAGGTATGAAAAGCATGGAAGAAATGAGATTATTTTCATGGAGAAGAAAGACGATGATGTTTTGGTGGTTTGGATGTTTGTAAACGTACCTTAAAATATGCTTGTTCTCTGAATTGTGTGGGCCTGTGCTTGTATACTTCATTGGTGTCAGACCTCGAAAATGTCTTGCTAGACATTTTACAAAAAGATATTGGAGCTGAAGGCCATTCAGCCAACTCTCATATAGAAAATATGACTGGGTCTAGGTCTGGGCCTGTCCTATTGGCACATACTCAGACAAATATGATGATAGAAGAATTAGAAAGAGCTGTTTCTAGCTAAATAGATATACTTTCCTATTGGGAGGGGACTAGAAAATCTATTTATTGCATTGAAATGCCCCAGGAGGAATATGAATGCAGAATGCTGTGGCTGCCGTATGTTGCTGACACTGGGCATCCAAACACTTGAGAAGGGTCTGAAAAGGAGCCGACACGATTTAGCCATGAGAACAAAATCGGTTTCTAGGAAGATGAACTCCCTCTGACAGATGAAAGAGGAGGCTTAAAGACCAGTCAGCTGAGGAAATACACTGCTAGAACCGTGCCACATTAGTGGAAAATCAGATTATATTGGCAAGCGATGTATTTTCCTTCTTTGCAGAGGGAACTAATTTTGAGTCTTGATGGCTGGGATTCCCCCAAACAAACATCCTGAATTACAGAAGATCAGACTCTGCTAAGGGTGTTGATGTTCCCATATGAGAGGTAATAGAAGATGATTTTTCTTGTACCTTGGAAGCTGTTCTCCCCTTCTTTGCCCAATGCACACATTCTTTCCAATCACACTTTGAAACCTGGGAGGAAACAGAGTGGAAGATATCTCATAAACGCAAGGAAACTTGGTTAGTCAAATGCTTTCCTTTTGTTTCAGTAAAGAAACAAATAACCTCTATACTGCCAGCCACAATTTTAGATTAAGACCTTTGAAAATATCAGTAGATCTTTCTGTTTGAATCTCCTGTGACAGTTTTGCAGCTGTGATGATCCCTGCTAATTTTGAGCCAATAAAACTATTTTTTTCTTCAATATTAATATAATTCAGAAAAAAATTAATTTATTGGGTTGAAAGAATATTACTGTGCTTAGCTACAGTTACTGCACAGCCAGATTTTCTGTGCAGCACGTTTTCTCTCGCAACACTGGGGTTTTTAGCCCTTGTGTTGCCCTTGTAGTTGTGATGCTCTTGCTGCCCACTACCGACCAAGGAGGTTGGGTCAGGGAGAGAGGCCATCCTGCTTTCTCGTGGCAGCAGAAGAAAAAATGTATGGTAGTTACACAGATATTGGTTGGTGCCTGGTGGTGCGTACAGCTCTGAGCAGTGCAGGGGCCGAAGCTTAATGCTGCCACGAGCATAACGTGCCAGCCTGTTTTTTGACCRGTATTATCTCACATTACAGTCAGAGGAGCATTTTATTTTTCCACTGAAGAGTTATCAATACACACACACATCTTCATACTAGCACTGAATTTGTCCCTCAGAACATTTGATTTCCTTTGAAATTGGATTTTTGATTGAAAGTTAATGTCGTTTGAGTGGTTTAATTCCTTTGCTACTTGCTTTCAAATGCAATATTATGTTAATAAAGTGGAAATATATTTAATAGGTTTAATGGTGCCTTTAGCGTTAAAGGAGCTTGGCTGTARCCTTCTGAGTCATTAAGGTGTTTGCTGACAATGCAGACTAACAGCAGGATGAGTTTCATTGCACCGTGTGAGGAATTACTTAATTTTAAAAGACTTCGGCAAGTTTTCGTGCCTTTATCCATCCCCATTCCRTCTGGCTGCTGTAGCCTGTCTGCAGTCTGAATACCTTATCTTCCTTTTTGACAGGGAATTTCTGAACGTACATAAATCCATGACCTAATTGCTGTTGAATACTTTTCCAAATGTGTTTCCAGGGAAACAGTCTGAACCCAGAAATGGTTTCTATGAAGTTAAGGTATTTATGCCGTCTATCCCTCCAGTCTTTTCTCTAGATTTTGTTTTAGCCACCTTCCCTTTGAAAGAAATTATTATTTTGAATGTCAAAGTGATGACCAGTTAGGCTAAACTTTAATCACCTGTTTCTTCTGAGTCAACTCCCACATCATCTCAAAATAAAGCGTGATGTAGCAAAGGAGGTACATTATATATGGTGAAATGCAGTGTTCTGCCTAACTGGCGTTCAGCGTAGTTTCTGTTTGTGTCATGGCTGAAATAGCTGAATAAGTGTAATAGATCATGCAGAGCTTAGGGCGTATGGGGGTGATGTGCGGCTGAGGGCGAGATGCGCGAGGTGGCCGGCCGGCTGTCAGGCGTGCGCACCCCAACGGGCGGCATGGCTCTTGCACGCGGGACCTAGTGGTGTGGCTCCACTTCTGTGCCGATTCAGCAGCGCACGATGGGGAATGCAGGCAGTGCAGTAATTTGCCAGAGACTATTGTAAAAATTGGCTGAAACGGAGTAACTGTCGGGGAATGATACTCTTGTCATGTCACACAGCTTGCTGTATTAACAGATGATGGTAGTTGTAGCAAATTTTAAGATTTTGAAATAATGTCTTCTGTAAACTTGAATATTTATTAATTTTATGAAAATGTGAAAAAGTGGCAATTACAAGAGAAACCTAGACACAATACGATAAACCTCTCAGAGTTAGAAATAGTTATTCCTAGTCTGTCAGAATCCATTAAGGATTCTATTAAATCCGTTAAGGTAGTAAAAATAAATGTAGCTATAGGAAATAATATTTCAGCCAGGAATCTGTAGCTTGATGGTACTTGAAATTCATGTATTGTAGCTTGAACAAAAATATTATCAGCACCATTCAGGGAAAGACCTGTTGCCTTAAATTTTGCTGAAGACCTACATTTTGTATTTCAGAAGTGCTTCTCAGTTTTTTGCATTATGACCTTTTTTTCTGGTGGCTCAGCTAGAATTAATGTTATTCTCTGTTTTTCTATCATTGACCCTATTTTTCAGGAGTTCGCAATATAGCCATTAACACTGACTATGAGGTAAAAGTTATCTCAACATTGGAGCATATCTCATTAAAAAAAAAAAACGCTTTGATTCTACAAGTGATTTTTACATAGAAGGGTAAAATGGAAGCTTATTACTAGAAGTTTTCCCAACCGTGTTGTTGTTCAACTCAAAAATAAGTTAATAGTGAAAAATGACAGCTAGCAAATGATGAGGTCCTTTGTACAATCACAGTATGTCTGGTGTTACCTATTTTAGACTTTACTGCCATATACCTTCAGGTACACATCCTTTCATGTTTATTTGTCTGCTGTTCTTTTGGTACTTTATCATTTTAAAGAAATAGAAAATCAAATAAAAAAAACTATAGTTCAGTCAAACAGTTTATARTCACGTTTCTTATATCTAACCTGATTTTCTAATGGGAGTATAAAACTCAAACCCAGATCTTTAGCCATCAACTCTTAGGTAGCTTGATGTGCATGGAAATTATTGGTCACCTGACTTGCACATAGAAATAGCTGTTCTGTGTGCAGTTTCCACACAATTTGAAAAATCTATCTTTATTTGCATATGTAATCATGCTGCTTGTTCTTCACAAAGCTTTATTTTTTTAATTTTAAACTTCAAATATTTATTCAGAGCAATTCATAGGGACGCAAGAAATGCAGTGATGTARTTTCAGTACATCATGCAATTAAGGAATATGACACCTTTATAATAATTTGTTTTCTCCTTGTAGTTTCTTTTATCCATTTTTATCTGGTCATGTATGACAAGAATAATGTTAATGGTTTGGAATATAAGCACTTGCAAGAATTAGATTTTTTGTTATGTTTGACAAATGCCTTAGCTCTGCTTTCACTGTTTAACCAATTTGCAAACCTATTTATTGTTTTTTATGCTTCAAAACAAATGAACATTATCCCTTCAGTATACAGTTCTAATATGAAAGTATATTTTTAGCCAGGAGAAAAAAAGTTTATGATTTTCAAATTCAGTAGAGTTCTACTGAAGTAATGACGATGAATATCTCAGTGAGCAATGTGGCCCTCTTCTTGCAGTGGAAGAAAAATACCAACATTTAGAATTTTCCAAGTTTTCTGGAGAATGTATTAAATCTATATGGTTTACGTTATTCAACTTTTCTGTGACRATCAGTAACTATGTTTTCCTGGTCAGGTGGTATGTTACAGACGGTGCTGCGTGTGAGTGCATTTTAGGAGAAGCGCGCTGTGCATCGCTGCGCGTGCGTAGCGTTTGCAAAGCCTCGTGGTGGTCGGACTGCAGGGGAGTGCCACAGCCGTCACTGGCCTTCCCTTCCGGTAAATCCTGCCTCGCGGTCCTCAGCTGACATCTCGCACGGCCCGCCGTGACAGCGCAGGGGCACGGCTGAACTGTTTTTGCTGCGGGGTCGGACAGGCAGCTGGCTGCACTCCCCRGCCTTTCTTGGGCGGCTTCGGACCGGGAGCGGCACCGGGTTTCTGCGGGCCGGGGCCCTGGAGGGGCTCCCGCAGAAGGGACGGTGCCAGGCTGGTCCTGCGCCTGCGCTGCCTCTCCCTCTGAGAGAGATCACGGGTACCATCAGGTAACCAAAGGGAAAGCAGTGCCAGGAGCTGTAAACCCAGTTCCCACCCTGCAGCGACGCTGCTTCACCATGACACCTTCGTGCTGAGTACTCTCTGATCAGATCGGATTTGTCCTTCCAGGAATGTAGATACGAGATTACAACAGCATTTTGAGTAGCGCTTTGCTCCCCAATCTCAAATGTTCATATATCATGATTAAAACCCTCAGATTCATGAAACTGGTTTTAAAATGAGATTTATAAGAACTAGGGAAAATGAGATTTAAAAGAACTGGGATCTTTGTCCTTCTCTTAAGTGGTTTCTGTGCTTCTCCTTGAGCAACTCGTGGTTGTGTTTCCAAGTATTGCGCTCCAGCTACAAGATCTAGAATTATTTAACAAAAAAAACAAAAAACAAAAAAAAGGCATGGAAGTCATCAGAATTCTTGAGGCTTTGAGTAAAACCTCAAGTATTGTAATAGTTGTGATAGAACTACAAGATTTCTCAACAGTACATAAGCTTCTATCTGTGTAGACTTGACGCCTGCCTTTCCACACTAAAGAAGTAGTCTTTGGTGATATGCCAGCTACCACCTTTCCAGCTGTTAAACCCCAGCCTGATTCTACTGTGTTCATGGCTAAGTAGCCAATGAAAATATGGCTAGAAAGTAGCTCCTTTTAAAATAGGCTTGTCTCCTGCTGGGTCCAATACTGCATATATCTTCAGTGCATTGTGGGTCCCTTCTTTATATTTTTTTATGTTTTGTATTCTCTGGAGAATGTATACTACTTTATTTTGCATATATAAATTATAGGAGTTAGAGTACGCAAACATAAATGAGATCCCAGCTTCTCGAAGAACTTAAGAGCTTGCTTTTCTTTTAGTCACAGATAYTTATGCTTTTCCATAACAGGGAGCTTTAATTGTAATATTGTGCTTAAAATATATGAAAAGCATAGATACTGAATTCATATTTAGGTTGGCTTCCTAAGGAGCTAAAGTTTATGTGATTGTTGTGTTCATCTGTCAGCTATGGATCCGAAAACTGCTGAAGCCATTGCCCCAGCCTGCAGGAGGGGTAGAAACTGAGCGGCGAGCTGCTGCTGAGCAGCTCGGGCACAAGGCGCTGGAGAAGATTGCCGGAGTTAGAGCAGAGAGCTGCAAGTCAGCGTCTGCTGTGAGAGAAGGGCAGGCACTCGCTTCATTTTGAACACTGTGAGAYGACTCTAGTTAAGAGGACCTTATTTTGAGACCGTCTCTGACTGTAACCTTTGCTGTACATACTGGACGTAGCACTGCTCGTGCTGTGTTCTCTTTGGTGGCTTGTTCTGCAGTAGCGAGCAAAGGGCTGGGATGAGTCTCCATCATGGGATCAGTGTGGCTGAGCTATATTAAATTGGGTCTCCCAGTTTGACTGAAGGTGTCTCAAAGTCTGATCAGGTAAGAAAACTATTTGCTGAATCCCTTAGCGGAAGACACTTGTGTTTTGTTGAAGGGCAGGCCTGCTTCAGATTATTGCCCTGTATCACTAAATGAATATTGTCGAGTTTATGGCAGATAGCCTGTTGGATTGACATACAGGTTATTTGCTTACCTCAAAGCCAATAAAGCAGATTAGCGAGCATCCTATCTCAGTAATTAGATGAGTGAGATCTAATTGTCCGGGCATCAGTTTGAACATCAACAAAAGTTTTCTTATTTTCCTTGCACCTTCTGGAGAATTACATAATATAGTTAGTTATCTCTAACAACACAGATTGGCAAAATTATGGATACTAAGCATTAGTGTAACGTTAATGTAACAGCTCAGCATTTTAGTTTCTTGTTTCTTGTGCTTTGGATAAGAGCTTTCAATTTCTTTAGTCAACAGATTCAGGTCATCTTATAATTCTCAGATATATCACTATTATTGCTGAGATTTAAATTCTTCCAGTAGCTTTACTGAGCTKTCTTCTAAGGACTGTTGAGTCTAAGGCCGTATTTCAATCAGTATAAAAATATAACTCCAGTGACTTACTGAAGTAATGCTGATTTATACCAGCCAAAGATTTTCTTCCATGGTTAATTTTAAAAGGGTGATGATAATTAAAAGTAAGCTTTTTACTTTTCTTTATTTATTATAATCTTCTCTTTCTCCTCTCTCTTAATTTTCCTTTCTTTGTCATTAAAGTAGATGTAGATCTTCAGTTCACTCCTGTTTTCTAAGTATGTTTACAGTTATATCATGTATGATATTTTTTCTCTCTTAGTTTATGATCAAACAACAACAAAAAATCTTATCCTCATATCCTTATTGCTTTCATTCTAATTTGATATTCTCCAGGAATGTATATAAAATATTCTATTTTCCTAGCACCATCACCTTGTACAAGCTTTTAAAATCTCATTTCATTTTAAAATTGTCGTTTCATAGTCTAGTCATGCCCTAGGGAGTCCATAACACATTCAAATAACAGATTTCTCAGAGCAGCATTTCATATCTACATCTACAAGGTCTATATCATTCCTGTTTATTTTTACATTCTTTCATTCAACAAATATTACGTTTTCTTCAGCATTCCATTACCTATCCCAGGGTTAATTGGGATATTAATTACCTCATTCTAATTTGTATCTATTGGTTTTATCTAATTTGTTCCAGTTTGTCCTATATATGGCACTGAATTTTTAATTCTTTATGAAATAATTGGCAAGAGCTCTATAAAGTAGTCCTCATAACTCTTTGGCATATTTCCCATGATATATATGACAACAGCCCGTGGTTAATTTGATTGAAGACTGTAACCACACGCACTACCTTATCTACCTTTGTCTAGCATGAAGGTGCGTTTCTGTGAGTACCTTACCTCAGTGCGAGGTTTTTCTAGAAGACAGAGCACACTCTTCATGTAATAAGATTATCATCTACTTGCACAAGCTTCTTTGTCTTTTAGCTTTTATGATTACTTATACATTTTCAAAACACAAATCTATCATTGGTACGTTTTGTATTCTAATGTAATATTTTTTATTTGAATGACCTTATAGGATTAACGTGACTGATGAAGCAGTACTGGTCCTCTGTTCAGTGCTATGAACTGCAAGACTAATATTCAGTGCTGTAAGCATACCATGCAGTTTTATTCACATTTCCTGCAAAACTACTTCAGGAAATATTTGTAGCCCTTCTTTCTCTCCTCCCCCTTTCTCAGAGAGGGGGAGTAGTGCTGCATGGGGCAGTAGTGCTAACCCAGGTTCACTTTCTCTATATTGTGGCCAAATAATTTAGTTGTCCCGTTTCTGTTTCCGTTATGTAAAGTGACCATAGATATTGTGCAGATTAATTCATTGGAGATCTTAATACACTCAGATAATTTTTTTATGTGGCTATATGAGTTCTTATAGCAAGAAATAGTCAAAGCAATGTAGAAGTCACAAAGTCATAAATTAGACATAGTAGGGGTCCTTGTAGAACGTCTTCTTTCTTTAGCAAATGTAGCATGCACAATTGTCATTTCTGTCCTAGTTTTCTGCCGCATGTAATTTCACGATTCTTAACTTTTCATTAATCACTCTAGTAAATTAAATAATTGTGCAAAGAAAATCAAAACTCTATTAAGGCCTAACCAAATTATATTTCTAAAAAAAGCAGTCCACAGAAGAACTCGCCAACTGAATAAAATATAAAGCTTAATTGCAATAAGCTGGGAGGAAGAAGTTGCTAATGTTTGTGCTTTTGGAGGGTTTATTACAGGCTGGAGAATCCACTGATCAGACAAAATGCAATTTGTAAAGTATCTCTAGCCAAATTGAAGTACTAGGAGAATAGGTCAGGTTTTCTGTTTAAAAGAATATATATATTTAGGTGGAAAACATGAAGGTGTCAAATAATTGGTCTGGTAACTCATAAGGATTTAAAACCATTTTCATTAACTAGAATTAATTACTTTTTTACAATGCAGTAAATTAACTGTGTTGTTATTACAAAATAATACATAAAATCAATGAAATTTTATAGGATCTGTCAAGGGATATATTAGGATATAGGGATATATATCTTACAAATTGATTTTTGTATATATTAGTCGGAAGGAAATCCTGATAAAACTTTACAAGTGTAAGATGAACCTTGTGTCAAATACAATGAGCAACTGAGTTTCTGATAGCAAAGCTGCTTAGTTCTGTATGTGCAATATGTTGTAAAGCTGGTGTTTTATGTTAGTATTAGTGACAAATTCTTTTAGGGCTGAAGCAAAAATAACTGAAGAACACGTTTTCATTATTCTTCAAACTGAATGTGATATTTTTAAACAAAATGAGTTTAATGAAAAGGGATGATGAAAGTCCAATGTACAGTTAATACAGAGGAAACTGATTCTTGCAATAATAGATCTTACATTCTAGTCCACTTCATCTTGCTATGCTACTGCAATTTTTAAGTGAGTAAAAACTCATAAAGGCAAGTTTACACACCTACTATAATGTATCAAAGGAACAGGCTCATCAAAAGGACAAAAACTTTTCATTTTACTCTTTTATTCAAAGAATTGCCAGTCTTTGAACTTTAATAAAGGGACAGCTTCCTATCTTTTAAAAATAAAGCCAGCCCAGTAACCAATAGGTCAGTTGATAACTATGAAACAAGTACATTTTCAGATCATAACAGGGACAGTTTTATCAGTTGTTCAGCAATGTCTGATTCTTCAATAGCTTCCTTTCAGTGAATGATAGCACTAATCCTTGAGTTAAAGCAGAGTTGTCTTTAGCTTGAGTGCAGGAAGCTTACTTCAAGAGTTTTATCCCATCAGGTGCATCTTAACTGCACTGTTATTTTTCTCCAAACTCACCCTGTTGTTGTGTTAGCACCAGGGAAACGTCACTGAACGCTGGCGAGGAAACGTGGCAGCAGCGGCACAGACCAGCTCAGATGTGCCTGACGCATTTTGGCAGAACAAAGAAGTTTTAAACCCTTCTTAATAATTAAAATGCCACATATTTAAGTAAAATCTCTGACTGATGTTGTGGTGGCTTCTGCACTGTCCAAAATATCTGATAGAGAGCATAGTTCAAAACATTCAAACAAAACAGCAGAGCTTCACAAGGAWACGAAGTCTCACCATGACACCTCGTACCACTAGGTGCAATTGCTGAGCATGAATACCCAGATTTGATACTCCAGACGTACATGCTGCTCAGAGGTTGTGGAGTCTCCACCCCTGGAGATGCTCAAAAGCCATCAGTGCTGTAGTTATGTCCAGTCATTTTCTTCCACCCCCTTATGGGTTTTACCCCTGGCTGCAGAAGCGAGATGTTTTGCTGTCACAGAGGTTAATGCAGTTTTTCTTGATGACTCTCTATGATTTGTCCCATTTTCTTGTGCAGTTCTCAGGAAGGTAGCACATCTTCATTGCTGTGACAGCCAGCAGTATAGTAGCATGAGTGCCATCTTACTGGGGCTAGAGCTCGTGCTTATCTGGTGATACCTTGGGGGGAAGAGAGCATTTATGAAATTCTTCTCATCTGTCAGAGGAGCCAAGACATTTTCCTCCTCTCAAATCACTTTTCAATCTCAATAGCTTATTGGAATGACAGGATATCAAAACGTCTGGAAAGCTAATACCATACATCAAGCACCTGTGTATTGCCAAGGTCTGACAGTGCTAACAGAATAGATGGATTTTATATCATCTCAGTCTCCTGAAAAGAATGAAAGAAAAATATTATAGGCTTGACCTGTGATCTCATGGAAATACTGTGAGTTTTGTGTGGGTGACGTGGTAGAACTGGGTACACTGAAGACTGTTCCACTCGGTATTTAATAAGCAGAAATGCCCCATGCAGAAGCGTGGTTGTGACTATCCTGTTAAATGTAAAGGAAATTCTCAGAGCACAGGTCTCACTTCTTAGAGCTGATGTTTATTCTAGTTGCTGGTTTGGGTTCAGGAATTAGAGTTTCAAGACAGCGTTACCTCTGACATGTTGATAACCTGAGGATCCAAAGATTCAAGATAACTTCTGTCTCTTCCCAGTTTTCCCTGAGACTCAGAAGAGCTTCCCCTGTTTCCTACTTCTTCTGTTCAGCTGAAAACCATTATCTACAGTTTGTTTAACTCCATACACCAACTTTGAGTGTATTAGTTATTATAATCTCAAAGCCTACAGTTAAAAGTGTAGTATATGTGCTGCCCACCTGATGCAGGGATGTGGTCCCGAAGTCCTCCTCTCTCTGCGCAGCTCTCATGCTGGGGAAGCGCAGCCGTGCGTTGGGTGTCCTGCGCAGGGGTGCTTCAGAGCAGCGGGGGTGCTGCGGGGACAGGAGCACCTGCAGGCTGCGACGGGGGAGAAGCCAGCAGTGTGGAGACTAGGAGCAGAAACGCTCTGGAGA
This sequence comes from Apteryx rowi, assembly GCF_003343035.1. Taxonomy (NCBI): domain Eukaryota; kingdom Metazoa; phylum Chordata; class Aves; order Apterygiformes; family Apterygidae; genus Apteryx; species Apteryx rowi. The sequence goes on from NW_020451016.1 coordinate 1,835,338, forward strand.
GCTGGCGTTCACACTGATGCCTTTCGGTTGGAGTCACAGGATATTTTCCTTTCTTGTTCCCCCACTACATGCGTTATTTTGGGGGAACGTAGTGGAAAAATGGAGCCKTGGACTGGAGGGAACTTGCTGTCCCTGCTGCCCACCTCTCCTCCACCACTGCTCTGCACAAAGCAGCTTCTTCCAGGTGCCTCCTTTGTAGCTGCAGACCGAAGCCTGGGCTTTCCCTATGGGGTAGGGATGAAGGTGCATGCACAGATGAATTTTTAGGGGGACCAATTTGTTCAAACAGACCCTGCTTTCACATAACACAGCTTCTTATATCTGGGGAAAGGCCAGCGTGGTGCAGAGTTTGTTCCGGTGTTTGGTCAGCATAATGGTCACTAGGAAAGCAGTACTGCGGGTGGTAGGAACAGATCCCCCAAAATACCCACGCTCGGAGAGCAGCAAGCACCGAAGTTTTCCGACAGATCTATGTGTCTGTAAGTTTGTGAGAGTAACACACTTGTCTGTCAAAGATCCCTGTAGTGTTGAATTGAAGCAGAAACATATGTGGTGTGGCTGTGAACAAGGAAGTTTGAGGAGCTGCTGAATTATGCATTTTCTGGGTAAATTCCTACTTAGCACTACAGTTTGGCTTATGAAAGATGCAAATATGTAGACATCTATGTAAACTTACTATGGAAAAAGCATGATGTAAGACACGATGTGGGAAATGGATATTTGCTCATGCTGTGTAAAAATTCATCAAACTGATGCACAACACTCAGCTGGTTTATCAAAATAGATTTTCTACTTATTGCTAAGAAAGTTTGTTGCTGACTTGATTGTAGAGCTGTGTTTAGGGAATAAAAAATAAGACCATGAGAAATTTGAGGGAATTTATGCTGTTAGTAGTTTACTCTGCAGAGTTATCAGTCAGGCACAGATGAAGAAAGCTGTTAGTAAAAGATGTTTTACAATTAGTTCAACACAGAGACTAAAAGCATTACTTTGGGAGGAGAAGGCCAGGGAGAAGTTTTCTTTCCGAGCTTGTGCGCTCGGGGTGTCTTGTGCCGCCTGGTTCTAGCTCATATCTGACGGCTGTTGATCACCTGTTCCGTCTGATACAATTCTCCAGTTTTGGTAAGCTGGCCACATGAGTAATTACATTTTTCTCAAGGTTAGACCATCACCGGCATTGCTGTTGAAGTAGTATTTGCAAAGGCATATGAACAAAATAAGGGTGCAGTAAAATCAAAGGCAGTGATTTCTCCTGCCAGCCAGTTGGGGCATCGTAAATAGCCCTGTGAGGATGTACCTGGGGTGCAGGGCAGCAGCACCTCTCAGTAATCCGTGCCTTTGTTTCAGCAACCACAGGAATTCAAGAACTAGCATTAGTTAAAGCACTCCTAAATGAGGTGTTACTATGGAGTACAGTATTCATAGGCTTATTTTTCTTCACTGCCGTTTCATTTATCCTATACGTGCTTTGCCTTTTACAAGCTAATTTACTATATATTGCTATAACAACTCCTTAATTGATTTGCATAACAGGGTAAACCTTTTATGCTATAGTGTGTGCCTTGCCTGAAGTATTGTATATAAACTTATTAGGAAGATGGAAGTGCAATGTCTTTTATAGGGATGTATCAAGCGATAATGGGATTCCTTGAGCTCTCAGAGTTCACTTTGTGAGGTTGTTTACATTTATTGCTTTAGAAAATTATGAAGTGTTCTTCAGGAGGTGCCAGACTGATAAATACAGCTTTTCCAGATGTCCCAGCAAATTCAGGAGTGATCTCTGTCCTGCGGACGATACTTCCTCAAGCTGTTAGTTAAACTAAGTCCTTTCCTGACCCTGACCAAGTGCTGCGACTGCCTCGGTTTGCTTGATTTCTCTGCAAGACCAACAAAAAGTGAGGAAGGGAAGGGGAGGCAATGTAGATGTCTTCTGTTGTCAGGGCCACGTGCTGCTCCCTCAGGATGTTAGAGATGCCTACGTAGCTGGCTGTTACTGGCAAGTACATCTCAGTCTTGCTCTGCTCTTGTTTGGGGGGCTTTTGTGGGGAGTGGAGGAGGTTCTGTGTGCAGGACCTGGAGCTATTTCAATAAAAGAATTTAACAATACCAGTATAAAATGAGCTTACTGTAACCAGACATCCCAGAGCCAAAGTAGAATTTGACTTAACATTTCTGTGGTCCCTAAATAAACAAAACGCTGTTGCAACACACAGACTGTCATAGTTCCATGGAGACAGATTTTAGTGTAGTGTAGGCTTGTCTTATGGCAGACTAGCAGTGCGTGTTCATATGAACACACACACACATATAATGCAAATAACCTCTCATTTCTTTGGAATTTACTGCTTCCTAATCACAAATGTGGAGACACTGTGATTTACTGCTTCCTTACTTCGTAGCACACCAGGTTGTATTTATATAATGTTTGGACAGAGAACCTCTAGCTCTTAGCAACAAGTTTGTTGGAACAACTGAGGACATCATTAAGTAATTCATCCGGGAATGTTACTGGGCATAAAGCAGATAAATTACTAGTTTATACTGTGAAGAATTAAGGACATAGTGCTTTCCTAACAACACTGCTCATTTTTAAGCTTGAAGGGTGTTTTAGAGTATGAGGAGTTAATTGTATTACATAAATATGAACTGCTTTTATTACTGATACTCAAAAATTTGTAAATGTTCAGTCCAGTTTGATCTACTGAAYCAGTTACTACTGAACTGGTAGAGAATATACATTTTATTCTCTGTATCAGCACAGTGTCAATGGTCCCAAAGTAAAAATTTTCTGAAAATTTGTAATAATCTTTTCTTTCTTTTGAATTCAGAAGTATCCTCCATTAAATTATGCTTTTCCTACAGCTATATTTTTAAGCTCAGAGAAAACAGGGGGGGTTTGCTTGTAAAACTAAGTATTTTTCAAACTTAACTAATGTTATTTAGGTGATAAGTTTTCATTCCAACCAACTGTAAGAGGAAAAAGAAAGTTATACACTATTTACTAAGAGACTATGTTCATGAAAATAAAAGTCAGGATCCACCTGTGGACCAGTTTTACTGATTTAAGAAATGGTATCTCTTTTCTGAGTAGTATCTCCTATGTATGGCTGACTGTCTGAAAGATTCACATTGCCAGTGGTACATGTTGCAATTAATAGGGGAAATGTCAGACTCTACTGAGCATGCTGGTAGTGATTTAGTAAGGTTTTTGAAAATGTTTTGGAGTAAAACAAGAAATTTCTACAGTAGAAACTGAGTTAAAGGAATACCAAAGGTTTAAGTCTTGATAACAGTAGAAAAAAATGTATTGTCTGATGGTGGTTTTYTTCCTAACGGTTTGTGTTTATGACACAAAAGCATTTTGGACCCAAAACAGAGACTTATGGAATTCAGTGTATAGAGACACTGTGAAAAGAGATTATCAAAATAGAATTCTGAAAATTCATCTTTATCTTTGAAAAATTCATTATCTGGTAGTGATATGGACTGGACGAAATGACTGGATGAAAAACTGAGTAGGCTGTGTAGCGAATGTTCATTTATTAGCAATTACACACACACGTGTGCACGCGCACACACGCACAGTTTTCTAAACTTCTAACTTTGAAAAACTGAACCAAGCTTTAAAAATCAAGTGAGGCTTATTCAGACTGCTTAATATCATCATGTGTAAAATGGCAGCAGTGGCAGACTTTGAGTTGTATTGATTATATATGAGATAAAGTAAAATCTAGCTCCCTCTTTTAAGTAGCTTTGTGGTGTTAGCAGCAAGGAGGTGCAATAAAGGATAATTTGTTGCACAAATATTGCTCTGAACACACCCAGTAGATCTGCAAATGAGAAGTGGACCTCTTTATATATATAAAAAAAGATCTCACCCTAACTGCACATGACAAACATATATTGACTCCTGTAGCCCTTCAGTATTCCCTAGTAAATCCTTGACTTCTTGTCCACTCTAGATTCAATAACTAATCTACTGCTGTTCTGCTTCTTGACATAAAGACTTCACCAGAGGGAAATCAGCTGCAGCAATCTCTTTTTTTCCCTGCTTATGTAAATCTTTTCAGTGTTCTTTGAGCCCTACTTTACTGATTCACTGTTTATGACAAAGATTGAAATTGAGGAATGTAAGAAAAAACGTTTGGAATATCTAACATCTTGGCAAAGTTAGGGTTGCTTCCTTTAACATTTAATAAGATTTGCATAATCTTGCATTATTTTGAATATGTGTTACAAGTCATTTTCGTAAAATAAGCAATGACATAATTAGTCTATATAAACAAGTAGATCTAGGTAAATAAACAGATTTTATAAGGAAATATAGTTAAACTGAGGAGAGTGACTGAAGTAATGAGGTCTCATAGATTATATGGCAAAGTAGGATACAAGAAGAAGGAGACTGACCAAAAAAGAGGCTGTTTTAGAAGAAAGAATTGTTAAAAAGCCCTGAAATTAAAGTGAAAGGAAGTTGCTACTCTTTACCTATTAAATAATTTTTTTTAGCCAACCTTACATAAAGTCCAATAAAATTGTGTGTACATCTAAGTATATCAGATCTTGTAAGAGCTTCCAAAACTATTTTGATTCCAAAGCATGCGAATACACGTATGCTGTTTAGTTGGAAATGCTGGTTTTCGCTTTCAATTTGCATAAAAATGTTTTCAGAATTGGCATAATTTGCTTCTGCTATATATCTTCCTTGTTCTCTCTGTTTTATACGCCTACTGAGATCCTGTACTGCAATTATTGCCATATGGGAAAGCAAGTTTAATTTTACAGTGGAAAACCAACACTGGGTAATCGCTTTGCATGTCTAGAAACGGCAAAGTATTAAGAGTAAAATCATCTTATTAGACCTATCAAGCAAATCTCAGATAAGTAGCAGAGATTATGATTTATCTGAGATTATCTACAGAAATACTAACGTTATCCCCTAGATGCTTTCATGCTAAATGCATCTTTCTGAACTAACCATCCTTTCTGGGTTGGGGCCAAGGAATTAAAAGCAAAAGGGGGACAGGGGAATAGGTTGGGCAGCTGGGGCCTTCCCCTGTCTGTCCGGTTCCGCGTTTTCCCGTTCGGGAGCTGGTGGAAGCTGCAGCTGTGCGGATGCAGGCGGGCGGCAGGCAGCGGCCGCAGGAGCGCTTGCTCTGGATACGGACGAGCTCGAGTGCCACGCTGGGCGCCGGGGGGCYGACGTAGAGCCCGGGACTCGGCGTCGCTTGCAGTCCTCCTGTGAGCTGTCTGGTTTCCAGCTCGGGCCCGGCGTCGGCAGGCTGCCGACAGGAGCTGCCGTGTTGCCGCGTGCGTATTTGGTCGTGTAAGGAGCACGCGAGGGGCGCGGGCACGAGGGGATAGCTGGCGAGCGTTCCCTGCAGAGCTCGCCTTGCACCTGTGCAGAGTCCCTGTGGCCGCTTGCGGCAGGCACAGTCCAGCAGCCGCGTGCCTCTTGCCTAATTCCCGGAAAAAGCTGCTCCTGTGCCTGAATTAGAGTGATAAACTCCCAGCATAAAGGTGCTCAGCCACATGGAAGTACAGTACAGTGGGATGCAATTCACAGAGTCTTTAATATTTGTTTCCCAAAGTTTTTCTATGTGTTTTTCCCTTTTTGTATACATACCCAGAAGTAGCATTGCGTGCCTTCTCTTTCTCTGAACTTTTGTATGCATTCAAGGACGCACTCAGTTTTACGCATGTAAGTATGCTATGTGGGAATGGTTTAGAAGATCTTTTTAAAACATTTTAATTCATTCATTTTAATTTTGATAATATACAGGAGTTTAAAAGAGGCCCAAAGGTCCTCTGTGGAAGTATGTCTTGCTTTTACCACAGGCAGCTATTTGTGCAGGGGAGTATTTCACTGAACTTTTCCCTCCAGAGCTACAAGCCCAAAATCTGGGTCAGATCCAAAATGAGGATGAAATCTGTGGCCTTATCCTTGAGGAGTTTTCAAGCCAGCTGTCTTTTTGACCAGACTGGCAGCCTCTGTTCAGGCTGCCAATAATACTAAATAATTACAGCAGAAGTGTGGAGCTATCTTGCATAGCAACTAACTGTATCATGCTATTTTAGTATTAACTTCTGGTTTTAAGAACATTCATGCAATGGGTTGTTCGGAAAAACAAAATGTATTGCAGATTGCATGCTGTAAAAAGAAAGATGTTACACACAACTTGTAAAATAAGCTTTAAATGTTCTTAATGCAGCTCAGAAATGTGGCTTTGTAGTAACAATTGTGTTTAATGCATTTCTTTGAAGTGTATAGGGGAAATCTCCAGGGGGAGAGAATTATTCTGAGGCTCTCAAACTTGCAAAGGACATAATCAAAGCTAGAAAATCTTTTCTACATTACTGAAGAACAAAGCAAAAGTATTCCGAAGTAGAGCCCATATTCTTCCTGCATAATTTTAAGCACTTAACTAAAAACCCTACATTTGGAGAGATGTTTCTTATGCCCTGTGCAGTATCATTAGATAGTAGGCAGCTCCACAGGATAATTTGGATTTTAAAGAGGAAAGGCCAGATTAAGGAAATTTAGAATTAGAATGTTTTGCTTTCTTTACAAGAAACTACAAGACAGATCGAGGAAAGTGTTAGGGGTATGGCTTTCCTGCGAAGAGACCTATTCAGATTATTACATTATCTTGTGTCATCTGAGGAGAAAAATGCTGCATCAGTAACTTCTTTCTTAGATCTTTTAATGTCCTTTTCTGACTTTTCTGCATAATGTAGGAATATAACCACTCCATGCACAAGCAAGCACCTATATACACTTTTACTACTGCAGTTTGAATGAATTTTATTGCTTAGTGCAGATGCCAAAAAAAGCCCACCAATTTAGCTTGTACTTGGTTTTAAAATGGTTCTGCTATTTCCAGTAGCCAAAGATGGCACAGTAAAGGCTCTTATTGCCTGAAAATATAACCACAGTCTAGAATCTGTTGCTGTTCAGCAAATATTTTTAAAATAAATTGTCTTACTGGCAAACTCCAAGTTACCTCTCAGCTGTTAAGTCCCACACAATAAGCGGATCAAGTGGATCAATTCTCCTAATTCCTTTCCTCTGTCACCAGTTCGATTAAAAATCTTTTAATATATCTCATCATAGAAAGAGGAAGTTGAGTGGAAGAGCTGCAAAGTACTCGTGGAGTGAAGACTATTTCAGCCTGGTTGTCACTAAAAGACAATTTCTGCCATTGCTGTTTATGCTGTTTCCTGTTTCTGAAATACTGCAGTTTTGTTTTTTTTCAGATTTCAAATCAGTTATTCTGGTTTGGGTTTTTTTCAAATTTGCATTCAAAGAAGATTTGAGATTGCACATTTTATTTGCTTTAATAAAGTATTTTCCATTTAATGAAACTGAGCAAAATCCTCCATCCAGTGCAGAAATACCCCTCGGAAGCCTGCTAAGGTCTGTGGGCTGGGCTGGTGGCTCTGCAGTTCCACTGGGAGCTGGAGAGCCAAGCTGGCTGACAGCAGTCATGTTGAAGAGTCATTCTCTTACAAATTGGAGTATATTCAATTCTTCTCCATTTAGGATTGTAGCATCCTCGAAATTACAAATTTTGGAATCAAAGTTATAATATTGCCAGTCAGCCTACATGCTAAAAAGACTTCTATTCATATAGTACTCAAGTTTTCCCAATTGCTTATTTTGAAGCATACCTGCTTGTTATTCATGTTGAAGGCAGTGGCTTAGGTAATGCCCCATGTGAATAACAAGGGTAAAATGTGGTCTTTAATGTTTTATGACTCATTTTCCTGCACTGTGTTCCTCTCTATTACATTTTAGCTACARAGACTTATGCTGTGGGCTAAAAAGCCCTGCAGGAGATTAAATCCTGCGTGAACTTTTGTGCAATTTTCTGTTTGAACCTGGTCTTTTTTCCCTTTCTCCTCAGAACGGTCAATGTTTTACTGAAACGTTGGCAGATGGGGAGCAGGAAGGGTGCCAATTGATGCTTGAACCTGGTCTTTTTTCCCTTTCTCCTCAGAACGGTCAATGTTTTACTGAAACGTTGGCAGATGGGGAGCAGGAAGGGTGCCAATTGATGCTTGAACCTGGTCTTTTTTCCCTTTCTCCTCAGAACGGTCAATGTTTTACTGAAACGTTGGCAGATGGGGAGCAGGAAGGGTGCCAATTGATGCTAACGTTTCAACAACAACAACAACAACAAAAAAAGCTGGGGAATGTGCTGTTTTTCTGGAATAATGGCCTTTCTCAAAGGACTTGATTCTCCTTGAGCTGTGGCTGCTTCCAGTGGTCTCTCAATGTGCCAGCACAGCCAGGGCTGAAAGGGTTTCAGGCTTTGGGTTCCAACTGCTCCATTTGTCTGCAGCGTGACAAGGTAGCAGGGTAACCATTGTATTAAGCCACAAAAGGAAAAGTCATGAGACAAATTGTAGCTTTTCCCTCTTTATCCTTGTTTTTCCTTAACCACATAAAATGGACGTTGTATAACGTTTGATGGAGTTAGTAATCCTCAACATAAAAGGATGAAAAAGTGAGGACAATTAAAATTTATTGTGGCATTTTTTTATATTAATGCAGTTTTTATCATTTGTCCCTGCATCTCGTAAAAAGAATAATACAAATATTAAGACAGTGTTAATGACTTGCAGCCAGCAGACTGTAATGGTTCAGCCCATGCATCATACGCACAGGCTGAGAACCTCACTAGTGATAAAATTGCTTCCCTTACCCAACCTACTTTAAGATTATATTCCCTGCATTCCTTTCCCCTTCCATTCCCCTCACTAAACTTATTTATTTCCTTTGTTTGCCATGAAACCTATGTTATCTCCTGAGCGCTTTCCGAGTTACATATTTTAAATTACGATCTTTCCAAACAAACCCATCCTGTTTAAAGGAAGAATGTGTAGGCTGGTAGTATATGACAAAGATGATACCTGCACTGTTTATTAACAACATATTTTTGTAAATGATTCTGGATCATAACACAGCCTTTCTCAGTCATTGAATTTCTGATCCCCAGATAAATGTAGTTAATGTTTTCTTATGCTTGGAACCGTTCTGGTTTGGGGTTTGTCCTTTTTTTAACTCATGTGCGATTCTGTGCTATTTGGAGTAAATTTGACCCATTCATGTTTAACTGTTGTAGAATAAGCCTGAGTTTAATATGGATATTGAGCTGAATATTATGATGAGCTTTTTTTATTTTTTTTTTTAATTGAATGGTGGATAATGATGTGTGACTGTGTGCATAAGCATTACAGTTAGGAAATCGGGATGTAAACAATGTCTGCTTTATCTGCCTGATTTCAAATGAGGCTTCAAAGAGCTTGCTTCCTGCTATGCTTAAATTTGTTCAAATGTCCTGCTCTCTGCTGCCCCAGCAGGGATATTTTTAATTTCTTCTTGGCTTAGGTTTCCTCAAAAGAAAAAAAAAAAAAAAAGCAACAGTCCAAATTTTGCAAACTAAGTCTAAGAGATTTCCATCAGCACTGTAATTAGAGACTTAATAGGTAGTTATGTAGTGAGCAACCAACATCTGATAAGCATATATATATTTTTTCCTTAATGTGGGAGGGAAAGCTTTATTCCTTATTCGCTTACGCCAAGGGAGGCTGTGTACTGCTAAGGACAGTATTGTGCAAATCTTAGATGAACAAACTTCTCATTACCTGGGGATTTTGAGTGAATAACATAGAATTAGAATAGATCTATCTATAGGGATCTGACCGAAAAAAAAGGAGAAGATGCCCATCCATATTTCATAATAGATTCGTAGAGTTAAAAGCGCTGAGGGATCAATAGACATCTGCTGTATAAGCCGCTGCCTTCACCTGCTTGCTTCTACACTGCGATCGGTAGCTTCTGCGAGGCTAAAGCACAGCGGGTCTTGGGCTCAGTCCTGCCTGCCAGAAGGGGGGCGAGCGGAGCGGGAGCCCCGAGGGGACGAGCCCGCGGCGCTTCGTGGCCGGGGCCCTCTGCTGCGCAGCATGCACCCTGTTAGCAGCGCGCACCCGCTTCTCGGAGCCTCCGGGAAGAGCTCTGCCTAAAATAACGTAACCATTGCCAATACTGCCTAAATTTGGAGCTTGATAAGTTAGAAAGAAAATTTGTGTGTAGCATCTACTTTTTTCATGCTCTAATTTGAAAGATTGTCTTCCAGCATCATTCTGAAAAGACATGTTTGAACTCTAATGATTTCTTTGAACAAGAACTGAGTTTACCCCTAAAAGAAAGAAAGAGAAAGGCTATGGAAGACGAGTGTGGTTAAGTAATGAGATGCAGTTATTAAAAAGTTTATGTGAACCAAAATAAAATCATCTGAAAAACAGAATAGCTGCCCATGGAAGCATTAACTGAGGTAAATGGAATGTGCAACCCAATTAGGGGGACTAAAAAGGCAATTTTATGAGTAAGCAGTTAAGTGCATAAATCAAAAAATGTAAGTGTATATCTTCATAAAAGAAAGTTCTGAGTATTACTACACAGTTGAACATTAAAGGAACTAAATTTCCGCATTGGTTCTCACTGCAGGCAAGATGAAGATAGCTATCTGACTTGTATTTTTTTTCCAAATATTTTAAGTGAGACCTTATTACAATTAAGTATTAAGTCCTGGAGAGATTAGACTGAATTGATATGTCTAAATTACAGTGAGTCATYGTGCCTAAGTATAGTCATTTATAACTCAGGAAGGTTATGGATGGAATGACGAGGACGCGAGCAAACCTGGATGAGCTGTCACGGAAATCTGTTGCCTTACTGGAAGGCAAACAGTGAGATGGTCACGTTTACATATAATGCAACCTTTGGGAGGGGTGTTAATTTGACTAGTTAATCTGTTAATGAGTAATATGTGAGAAAGCCCAAAAGGAATTTTAAGAATGAGTCATGGGGCTTATACRAACACTGTATTTTTGTAGTGAAAAATCCAGCTCAGATGATTGCAATGCAAAAGCACCAGCGTTATGGCCAGGAGACAGGCAGACCATGCTCAGAGGTGTTTTGTTTGAGGCAGAGTTTCAAGAGACATACAGTATAAAAGTCTGTGAGGTGATAGAGAAGACATTTGAATTGTCGATAGATATTTTAAGGGCTCAAGTTCATAGGAAACGTGAGAAAGCATTTGAATTGTATAGAGCTCGGTGAAAGTACTCATAGAGTCAAAAGAGAGGGTGAAGATAGGAAGATGTGTTTTATTTTGTAGGGTGGACAATAATACTGACAATATTGGAATATCGTTATATAAAACAAAATGCATTTCACCTGAAACACTTTGTTACTTTGGGACATCTCTGTTCAAAAAATACGTCAGGAACTTACATGACCACATAAGCTGAAAAAAATGCCAGTAAAATACGGTTACTACAACTCTTTCAGGAGTGATTGAAAAGATAGTTTGCTTTCTGTACGTGCCATATGCAGTAACTAAAACACCTTAGTGCTTTTGTCTGAATAAGGTTAAAAAAAATTGGCCAACCTTCTATTGCACCTTGATGTGACTAAAGGAAAAATCAAAACTGTGGCTAAACTGAGTATTTCTGAACTTCAGTTTCTTTTAAATTTAACTATAGCACTGAATGTCCTAATTTTGTAAGGTTTGTTTTGGCAACAATTATAGTTTCTTATAGTCATTTTCTATCGTTCAGCTGCTGTTAGGTTCTCTCAGCCATAACCGCATCTAAAATATTTTTTGTTGGAGAGTATAAAATAATGCATGGTATATAAAAGATTATTCAAGAATTCTTACTTACTTTTTTCTCAGTATATATGAATAATGGATTAAATTAAAAGGCTTAAAATACAAAATGGATTCAAAAGTAGTGTTTACTCAGTGCAGTTTGCCTGTACAGTTCATTGTCATGACCCTTTATTAGGCCATATCATAAACAACTCATTCAAAAGCTGTGATTAATATTTATTTTATATACACTTGCATCGCAACTAAACTGGATACAGTAAAATAAGGGCATTGAGATATGCACGCCAGTTGCTAACTGTAACTGCCTGCGTTGCTGAAGAACAGTTGACTCCTGCAGACTGCCTTAGCTGGCCTCGCGGGTTGGTTTTGTTCTTCTGGGAAGGGCCAGGATCTCGGCAGAGAAATCCCAGCCGAGGGGTCCAGGTATGAGGGAACCTGTGTTTCAGGGATCCTTGCGGTAACTCCTGAGACACTGAAACACTCGCTAGTTTCATGAAGAAAGGGACCGTTTTGGCAGTAGTGCTAGTGGTCATTGGTGCCATCCAGTATTTCAAGTGACTGACTTTTGCATTTGTTTTYTGTGATCAGAGTGAAGTTGCTGAAACTTCGGTAGTTTTTTCCTCTGGCCTTTTCTGATGCCATATCTAGCACACAAGAGTGGCTTTTCTGTGCACATTTGCTATCTTTTTTCTTTTGCTACGATTCCATTTTCTGGCTTATGTCCATCTTTTCCATAAGACTCTGACAATTTTCAACTTCATTTCGAATATCTGTATTCAAATGCAGATTTTGTCTTTGTAGCTGGTACCAAGTAGAAGGCATCTTAGAAGAAATGCTAATAAGAGTGCTGTGATAAGGCACTGTTCCTTAGACTTACCTTCCTTCTTAAGAACATTTATTTGAAATCTAGACTAAAAAAAATAAACCATTTTCCTCTTATCGGCATTGCTTTAATGTGCTTAGAAAGTGCATCTATATAGAAACAGAGAGTCGATGGGTGATAAGGAGTTATTCATTTACTGTGCTGAATGTGGGAGGGTCTGCTTCATGCCATTCAAAAATTCAATCCATAAAGAGATTTTGAAAGAAACGGCATTTATATGTTCCTTTTCTTCTCCTTTATGATTTAGCTGATTACCCTCCTGCATTTACTGAAATGACATACCAGCTCTGCGTGTCTGATAAACAATGCTGAAACATGGTTTATAGCCTACAATATACAGATGCAGAATACTGCAGCAAGGAAATGACTTTGATGGGAAATGTTACCAAGGTAGTTTGAAATCTAACATACAGAATTTTCTTAAAAAAAAAAAAAAGAGAAAAGAACGTAAAGCCTGTAAATGAGACTATTCAGTGCGATTTGGGAGGACCTGAAAAATGGCAGATTCTGAAAGAATTTACCTCTCTATATGAAAATGAACAAAGCCTTTTTTTATTGAGAAAAGATCACTGAAGAAAAATATGTCACATGTGCGTCGTAAGATACTGTGTGGTTTGGTGCAACTATCAAGTTACACAGTCATACTCACCAGTTGCAAGACAGCTTTAAGGTTACTGCAAATTCCTAATAACTTTATTATTCTCTCTCAAAAGCAGTTAAAATCCTTTTAACTGCATTCAGTGCCACTTTTCATATGGACCTATTAGAGTTAAATTAACATATTTGTGGAGGTAGCTCAGTCATCCCACATTACTCTTCTGTGTGATGTTCAAGCCTTTGATAGCATACTTTGTGTTTGAATTGAATTTTGGAGAGACACTAAGCATGTTAATTAGATACTCTTTGTGTTCTTTGTGCTCCAAGAGGAAGGCAAAGCAGAGGGGATAATTTTTAACATTTCAGTTGAGCAGTGTTTGCAATGCACACGTCTCTTTTATATAATATTCCATGCAATTAGAAGTAGACATTTCTAGCACTGACATGTTCACTATCTAATCTGAATTTGCTAAAGGTATATGTGGCCTTTGGATAATATCCATCCAGTATGGAGTAATTTTTTAAAATTCAGAATTTTAAAATATTATTCTGAGTGTCTTGTTTAAATGTTAATATATTCAGTTACAACAACACTGTTTTATAACACTGAAACTGCAAGATACTTGACTGGAACAAAAGTGCAGCACACTCAGAAGCTGAACAGGGGAAATATTTATGTTAGCTAATCCTTGTTTGCAAAATTGTGGTGCTTTTTGTTTTTTGCAGCCAGGGCAACAGCGTGAGGGGTCTCGGTAAGGATAAGGAAAGGAGGCGAGGGGCTTTGCTCTACCCACAGTCACTGGAGTGCGTGGGTAGGCCCGAGTGCGAGGAGGCAGGATGGCCTGGCGGCACTGGCCCGTGCTTTCATGGTTTAGCAGAGAGCTTTGCATCCTGGAGTAAAAGGGAACAAAATGATGGCAGGAGCCTCAGGGACAGCAAAGATGTTAACTCTGCACAAAAAAAATCTGAAAAAGAGAAAAGGAAAATCTAGCAAAAGAGAAGATGGAGTAATGAGGATAATGAAAATGGGAACTGCACCTGGGAATGGAAGACATGACGCAGAAGGAAAGAAATGAGGTGGAACAAAACAAATTTCATAACAAAACAAATTTTATAATTACTGATCTAAAGAAAATTGAAATACAGTGTTTGAGATGCACAAACATTGTGTTCATTGGTGTGCTGGTAAAGCATAACAAGGTTCCTCTGCAGTTGTTGGGTGTTAGAGAAATCTAAGTGCAAGGAGAAAACAGAGGGCAAGTCAGAGGCTTTGCAGGGCCTCGCCGGCGGCGGTGGGAGTGCAGGGCTGGGTGAGGGAGGTGCTGCAGCTGCGCAGGGCACTGCTGGACAGTCCTGTCCTCTCAGCGGCAGCGCGTCAGGAGAGGAGATCCAGGCGTTTCCCGCGGACAGGCGGGATACAAACCTGCTCGAGAGAAGGCATCTGACAGCTGAGAGAAGGTCTGGCAGTAGGACGACACAGAAAAATGAAGCCCTGCACTAGAGAGAATTGAGGTCAAAACAGGAACAGATGTGCACTAAAAATAGCAGGACAAGCAAGATAGATGCAAAGGTCCTTGCAAGTAGAGAGACAGCAGGGAGGAGGGAGAGACATCTTACTAAAGGGGCGAGCAAAAAGAGATAATAACACAAAGGAAGAAAAAGTTTATAGTACAAGTTAAGCCTCTTTTCTCTCTTTGAATTCTAGTCTTTCTTATTTAGTTCCAACTAAATTGCCCCTTGAATCCTCTGCTGTGAGATTAATTGGAAAAGAAAAGAACRTTATATACAGGGCACCAGGGCAGACATTCCTGAATCACTCTGGACCACTCCAGCTAATGACATTAGGTCATTAGTTGGTGGAGTTAAAGTAGTGTCTACATTTAGTTCTTATTAGACAAAAGATAGCAGCCAAATTACTAGATAATATTTAGATAGAGAATTCAAGTAAGTTATAGAAACTATGAAAATAAATAATTCCTGGGTCTAGTATGATTTCATAACTTCTCCTATGATTTTCTACTCCGTTCTGCTGTTTGGTGCTAATGCATTTCACGCGGCCCCGGCAGCAGGCCCCTTGCGCGTGGTAGGGCAGAGCGTCACAGCAGTCATACCTGTGTCCGAGCCCAGCCATCCCACCACCCTCCTCCTCACGGAGCGCTGCGCTTGGCACAGGGACCAAGAGTGCTCCCAATAGAAACAGAATGAAAAACTAAAATCCATGCCCGTCCAACTGCTTTAGCCTTTCTCTCCCACAAAACCAAAAGTGTGCAGGAGGAAAAATACCAGTTCAGCAACTTCTCCAGTCTCTTTTTCCCATTTTCTGCAACATCTCTAAAGAAGTTATTCCTGAGCTGTAGTAGCGCTTTAAGCCTGTCTTTCAAAGAGAAAGGACGGTGTGAGAAAAAAATTTGGAGTTAGCAGACTTATTTGCATGAGAATGAATCCTGGGAAATCTCCAGAGCCAAAACGGCAAAGTGACTGCAGAAATTTGGACATTTACCTTTTGTTTTATGCAATGGAGTAGCTATACTCGACAACCTGGTTGTTCACCTCTTCCAAGTTATTATTGGTATGCAGTAACTAATAAAGACTGCAGTATGTTTATCTTGACAGTTCTAGTTAATTCCTCAGAAATATTCTTACAATTCCCAAATATCTAATTTTCCTGTTTCACTCAGGTTAGTACTTAAAACAGAAGACCAGTTTGCCTCTGACCAAATTGCCTCCCAAGGGCAATGTTTTTGAGACATAACAAGGAGTATCTTAGTTCTTAGGTCAGAGACTGATCCCATGAATAGAACTTGGTTGCTTGCTACAGCAATTTAAAATTATGTTTTATGTATGTATAGATAAGCTTTCTGTAACAGCAGGAAGAAGAAATATTTTTTTTCCCTTTCTCAGTGAAAGATCTTAAAGGATGCATTTCTTTGTTCCAGTTGCTACCATTACTAGCTTTACGCCGTGCACAAATTTTCAAAGAACCAGGTGAAAAGAGTTCCATAGGATAACTTACACTTGCTTTTCAGCATGACTCTCATGTTTACCACAGCCTTTCTCTTGTTCTTCCCTCTAGCAGTTTCATTATTATTCTGCTTTTAAATTCCTTCAAATGATTTTCAGTAAACTATATGTATGGTCTTTTAATCAGTTAGAAAGCAGACAGTGGACAGGTTCTCTGTATGTAAAAACAGCATTCTGTTTTTATGGCAGTGCCATAAAATAATTGCATTGGTAATTAACTCATCCAAATGGCTGGTTCACACATGCGTTCTTACTTTACAAGGGCAGGTTTTCCTTACTAATTTCCTTAGGCTTGTTGCAATGTACAGTGTCTTTTTATCACAACAAGCAGGATTTCTCAGCCTTATTCACTTCATGGACCTCATTTTAAGGGGGAAAAAAAACATAAAAAGGCTGTTTTATGGAGTGGCTCTACCCTTCTGCCTGAATTTATTAATGACTTCTCATTTGTCTGTAAGCCCACAGGTCATTTCCCCTATATTTATGATTGTATAACTTCTTTTAGCAGCTACAGTATTTTTTATATGGAAAAAATATGTGGGTGTAATTACAGACAGCTCTCAAAAATGGCTGGTACAAATACTTTGTGCATTTTTTTCAGCTGTTTGACTTCCTGTAAGACGCTACACCTGTCCAAAACAATGCACTGATTACAGGCTGGGAAGGCAGGAGGAAACCCCCCAGCTTTGAGACTGAGAGAGGAGGAGGAGGAGGAGGAAGACCATCTTCTGCCACGAAAACGCGTGCTGTGTGCAGCAGTGGGTCGTGGTGCTTCCCTTTTCTCCAGCTTAACAGATGGCAAACGGAGAAGCTGCCTTTGCAGCAGAGGAGGATATTCAGGGAGCTAGTTGGGAGGCTCAGGGGGAAGAGCCCAGCTTCCTTCCAGGTGGTCGCATACACAGGAATGGTAAAAATAGTACCTAGGAGGAGGGAAAAAACCCTTGACAATTCTCGTCCCCAGAGTTTTAGTAGCAAGAGAACAGCTGCCTCTGCTAAGGAGTGGTCCCAAAGGAAATAAAACATGGGTGAGGGAAACTCAGATGAATGAGTGTTGGAAGAAGCTGGCAGGAAAACAAAAAATGCTGGTAGAACAGTTGTGCGCAGCGGAGGGAGGGGACCAAAGAAAGATTCATAGGTGTCGGGAGGGTGCTGCTGTGTTTAGGGCTACTGCATGGCCACATTCTGTATGGATCCTGTATTTGCACCCTGATCAAATGTGTGTAGGTAGAGTGAGATAAAACATAGGCCAACCTATTGCCTCTGAGCAGCAGACTTGTTATGGCCCCTTTACTAATTCCCAGAGCTGGCTGTTCGTTGCAAACGTCCCGTTCGGGCCTCCTGGCAGAATCTGTGGCTCGTGAATTGGGCACTTGTTGTTTCTTGATGGCCGTGAGACTCCCTAGAGCCGAGCGGGCTGCTCTTCGTCGCTGCCTGCCGGCTGCCTGTTCTCAGCACGGTGCTCCTGCAAGCAGGCTTTCTCCTCAGTCCGTACCATCGCAGCTCCTGTGTCCCGTCGTCAGACCTGCACCTGATGAGGAGTGTTGTCCGTGCTGGCGCTGGCAGGCGTTTCGGGGGAGTGTGCAACTCTGCATGCATGATACTTGAGGCTGCCTGTCCAAGAGTGCGGTTTGCTTTTTGGGTCGCCTGTTGCAGGTAAAAGTGAGCTAGAGCTGAGTAATCGAAAAGCAGCTTTGTCCCCAGGTATTTCATGAACTACCCCTCCTGTAGTGCTACCAAATTTTCATGGTTGTTACAGACAAGGAAGTTAGGCTGCTGGTAAGGGCAGGAAGAGACGTAGTCCAGGGGAAGGGCACTGGCTCCTCTGCCTCGGCCACCTTACCCATCCCAGCGTAACCAAGCAAACTGCTGGAGGATTTGCTGGACTGGCGAGTCTTCTGAAAACTTAGTAAAGATGTCAGGATTTGGCCTTTTAAGCTGTGTAACATCACATTAGGTATGGTTGCACTACCTATAAAGCCTGAGTTGGCGTCTAGTTTTGAACATGAATTTGCTTCCAGTTCGAGTGGTTGAAATACTAACCCTTGCTGTAGGTCTGGCAGCGTGTGGGGACCTTGCGGGGGAGCTGACCCCTCACTAAAGCCGGTTCAGCCCTGCTGAAGCTGCGGGGAGGCAGGCRGCGACGGTAGGGCGTTTTGCTGAGCGGCGGGAGGGGAGCCCCTGGGCCGGCGGCGCTGTCCTGTCCTGCTGCCCGTGCCGTGGGGCAGGGCGCGGGAGAGCTCGCGYGACGCCGGCTCTGCGTGTGCCTCCGGGCCCCGAGGGCAGGCGAAGTGCCCGCGGCAAGCGCCAGCCGGCCCGGGGACCGGCCTCCCGGCAGCGATCGGTCTGACTGGGCAGCGGCGCTGCGAGCGGTCGTTTGCCGACCGAGGCCTGCGCTCGGCCGCAGGTGCAGCGGCAAGGGGTCCCTCTGGATTAAAATTTAGTGTTTAATCCTAAACGTGTTTTATGGTGCAAATGTAGTTCTGGGTGAACTGAGGAGGAAATAATGGAAACTAGAAACGTGGTCCCAATTCCAGAAGTGCAGAGCACTGAATTGTATTTTGTAGCAGGCACCGCTGAACAACCTGCTTCGCTGCTGAATAAACTGACTAGCGCTCAAATAATCTTTTCTTGAAGACAGAGGACAAGGCCTCTGATTAGGAAGAAATGTCTGCTGAATTGGCCTAACTCCCCCCCCCCCCCCCCCGAGATTGTTAGGTCCTAAATTATGTGATATAAATTACCTAATGCTGGGCCAATTTCAGTGCAGAGCCAAAACTGCCTCAGGGAAGGATAGTCTCTAGTACCATTTATATTCATTTTTAGACAATTGTGCTATAATGAATATTTTTTCTATACTTAGTGTAGTTCCTCACCTGAAGAGTGCTTACATTAACCTATTTCTTAAGAGAAGCTATTTCAGCCTTTGGAGCATGGGTCAGTGCTCTATACGATTTTTGTTTCCTTGTGTGAGACTTTTCTTAATTGTATCTCTTGGTATTAAACTCATTCTGCACGTATTCTGAAAGCAGCCTTTATAAAGCTCTGTATAACTTGTGATGATTTACTTCTAGTGTATGTTGTGAGAAATTTCAGTGGATAAAGGACTTCAGAAACAGTCTAAAAGATGAGGAAAGAGAATTTAGGAAAAGCATACCATACTTGTGAACCAAAGCTTCTATGAGAGGTTTAAATACAGGAAATTTATCCAAATAGGGAAGCTTGTCTTAAAAGGCAGTTAAGGCATAGAGAAGCATCAGAAATTCATAGTTCATGTAGTAGCTCAGAGTTGGTATATGGCCACAGCATAGTAATTTTCACAGGTCCACAGTCAGTTTTCAGTCTTTAGAGACTGTCACCAAATCACAATGCCAGGTTTTATAAAAAAAAAAATTTTTTTTGCTTTAAATACACCTGTGTTCTGAAATACAGGCTTGTGGAGCTCTGGACTCACTCAGTGATTTCTGTGCTTAGTATGTGTAAATTATAGATAAAAGGGCCTTTTCATCCATCTGCCATACCTGCAATTTACATGTAATCTTGCATGTCATCAATACTAATATTCTCCTGTCCAAATAAGACTGTCTGTGATACTGATGCAATCCCATTTTTCTAAATTATGACCTCCATTTCATTGATTTAAATGCCTTTTTGGCTTGGTTGCACCCCATATCTACTAAGAACTTTGTTCCTGTTAGTAAGAAACAGATATGCAAATAATCCACAGATCACTTTGACAGAAATGATGGAAATGATCAGCAAAAAGGGTACTTATAAGTTACAGTCAGAAAATTGGACTATATGCAACACAGGGAGCCAGACCCACTGAGTGAAGCTGCCATTGTAGTTTTTGAGAGTAGAGGCATATATAATTAAAATTGTGTTTCAAGGAGCCCTGTAATGGTGTTTCTAGCACATAGGACAACATTCACTTAGGGGACAATTTGAAGCCACTGGCTCTTTCGTTCCGTTAAACATCCAGATGTTTGACATGTTTGTGTCCTTATTTATGAGGGAGAGAAACGCCATGGCAATTTCAGAATAAGGTGCACAAATGGAAATCAGGTAAATACTTGCTGGCTGCACACCGACTGCTTGCTGCCTGTTTGTGGTGAAATGGCAGTGCAGTTATTTTCAAGCTATTATGTAGGGAGATTTCACCTGCAGCATTCAATCTTTATTTGCCTTATATGAAATTTTTAGATATATTTGTATTAAATTACCATAGTGATCTGTTTGGCCACAAAATCTTACTTGCATATGAAGTACACAACTAATATGTACGAAGTATACAAAAAGCTGTACAAAAATATTACAACATGTGACAACTAATTAAATGAAAAATCCGTTATTATGGTGATGGATATCTCAGGAAACTGGGATGAAACAGGAAAAGCCACTGATGGGCACAGTTCCAGCTGGAATTCAGCCCAGGCAGGCAGTGCTGGGAAATGGCACATCATCAACTGGGTCATGATGGTTATTTGAGGAATAAATTTTGTATTCTCAGTCAAATTTCTAAATCATCTCCCCAGCTTTCAATAATTAATGCCTGTGGTAACATCTCAGAGAAAAGGCCAGTGTTTGAAGAGACATTGGTGATAAAGTTTTCTCTCCTTTTTAAGAGTGATCCTGCCACTTAAAAGGTGAGGTGGAAAAGCTGGATTACAAAAGAGAAACACAAAATCCCCAACTCTGCTGGCCATCCTCTGAGAATGAATTTAGTGGAAGAGGAACAGTGGAAATCAAATTTCAGGACTGACAAGTCCTCGTCTTTTACATGCAGAAAACTACCATAGCATGTATGTGTACATATGTGTATATATATATATATGTCTTTTAAATGTTTTTTAAATGTAGGTCTAGATATCTCAGTAAATTGGATCTGTATAGTCAACAGTTTGTGGCATCAAAATTCTGCTGTTTTTTTTCCCCCCCCAGTGCTCACTGGAGCCAAAAGCTTAGCACTTTTTGGCACATGGCTCACAACAGAAGGTTTGATGCAAGTGAGTTCTGAATACCAGGAATAAATACAGCTGAAATAATCTACCA
This sequence comes from Apteryx rowi, assembly GCF_003343035.1. Taxonomy (NCBI): domain Eukaryota; kingdom Metazoa; phylum Chordata; class Aves; order Apterygiformes; family Apterygidae; genus Apteryx; species Apteryx rowi. The sequence goes on from NW_020451016.1 coordinate 1,856,566, forward strand.
GTAGAGTAGGAGTTTCTCATTCCACATCTGCTGTTCTGATCTCGACAGAAGAAGGACTTCACAGCACAGTTTCTACCATGCTAAATAACTTGAGTAAACAACACATTTGATGCTGATTCAGAGACTATGACCAGAAGGGAACAAAACCATTTTCCAGTTCAATGTCTGTCTACACAGCCAGTAGAATTTTTCCAAGAACTCAGTATGTGTACATCTTTAAATATATATAATCTCACTCTRAAAGCTCCAAGTTCTGGTGAAAGTGCCAGATACTCAGATGGGTAGTTTTATGTTTAATATTCTTTCTGATGGAAATTTGCATCTTAATTCAGAGTTGGATTTCTCACTACAGCTTTAAGACATTAGATATTCTTAGGGTGTCATTTGCCAGATAGAGTAAACAGTGTTTTCAGACTTCTTGGTTTACACACAAATCCACTGTCAGTGTGGTTCAGCAGCATTAAACCAGTTGTTTCCACCTCTCAGGAAATTGCTGTGCGTATCAGGTTATATGAGGTATCGGTGTGAGTCTCCCTCGATCTCGTGCTGTGATGCTCTCCCGCTTCTCAAGGAGCGACTGAACCGGGGAGCGAGGGGCTGGGACTGACTCTAGAGGCTTGTGCTGAGGCTTCTGTGAGGAGACATGCCTGTGGTTTAGTAAAGGCTGAATCACCTCTGCCACAAGGACTGAATTTTTCTGTATTTATTCCTTGGCACAGAACCAAATGTGCCAAAACACGCTTCTTCCCAGGGCTGCACACCAAGCCGAGGTCTCCTGCCGGTCACAAAGTGCTCTTGTCTTTGATGGTGGCAAGGGCTTATAGTTTCAGTTCCTACTGAGATACCAGTTTTAAAATATGCTGTTTCTCTAAGCGGTAATATGCCTTGGTGGGACCCGGGAGACCAAAGCCGATAGCACGCAGGCAAATGAGTGAGTTTCTGGATGGCAGCAGCTGCCCGGGCGTTCAGAGCTCAGCAGAAACCTGCCAGACAGGAAAGCAGGTCTTTGCTGCTTCTGGATCTCAGCTGCTGCTGCTGAGACGGCTCCAGGGGAGTCAAGAGATACTCTCTGTTCAGGAGCCAGGATACCCCTGGTCCTGGGGCAAGTCGTGCTCGTCGCCCAGCTCCTGCTGTGTGCGAAGCAGCTGGGAGTCGGGAGCCTCCGCTAGTCAGAGTGACGACAACTCCTTTACATTTTCTGATCCAAACTCTTTAGCAAACTTGTATTTGATCTGAATTTTCTTATAGCTTGGGATCAATCAAACTATTATTTTGAGATTTATTTACCAGTGTTAYCATGTTCAAAGGATGTTTTTTATTTCCCCCCCCCAAAAAAAGATAAATTTTCTGTGGCAACTTCTCCTTCTGCAAGAAGAAGGTTGATTTCAGTTCCTCTAGACATCATGTATTTAGAGGGAAGAATGCAAATGGGCAAATAGTGTTTTCTACTTGGTAGTACTGAGCAGGTGTAGCTATTTCTTTATTTTGTATTAGTTGTATAAAACCAAGCATTAAAACAAAAAGCATATTTTGYAGTCCCTACTAATTAAGTAGGCTACAAGTGCATGGTGCGTTCTTGCTGTCTGGCAGGTAGGGGTGATATACAGATTAGCACAACTGAATTTCAAGAGTGATGTCAACTTCAGACAATCTAGCAAGGAAAAAGGTTCCTTTGTTCTTTCTTACTAGTAATTAAATAGGGCAGCAGTCTTGATTTAAACTGTGAGTTATCTAAGTGAAAATGTGGGATTTTGAGAAGGACATATATAGGATTTGTGTATATCTGGAAAACATAAAATCATCTAGCAGTTTGTTTTTAGATTTCTCAGATGCACCACTGGGCATGTTTAAGATATGTTAAAAGTGGTGCAAAAAGATAGCTACTCATTTTGCTCGCTTCCTCTACACCAGAATAATCTTCACCTAGTTTCTGTAGAATTGTATTATTGTAGCTTCAGTTATGCCAGAAATTCTAACTTATTGGAGCTCAGCTATTTTATGCTCAAGTGATTCTTGGACCAGCAGGAAGATTTTCATAAATACATGATGGGACAGATGTTGTACTGATACTTGCTCAGTGAAAACAGATTCCCAGCTCCTCATCTCTGCCTATTTCAGATAATCACAGTGAAAGTCAGTGGTAGTGACATGCCATTAAGTCTGGTACCACCACACGATGAGGATCGTTATCTCCTGCTACATTTTTTTATGCTATAAACTCAGTATAAAGAGGCATACTGTCTCTACTGGTATGAAAACAGTCTATATTTTTCAGTTACTACCATGTTTCATAAAGAAATATGGCAGTGCTCCATGGCAAATCCAATTATAGTAACTATGTGATACAGTCCATTTGGTTGTGCTTAAAGTACTGATAAACATACATGTTTTATTCCCTCTACTTCTCCCCTTCCTCTGCTGTGAGGTTTGGTATTCAGGGCATTCCTATGCCCAGCTTTTTAGGTTATGAGGCTGCACAGGTTTACCTAAAGTCAAACCAAAGCGAATGGAGGTGAGTACATTCATTCAAAGCGAATGCAAATGAGTCAACATTTTGGGGGAAAAAATCCTGAAAGTAAAAATGTGTTACTAGAAAGAAATACTTCTGCAGAAGATGTAACAGGGTAGATAACCATTCCCACTTTGCTGAACAAGGTTATCCATGTAACGTAGAGCAAGGCTCTGCCTGACCTCTGCGCAAGGAAGCCAGGAGCTTCTCCCCCGTTGCACGGGGGCCAGGCACTGCTTCAGCGGTACGTGACTTGGAAGACGTGATCTCCTCTAGAACAGCCGCCTCCCGGCTCTCAGAGGCAGGTGTCTGAAAAACAGAGAGGAGACAGTTAAGTCCTGCCACAAATACATGCCTGCAACCCCGTACTTCAATCACACTGCGTGCATAAGGATTGCTGAGTATCTGAAAGCAGTTGTTGACATTTTCCTTTTGCTTATATATTGGGACTTTTTTTCTCCTTTCTTTGCTTTCTTTTGCTGTTCAACTAGCAAAATTGATACATAACCAAGGCAAGTGAACATGAGTCTCCATTTGGAGGCCTAGAAATGAAAAACTGCCTTCTCTTTTTGAGATACGCTTTCTGAAAGTGCAGCAGCTTTTCTCTCCTTCCTTCCATCCTTCTGTCCTTCCCTTTTTCTCTTCTAAAGAAAAATAAAAAGCACTTTTAGAGAGTTAAAAATATTTAGTGTGATAGAGTTCAGAAGGAAAACCTGAAGCAGCTAAATCTTAAGTCTTAGCACTTTAATGACTGGAAAAAGCAAATAACTCGTGTTCTAAAATCTTACTACATAGCTGGCTGGGCATCTCTGTGAAGTATGAGCAGGGATCTCCATGTCGGACGTTTTTGGGATGATAGTCACTGCAAAGACTGGTACATAGTATTTTTGGTCTGGGTGTCATCTATCTGCTTAGAAGTTACCCTTCAAGCAAATAAATGTAGGTAGAAAAAAAAAGAAAAAGGCATACCTCTTTTGGAAAAGATTTATTATTTGTATACTTTTTATTAAAATTGGATCAACTGTCAGCTTTATGGAAATTTTTTCTACAAAATATAACTAAAATTTAGATTTGGGAATATTTTTTGCTTAATCAAGAGATGAATTAGAACTTGCTTTGAGAAAACATTTTGCTTTGTTTAGTCTGTAAATAAGTGAGTCACCTCCTTTACCCTGGTGGGACAATGCACATGCAGTACTCCAACCTGAGGAGACCCTGGGACAGGTGATTTCCTCTGCTTATCATTTTTGTTGTACCAATGTGAGCGTGATACTATACAACTAAATCTTGCTGCCATGGTTCAAGGTGTTGCCACTGTAGTAGTCCACAGCGTAAAGGTGCGTTTGCCCAAGCCTCCGCTTCTCAGTGTGCAGTTAATACACTTACTTCAAGTGCATGTGAAGATGGGCTCACTCTGCAAGAGATGAATACGACTTTCAGGCCAAACTTAGATCCAGAGAGGATCCCGAAATTTAGGACTTTTTGTTCTGGTGACTCAGGTTTGCATAACCCAACCTTATTTCTGTAAAGAACTGATTGGATGAAAAAATGTAGGACTAGGTCGCAAGTTGAAAAGTATAGAAATACTGGCAAAAAATGAAATCCGATTTCTGTTGATGTCAGTGGCAACTAGGGAATGTGTCTGGCCTTTAAATAGACTTAAGCTTCTTGAATCACAGAAATAATATTTGATGAGACAAGGGCAGAAATAAGGTGCACAAGGTCAAAAAGGATAATATTTTGTTCTTTCAAAAGACTCAGATGAAATAATTTAATTGCTTTAATTAAAAAAAAAGCAAATAAATGTTTTGATTGTTCATTAAAATAATGAAATTAAAGGAAAAATCTCCTAATGAAAATCTTGAAAACATGTTTGCTGAACATGTTTGAAATCTTCCTCATGCTGGTAGAAATGATAATGTAGCTCCAAATGTTACTTTGAATATATTTTGTGATAGGCCTGTTTTCCCCAGCTGTATTTATTGTTAATCCTGCCATGGATTTCTTTTATATAATTCTGTAAATGATGAGTACAGAGATATGCTGAAGAAATTAGTATAGCCATCCACATTAGGCCCTAGTAAAATAAAAAGTATCTTGTTCTTTTGGCAAACTTCAATGTATTTTCATGAAAGAAAACAGAGGTTTTTCATGCCCTGGGCTATGGTCTTATGACTGTCAAAAAAATCTCTTTTTCTTTCCAAATGCACTGGTAAAAGCCAAAGCATTAAAAAACATTTTATGAGCTATTATCAAGCTTTTGTTATCAGCTTTTATCCCTTTTATAAGCTTTTAGCTGGTATATTTAGCCCTGAATACTGACTACATTGATTTTTGTTTTATAAGCATTAGACTAAATTTGTTGGTTTTCCTCTTGTAAATCATACTGTTGTTAACTAACAAAACTTAATACTAATAAAACTGAATCTTCATTTTAAAAACAATAAAACAAATATAATAGGCAATATTGGCAACCCAGGAAGAGATTACAGCAATCAAGATAAGTCTTCATAATAACTAGTGCTATAAAAATGGTCCCTGGAAAAAGAGTGAAGAAGTTGCTGAAATGGGGAATTACTAGGCTGATGGAAAAATATATTTTCTTCATATCTTTTTTGGCTCATTTTCATGCAATTAGACTGCAGGTGCATTCATTCAGTTGGTGAACATTTTACTTTAAAATTCTGAAATTGATGAGCTATTTATTAAAGTCATTCTTTCTAACTGGCAGGATAGTTATACAAGGGATTATTGTCTCCTTTCATTTATTTTTTTTTGAATGATTAGCTTGTGATACATTCATTTATGTTCAATTCATTTACGAGACTGGCTTTTATTTATAATGGTTTAATTAAAATCAGATTGGGAAGCAAATGGGAAAATTTACATTCAACATATACAGTTATGTCAAACACATTTGAAGGTGGTTGTCTTTATATTAGCTTAGAATAATTAATTGGGAGTATTTATGTACTAATATTACCTAATTAACTCAGCAGTGAGGTAATTAATTTAGTTAACAGTTGGCCAAGAAAAACTTCATGTAGAAGCATAGCCAGCTGCTTAACTTAACTGCATCCTGCTTGCTTACATGATTTTTTTTTAATGCTTTAAAAAACATTGCTTGTTAAAAGATTCTGAGATCAGAGAATACATCATTTTATTAGAGAGGACAATTTTTGTGTCTTACTCATGGAAAAACAAGGAGCGGTGTAAATCCCACAGGACAGAGGCAGGCGAGTGGATGGTGCGCTGGCTTTCCAAGAGCCTCTTGGTGAGGTGCCCTGGCCATCAACAACAGCTGCAGCTGCTTCTTCGCTCTTCAGTGCAAGATGTGTATTTCTTGTAAAACGTGCCTTACTGCAAAATTGCTGAATATCTTAGGCGTGCAAGAATCAGATGTGCATGCTGGACATGTAACTAAAAAAAGGGCAGGAGCTCTGCTCTGCTTCTCGTGTATGTAACGTTCAAGTCAAAACCCACCAGCTGTCACTTCTTCCTGGGCTTGTCAGGGAGCATCTACCCTTAGTGAAAGGCAAGTTTGGTCCAGCCTTTCCAAGAGATAATTTTAGGATGCCCCCGCAGGCGCCCCCGGCCCCGGGGCAGCCTCTGCCGCTTCCTTCGGCCGCTCTCCCGGCCTCCAGCCRTCGTCAGCTCGGCGGCTTCCTGCGCTGGGTACGGTTTCCAGCTAGCTGTTATGCTCCATTAGTTGCTCCGCCATCAGCTTGTCCTGGCTCCCCTTGAATGCATGTAAAAATTCAGTGTATCCTGCGACAAAGGGCACATGTATGTGTCTAGTGCCTTCTGTGCAGCACATCGCTTCTTTCTGCCGGTTGCGAAGCCGAGTCCCGGGAGGAGCTTTGCGTTGTGCTCCCCCAGTTCGTACAGCAGCTGGTTTCCATCCCGTGGTGCGAGTGAAAGGGCTCAGAGTGTGGCTGCCGCGCTGCGCTGCTCCCCCAAACTGGCTGCCGTGTTTCCTGCAACCTTGCGGGATGGCGATTCGGAGCAAGGATCTCCCTGTTCGCTTGCTTATACTGAAAAGAGTACTGGTTTCTTTTCCTCTGCTGACTAACGTGCCTATGTACAGCAGGTCGTCAGGGCTGATCAGAGATGTTTAGTTCTTAATAATTCTGTGGTTTTAAACTTTACACACATTAGTCGAGTAAGTRTGACACAGAGGGATGTAAAAATTGGAGTGGTTTGGAAAAGAAGCACACTCTAATGTCTGAGTACCTGAAATAACAAATAACATTGAAAAGTGACTGTGAAAAGTATATTGGCATCCCTGATTCACAAGGACGTTTGGTTTGGTTGGGGAGGAAAGAAATATCCAATCAAATGGTTTATTGACTTCACAGACTGAAAGGTCAGGTCGAAAACCTGCAAACTGCCAGCTTAGCMCTAAGCAGTTACTTACAGAATCCCTACAGATGCTTAAAAAGGCTATTTTTCTGTCCTTTCTAGCGCTCCGTTCCTATAAGTGTGTGTTTCCTTTGCCTTATTCCTGAAAGTTTTGCTTTACATTTGAGTACATTAAAATTCCTGTTGATTGAATAAACCTACGTTTTGGCCAAAAGGCCAAAAATATGGGCTGAACCAGTGTTGGCTTTGGTAACCATTTCTTAGGAGAAGTTCCTGTCTTAGAGGAGCTCTCATCTCCATACTCTTAAATGTTTATATGAGCCCTCGCATACATTTCCTCCCAGATTTTGTTTTTAATTTACTCTGCTTAATGCTGCACAGCAAAGACTACCTCATTCTTTGCAGCTGTTTTAAATCATCTTGTAAACAAACCATGTGCTGATATTTATCTTTCATAGTTTATCATGATCAAAATACATTCTATAATGCTTTATATTTGTAGCTAGCTAGTCCCAAATGAGATGTATGTCATATTAATCCATACAGTGTCATGTCTCAGTGCCTAATTAAAATATTGATGACTTAAATTCATCAATATTTCTGGCATTCCCTGAAATATCATCTTACTTTTCGTCATAACTTAAATAGTAAGTTCCTTGGTTGCTTCACAAGCCTATTCCTAATTTTAAAGAGAGTGCAAGTGAGAAAGTTACCATTCTAATTTGTTTATAAAGGGTAGAAGTGGAGAGGTTGTTTCAGAGGGGCTAGGATAATACTTGGATTTAAAATTACTAATGCATATGTACCTACTTATACTGACTTACATTATCAAGAACATACCCAATATACTCCAACTATTTCTTCAAATAATTGTCTCAAAAATTGTGTATATTAGTTTTGCTGCCCAAGTAAAGTGCATAATTTGCTTAGTGGGATTTAGACATTGCAAAGGTAAAGTTACTTAGCTGAAGCGACACTTCTACAAGGTTCTCAAAGCACACAGTCAACCGGGGCACCCTTGTCGTTTCACCAGGGGCCTGACCTGGCACCCTGAGGTCGCAGTATGAACTGTACTCGTCTCTGATGCAATTTCTGCTATTATCTATACTAGGGATGTTGTTTAATGATGATTAGAGAGCATGAGTGTCTTTGGCCACTTGTTGCTCAAAACCGCATTTTAATTCTCTGACAGGACTCTGCTATATCATTTTCTAAGTTCAGAATTTCACAGTTAAGGTATGGAAGGCAAGAATCAAGTCCTCTCTTAACCTTTCTGTAAAGAAGTATAATAAATCGAATATCCTAAGTCTCTCATTTAAAGTCTGGTTTTCCATATCTGGATATCTTTGCAATTTTTAAAGTCCTTTTAGTTTCTCTCTCTTTTTTTTTYCCCCCACATTTGGAACCCAGTACTAGATACCAGTAATAGTCCACATAAAGTAGTCAGAGATAATGTCATTTCCYGACACCTACTTGTTACTTACTTGATTACACATCAAAACCGGATTAGTCTTCTTCATAGTTTATCTTACTTGATTAGCCATGTTTCCTAATCTGTTTCCAGAATTAGTTTTCTAGGATCCTGTTCCTTTGACTGTATGGTTTATATGCTTTGTTCATAAAATTCAGGTATTATTATATTTAAATGTATTTAGAAACCTATGTAGTGAATGAATCTAGCTTACGAAGTTACCTGTGCAGTACAGCTGATCGATTCTTAACTTGCTGCATCATATTGCCAGATTTTGCATGCGTTTTTTTTAGCAGGGGTTCTTTATATTTTGTTCCAAATCACTGCTAACGTTGTCTGTATTTGTGTGCTGAGAACATATTCTGTGGCACCCTCTAAATATAATTTGCTGGTTGATGTTTTGAAATTTCTGGGAAGCGGAGGAAATGTGCAGAACAGAGCATGCTATCGGAGTAGGCTATTCCGTCTTCATTCTTCTGTGCTGTTAAGTTTGAGAATGCCTCAGTTTCATGTATTGGTTAGAATAGCAGATAACTGAAGGCACTGCGTATTATTTATGATGTTCTAAAAATTCTTACCATTACAGTATTCAAGTATCTCTCACATCAATGTTTTTATGAATTGCCATGTTCTCTTGTTGCAAGGAAAGTGCCAGCATCCCTATGTTTTCACTAGCTAAATATTTCATTGAAGGCACATAATACATATTTCATACCACCACTCAAGCAGAGGTTGTAGGATGGGGTCCTTAGTCAGTGATAGCGCCAGGCATGGGTGGCATCTCAAAACTTTTTTTCCCCATGCATTTTTCAGAGGTTTCTTCATCAGTGATGACTTGGAGTGTTTAGGAAGAAGAGCATACCTCAGAAATAAATTATCCAGTATCAGAAAGTCTAGAAAATAAGAACAATCTGAAAAATGTTTTACATATCCACCTACAAAATTATGTATATAATTCTGTGTAGTCTTTAAATGATGTTTTTCTTCAGTATCTCCCTCTCCAGTGTATATTTTATAGTACCCAGATAGCATCATTCTGCATTTTTTCCACAAAAGAGAACCTGAGCAGCTCCTTCCTAACCCGGCTTGACAGCCACATGACAAAAGAGCAAACAGAGTAGGCATCTTTTTTTTTTTTAATCATGTTGCAGTTGGAGTGGGCTTTGGGGAAGGACGGTCGTGTTTATAAATAGCGATGGTTGGCACTTTGTTTAAATGCTTCCAGTAGCGCTAGCATATGAACACAGTGACTAACAGTGCCTGACAATTTCAGTGTTACTGCAGTTATTGCTTTGACAGGCTTTGACTTTCTGCCAATTCAGTTGGAATGAGGCGTCGTATCCCTTTTGCCCCACTGGCTTTCTAGATCCTCTCTCTTTTTTTCGAAGCACGTATTTCATTCCCTCACAACTCTGGTTTCTCTAGAGTTATGACCGCGTCCCCCCTGCCCCGTTCTGCCCCGTGGCCACCTGTGCCTGCTCTGCTGCCGAGCCATTAAGGCACGCACACGCGTTTGGAGAAAGCAGCAGTGATATAATTACAACGCTTAATTGCTCTTTTGCCTCATTAATCTTTTAATAGAAATGTCTGCTTTGCCCGGAGTGGGAGCCGAGCTGCTTGGTGCTTAGCAAGAGGAAGCGTGGAGCCCAGCTGGCTGGGGGCAGGCGGCTGCCTGGTGCCGCGGGCACGGGGCATCTCCCTGCCGCCTCCCTGCGGCTGCCAGCCCAAGGCTGCCTGCAGCTGCCACGTGGCGAACCGCACGGATTGACCCTTGCACTGACACACAGAAAGGCAGCAATATTAAATGGTCAAAACTGTGTAAACTATAGTTGTTGGAAGAAATTCAGTTTATCAGGAAGATAAAGGGAATGTCAAGGACCAAGATCAAGGTTCTTACTAGTTCATCTTTCTTTTCAAGTTTAAGCCGATTACTGGCTATAAATATTCATAATTGTTAGTTAGTTAGAGATGAAATAAGCTTATTGAAATCAGTCATGTCCTCCAAGCATTCAACCTCATGGGTCCCAGCTCAAAATAAGTCAAATGGGCTGCTCTTAAAAATTTAACTGTTCACAAGTAGGGCTAAAATGAGTTATTGATGTCAACTCATTTTTAAATAGGCAAACATGCACAACATAAAATCTCATCAACTTTTCTGTTCTACTTTCTGATACTGGCAAAGGCTCCCTTGGCATTGGGGAATTATTCCTTCACTCCGAATGGTGCTTCCAGGTCCGGGCTGATGATGTACATTACAAACTGAGGCCAACTTCTCACGCTCTCTGGCTTGTTGATTGCTCAGAAACAGTCTGCACCATCATCAGTCTGCAGTGGAGTTCACTATCAAAAGGAAAGCTTAACAGAAGATGATCTTTCTTCTCTCTTTATTTTTGTCTCAGAGCCACTTACTTGCAGCACATTTGTGAGAAATATATTTTGTCTGCAGGTAAATTGATAGCACAGATTTTTTTTTTGCCTACATGCATCATTAATTCATTGTTAGGAAATATGTATAGATTGAACGTAGAATAGTTGGCCAAAACAAGGGAGCCAACACATTATGCACTGCTTACTCCGAATTCTGAGCTTCCGTAACTTCTTTTAAGTCAATAGAATGATTTTTACTTATCTCAGAGGTATAGTTGTCAACATTTTCTAGTGGAAGTTCTTAAACTGTGGACAGAATCCACAACAGCTAATCAGAACATAAATGGTCACTTGTAAAAACTTGCCATTTTCACTTGATAACCAGATATTTTCTGTACAGTTCTCAGGTTTTCTGTAAGGAAGAAATGGAGAATACTAAAGTATCTTACCTAAGGCAGCATTGCCTTTGGAGGAGATGACTGCATATTGGAAGAAAGATCAGTTTCAGAATAAAAACGTGTATTAACAATTGGTGTTCTATAATCATTATGTGGTGCAATAACCTAAAAGCTCCCATCTGGCACAAAGAATAATGAATACAAATGATATTTTCATGCTTTTGGAGTTTATTAGTCTCACTGTGGTGAAATGGCTGGAAGTTGCTTCCCATTTGCTTATTTTTTTAAATTATCTACTTTCTAGCAGCAATGATAAAAAMATGAAAACTAATAGGAATTTTAATAGGAAATTTAATATATCTCAGAAGAAATCTGCTAGGTATGGAGCACGCTAGCATATTTGGGGCAGCATACCCAGAACAAGTGACTAGATTTTATTTTAGGACTTTATATCCATGTGGGGGGCATACACCAAATCTCCCTACGTGGTGCCTCACTGTTGGCAATGGGTTTTCATCCCCACAAGGCATTCCCTGAAGGATGGAGGCAATACTCTGTTTTTTGGGTGGGCCCAAGTCAGATTCTGATAATGGTATATGGTCACAGATTTTCAAAATCTGAGCTAGACTTGGAGCAGATGTCCCCGGGACTCTCTCTGCTCTTTGTACTGACAGACACTTACGTATACCAAGACGAATTCTAATGGTGGTCTTCAAATGCATCTGGCTAACATGAAAACTGAATATGGTTTTCATAGAGGTATGGGGTTTTTTGGTGCTGCAGTTGTGCTCCAGTTTGAAAGTATGATTTTTATGTCAGTCTCTGTCAGTATAGAATTATGCTTCATAGCTCTTTGATTCAAAAATGGAAGATGAGGCTTTTCTGTGATACAAATCATGTTCGTTAACATCAAATTGTCGAGGGCAAGCAGAGACAAATTTTCTTGACCTGGGCTCAGATTGTGTCAATTCAGTTTATCATTTCGATGAGTTTCCAATCCCATTAGACATGTAATTTATTGAGCATAATCAATACTCTACTGCTTAATTTTTTTTAAACAAGCTCTGATATATATTAAGTTGAAATATAAACTCTTAAATAATTTCAATGAAATAGAATGTCAGGTTAAAAAACCCTAATTACAAAGCAAAGTCTGCATCTTGTTTTGCTAAATTTAGATTAATTGAAATATCTATTTTTAACACTTCTATCCTGGGATGCCTACAGTTCCTGTCTCTTTCATCTATAGAATCACAAAATGACAAATTGCTATAAATTTTACTTCCCTTTCTATTTGGGTAGAAATATTTGATCTTTTAGTTTCCTCAGTGTGAATAAAATCAGATAATATCCAGCTGACATTTGTCATTTTTGGCTCTGCTGGTATTCATTTTATTAAGAACCATTGCGGGTTTGAAGTTTTCCATGTTAAACAGGCATTGCTTTTCTGTGCAAACTTGTACCTTGATTTAGAAAAATTGTGAATTCTGGTCAAAGATAATTAAGAAAAGAGTTATGCTTGACTGATTTTTTCCAGCCAGTTGTTATATCTGGGCAGCTTGAAGAGGCAGGAGGCCAAAATTCATTCACAAAACTTCAGTATATTGAAAACATTCTCAACTTTAATACGAGGCTAGCTTGATCATTGCATGCAGGTTCCTCAATGCGTCTTTAATGAGACCAAATCAAGGCCTCTTTGTAGTGTCACAGAAGTATAAAGATGCCTTACTGTAAATAATAATAATTAGGTATTTGTGTTTTATGCACAAAAATATATGCTCATTCTGCATATCCATATTGTGGCATGGGAAGAAAAAATTCAGCACCATCAGAGTTAAAAAGTGTCAGGAGAAATTTTCTCAATCATAAATGAGGCAAAATATTATCTTCAATAGAATAGCAATAGATTTTTTTGGGTGAAATTTTTACTTACTAAATGGAATCCTATAGAAGTGCAAAAGGCTGACAGAAACAGATTCTAGTTAAGATTTGATAACAACTGTATATGAAGTATTTAATTATGAAGATAACTCTGTCTGTATCCTCTTTTCAGCTGGGTTGATATCACTTTTTCCATCCTTGACAAGAAACTTAATTGTGTTGCTGAAGTGTGAATTTAAAGCCTTTGAGTATCCCATTTTTCCTCAGCACAGGTTTACTGACATGCAGAAAGTCAGCTGTTCACCTTTGCCATTGCTGGCTCATGGTCACCTCCTGCACCAGGACCCCAGGTCCTTCTCTGCAGAGCTGCTCTCCAGCCGGGCAGCCCCGGCCTGTACTGGTGCAGGGAGTTATTCCTCCCCAGGGGCAGCACTCTGCGTTTCCGTTCCTGGACTCCATGAGGTTCCTCTCCGCCCATTTCTCCAGCCTGTTGAGGGCCCTCTGAAGGGCAGCACAGCCCTCTGGTGTGCCAGCCACTCCTCCCAGCTGTGTGAGAGCAGGAATGTAGCATTTACTTGTGCTCCTCTCAGGACTGTGTTTTCCAAGCATGTAATTTCTGTAGAGTACTTGTACACAAAAGACTTCTACGTGGTAGAACAGGATTGTCCTTACTTTATGGAAACTAGCTGCAATGGGAGTAAAGCATCTACATAACTTTAAAAATACTGCTGTAGTTTGAGCAAGGTAATGTTACAGCACAGAACTGAATTCTGCATATCAGTTTCAGAGTTAGTTCTCAACTGCATCTTCCTTCACTAAGATGTCATACTTTTGGCCTTGATTATTCTCTTTTTTGTAATGTCTCAGGTTACCAGTACCTCAGAACTCGCAAGGTATGCATGATAAAAGTATTTACATGCATGAAAGCAGTTATCAGACTAAAAGCATATTGTGTAATCAGACTAAAAGCATATTGGGTAAGGGACTTTAATTTCCTCCTATAAAACTTTTGGAGGATTTTTTGTTTGCTTATTTTTCTTCCACTTTAATCTCACACTCTCCAGAGTATCAAAAAGAGAATATTCTATTTTATAGTTTAGCCACATAAAAGAGACATTTAACACAAACATTGTTATAATTTATAAAGGAAATACTTAGTTCCCAGAGAGGGTGGCTATGCCTGAGTGTACATACAGTGTATGCCAGGAAGGGAGCCATTTCCCACTGACTCATGTTCTCCTCTGGCTTAGGGAAACAAGGAGAGCACTTTCAAAGATCTGGTGCAGAGAAGACAGGTTATTTTTCTTTGAATGTACATTATAGACATATTCAGTAGCTGGTTTGGCAAGAGATCCTCTAATGAGTTCCTCCACCTGCAAGTAGCTGTGCTTCATACGATAGTGATCAGAAGCTGCGTGCGCTAGTCGTAGGCCTTCATGTGAGAGAGAAATGAGCTTTGACCCATCCACTCCTTGAAAATGCTGTGCTTACCTTGTGGTAGCGAGAATACACTCTGTATGTCAGTACAATCAAAACAAACAAAAACAAACGGCACCATCTATTCAGTGTTTCTGAGATGAATTAGCAGGAATGTTCTGTTTTGGACAAAAACTTGAGATAAGGAATAACTTTGGGCAAAAATTGTCAGCACTGTTCACTTCTTGAAGCTACTTAAAGAGCTCTGGCATCATTAGAATGAAAACAGCAGTGTGTGGGTTTATGGGAATAGAACGATCACTAGATTTTTCCAAATTACATGGTACCACCTGCAGAACAGAACAAATTAAAATTCTCCCACATCAGTCAGATTTTCTGCAAAGACTACCTAAATTTTTGCCATCACTTAGATTTATACTTTTTCATAAAATACCGTCTTTAAGTGATATGTCATCCTAATATAGCTGCATATTAATGCACAACATCTTCCTTTAGTGCTTTTGTTTTATAGCACTATGAGTGCTATAATATAACAATCTAATATAATATAACAATATAACAAATGCTATTACAAACATTATGTGTAACTAGCTAATGTATTTAAGCCTAGCAGACCAATAACTGAATTTTCGGGACGCAGCAGTTCTGAAGAGAAATGATTCAGAGATGAAAAATTACTAAAATAATTTAATTTAAAAATTTGGTTGAGTAATACTTAAATCAATATGAAGACCTTTTTGCTTTGCCAGTGGTTTATTTTAGATTTTTTTCTGAATGTGCAGCCAAAGCTGATAAAACATAAGAGTGAGAGGAACTGGGGGCAAAGGGGACTCCAAGGGATATTTGCCCTGCCGCCAGGATCCGGCTGGTGACCTAAATGACCCACCACTGAACTATGGTCAGATGACTTGTGCGAAGTCACAGTAGCTGCCCATGACTCTGATATATCCTAAGTCAGCATATGGCTGATGGTTTATTTTTTTCCACTCCATTGTTTTCTGTTGTGTTTGCTTTCTCTTTTGTGGGTTTTATTTTGTTTATATATATGGCTCATCACTGATGGATTCTAATGTTTACTCTGTCGTCTGGGAAAAAATAGAATATTAAAAGCGATGTAAATCTGTTTATAAATATGTTACTAAGTACTGCTCTTTGCCAAGGGAAAAGCATCCAAGATGTTTAATTGACAGTTTGGTTCAAGTGCATGCATCTCATTTGTTAATATCTCCTCATGTGAACAGTATGCACATTTACCCATTCACATTCGCATCTTCACTGAATACATTTGCAACATCATATGTGAGTATACACACAGCTGAGGTGCAGTAAGCTTAACACCGAAAGCATATTCAGAAGCCAAGGGCACAGCAGTTATCCCTGCTCCCTTTCCTGAGCCGCGTGCAGCCCGGAGAGGCGCCGCACCGCGCCGCGGCCCAGGCGAGCTGCGGTGGGCTGCGCAGCGAAGGGAAGCCGGTACTCCTTGCTTCAGGTTTCTGTAGGAGGCGGCTTTTTCTGCCCTTGGGAAGGTGTGAGAAAGGGGATTTCAAATCACAAGTGGGTCCACAAAAGGTCAAAGTAAGGCAGTATTGAGTTGGAGAGTTTAATTTTTTGCTGGGACTGATAGAGATGTAAGCTAAGATTTTTCTCTTTCTTCAGAGAGTAAAATGATTTGGGGTCAGAGGGAATTAAGCATTCTAAGAGTCTCAGTGTAGCGCAGCTGTAAGGGTGCTCAGACGCGCTAGAACCCGCGAATGCGGCTCCGTGCCTGCTCAGCGCTCAGCCCGGCTCCTCCTTGGCTCCTCCAGCGCTGCACGCCGGCGCTGGCACGCCGTGCCCTGTGGGGCTGCGGCGCACGGCTGCCTCACTCTTCCCTGGTAGCATTCAGCAGCACAGTCCTTCCCACTGCAAATTATGAAATACGCTTTTCAGTAGCGCTTTTACTTGGAGGAAATCTCAGTGTCCCAAGTGAAATGCTGGAAGACCAAACTACATTTTCACAGACCTCCATGTAGCRCACACGTCTTTATATTTATCTGGCCCATATTCTGTGGGTCAGATTTTCAGACAGACTTCCATACGCATATGCACACAAACTGAGTGTACAAATCATATAATTTAGATGTATTTAAACCCCCCATTACTGCACACTTATGTTAAGAAAATGAAGTACGTGTTTTTTTCAGCAAGTACCAAAACTGTTTTTTTTCCCCAGCAAAGGAGAAGAACGATTGAACTCCCTTTGAAAAGAAGTAGGGGACGGTGGCGAGCTGCAGTCGGCAGTTTGGCTGGCTCGCCTGGGGTGGTGTCGCTCAGAGGCACACGTGCAGTTTTGCTGGGGTTTTGTTGGCAGGATGCACATTCTTCATCCAAGATAGATCCACRTGCTTCTCAAAAAGCACACGGGGGATCCAAAGCAGGGCTACTGTCTGCTGGTCGTCCTGCCCCTCTTTTACCAGGGTTTCTCCAGGTGGAGGGTTTTAGATGCCCAAGGAGATGGGACTGGTCCCTGGAGCTTACTCTGCAGTCAGGCGTAATGCAGATGATAACCCTGCCTCCCTTCCACGTCTCCTTTGCTTCCTGTTTAAAGGAGACAATATCGCCTACGCTTTTTGTCCCTTTTAAGCCAAAATATCTAGTGCCGTAGTAACTGTTGTTGCTCTTTAAAATGTACTTAGAAATCCAGTTTATGATGCTTATTTGGTTAAGGAAGGAACAGAACTACCTTGTCTTCCTGTTAAAAGTGCTTTCTGCATTTTCATCTCCTAATCCACAGTAATAGGCTATGGAAATATAGGTACGTAGTAGTATTTTCAAGAGGGACATTCCTAAGTATTTATATGTAATTTTGCAAAAAAAAGTACCAAGCATTGTGTTTCAGTTCATCCACTCAAACAAGTTGTACATGTCCTGACATCTGTGGGTGACTGGAATAGTGACTAAACTCAGAGTGTGGCCTAAAATAAACACGTAGGATAAGACAGCTGCATTAGCTGTTCATGGCTGTTCAGTAGCACAAGGCTTGGTTTTCCAATGAACTTGAATATTTTCCTTGTTTTGTTTTGTTGTTTTGTGTTGGGGTTGGTTTGTTTGTTTTCCAAAAGTGAGACAGAAGTGGCTGTCTTCAGGTCGTGGGCAATCGGCCAGGGTGATGGAAGAAGCCGTAGGTTCGGGCAAGGCTCCCAGTGTTGTGGGGAGCCTGCGGATCCCCAGCCCAGTAGCCTGGAAAGCCGCCGGGGCTGACAGGCAGCTGCGCACCCGCGGGGCRCTCACAGGCCTGGAAAGCCTCCGTTCTCCCCGTCTGCCGCAGGGGCAAGCGGCCTAATTTCACCTCCCTGGTAGGGAGCTAGAAAAAAATAAAAGCCATGGCTTGAGCAAAAGGCTGAGTCCCATTTAGAAACATACTCGGTTTGCTCCCGGATTTGTGGGACCTTTAAGTCGCCAGTCAGGAGAAGTCGATGGGTTCCCTGGCTCCTAAGCAGCTTGCGAGATAGGAGGCCAAGTGTATTTCCTGCAGAAAGCTGCCCAAACGTTGAAGGAATTCATCAAAACAAGTATGTGTTTCTACAGTCTCCTTCTACCTCAGCAGATTTGTATTTTATGACAATTGTTTCAGTGAAAAACTGTAATCCAGCTGTAATGATATTAGCTCTTGATTTACATAGTGTCGTGAGCGTTTCAGAACAGGCTTCTTGTTCTGAAATGAATACTCCTAAGATGATATAATACTTTGCCTTAACATACTGTTTTAATATATTGCCTTAACAAAAATAGACGTTTCTTCTCCCTGCCTCTTGCTTTCTCCTCCCTTTTCTCTCCGTGTCTGTCTTTCTAGGATAGGAGCGTGTTACTTGCTGGCAATAGCGTGCGGCTGTGGCCTTAGCTGAGATGGCAGAATCTTGTGTTTCTTGTACAAAGATCGATCCTTCCTGCCAGTCATGGTTTCCGGTATTTAAGAACACAGTAGCTGCTTTGATGGGTTAGGCTGAAAGTCCTTCTGCCCACATATCATACTGCTGACCAGACATGCTTGGATGAGTCTGGGATTAAGACGTAGAAAGATGCTTCCTCTGAAAGCCCCCTGGCTTCGGGGTGAGCCCAAAAGACAGAGTGGAAGGAGGTCGACCAGCAAGAGAGGCAGTAAGAAATACCAAAGTCATATTCACTTGTGTGTGTCTACCCCACAGTTCAGTGACTGCACCATAGTGCAGCAGTACCCAAAGTAGCTTTAAACTGGCCTAGCTATGGCAACAGAGAGACCTGCACAAGCTGATTTCTCCTACAGTGGAAAAACATCACCTGTCCCTCAGTGTAAATCCTTTTTGGCAGTCAAGAAACAAAGAAAGGAAATTGTGAA
The DNA here is from genome assembly GCF_003343035.1 of Apteryx rowi. Lineage (NCBI taxonomy): Eukaryota > Metazoa > Chordata > Aves > Apterygiformes > Apterygidae > Apteryx > Apteryx rowi. Next base: position 1,875,345 of record NW_020451016.1, read on the forward strand.
GGAGCTCTGATCTGTTCTGCTCTATTAGGAGCCACTAATTCCTAAGTGGGTTCAGTTATAATAACCTTCATTCACTTCTGCATTGATTTTCCATGCTGCAGCAGTGCCATAAAGACCTGATCAGTGTCTCTAGGCATATATGTGTTATATTTTTATAGGCATATATGACAGAGATAATCCATGCCCTAGGCAGCTGCTATTGAGTTGAAAGACAACAGGATATTAAAAATATATGGGGAGAAAAAGGGAGAAGATAGTTAAAATTACATATGAGCCAGAGGAGAAGAAAAAATAATACTGAAACTGGAAGGTGAAGTTGCATTACTGTTTCTCCTGTGCCCAGTGCCATTTGTGAGAAAATTAATTAATATTAATCACTGCAGCATTATAGAATGAAGCTGTGATTTTAGTGGTTATGATGTGAATGAGTTAACAAAAGATTCACTTGTTCTTGCGACACGGGTACAAGGGGTCACTATAGACCCACTGAAGACCGTCTTGTTAGTGAATCAACAGTGGCACAACTGTGTGCTTTCATCATGTTTTGTGATATTAATTAGCTGAGACAAGGTAGCAGATGTAGTGTTTTTAATGCTACTGAAAGTATTTAAAACAAATAGCAAGAAGTCATGTTTTATTCTGCATCACAGCACACATTCAAAGCTGAGCAGACACTGGCTGCTTGAAATGAGGCCCCACAGATCAAGGTACTGTAATTTAGCAGGGTGAATTTCAGCTATAAATGGTCCACTGCATGTTTCTTGCTTATACAAGCTTCCCACATCAAATCCAGTTGTGCTGGAATTCAGCGTTGCCGTTGTCTTTGATCAGCAATGGACAGCAAGCTGCATTGGTAAACTTCTGTTCCTGCTCTGCCTTAGAGCACTAGGATATTGATTTTAATCTTTGCTTCTCAGTTACTGGGTGAGTGTAATTCAGTATGAGTGTTTCCCCTTTTTCTTCCTCCTTCTCTTTCTTACAATGTTGTGGTAGCTCCCTGAGAAGGTGTCTTGGCCGGTGCGTCATGACGGTGCAGCCGCAGGTGGGGCTCAGTGAGGTGGGTCACTGGGCACAGTGCCACTGCAACACGCATTCTCCATCTCCCAGTCTTAGGCCTTCATCCCACAAAACTTACCAGGAGAGATAAGGTTCTATTTTTAGGCCTCAGTTATCAGTCTTGTGCCTAGTTTGAATGTATCTTTGTGCTCCTGTTTCATGCACAGATCATCTGTGCGTTTAGGATATGTTAGAAACTAGATTAGGATTTACAGATTTTATATATACACACGTCAGATTCCATCTTTAAAGCCCGTAGTAGCAAATCACTATGATGTTCACTGAATTAACATTTTCATACCATATTTTTTATTTAAATTTGCAGAAAAATAGGGATGATTTAATTTTTTTCTTCTAAGGAGCTGGTTTGCAGGTTTGTTTAAGCAGGACCGCTTATGATAAAAAGAAAGCTGGTAATCTATTTTAAATTTTCTAGTAATAAGTATTATTAAATGGGATTTCTGGATAGTATGCACTCTAATACACTCTGATAAAAACTATGTAATTGCATAAGATATTTAAAACATATTTCCTGTGAAATAGTTGAAGGAAAACTATGAATTAATTTTCAGCATAAAATTAAATATTTTTATCACTTATAGACCACATTTCCTTTAGAGCCTGATAGAAAGTTAGTGCTCGAATTAGACATTTAACATTAAAACCTCTTTTCTATATTAATGGTAATTGCCTTAATGGAATAAAGGCTACAAAATGGTCATTTGCTTAGACTTCGCTTCTATTAAGACAGTCTTTTTTGTGGTTTGCCATCTAAGATTTTGAAGATGCTATTAATGTGCATGGATTAGAGTAATTACATAGTCTCTAAATATGTTTAAAAAGAGGCAGTGCTCTGCGAAACAGTGAGGAGGAGGTGCTCGGGCAGCAGCGTTGCCCGGCCTCCTGCGCTGCGCCGCACGGTAGCAGAGCCCTTCCTGCGGCTCTGCCCTGCTCGCACTGAACGCCAAGGCTGCATCTCGTGAAGGTGGTGACTGTCCTTAGCAGAAGCGGCCGCCTCTTGCGGTACTCCCCAAGCAGTCGTAGCTGCGAAGGAAGCCTGGAATCTGGCCTCCCGGTTGGCAGTACGGGAGCAACAACCTGGCCCGTGGCTCCCTGTTCTTTTCCTGTTCGTTGCAAAGCAAGACGCTAGTGCGGGCGCGCAGGCGCCGACGGCAGCGCGGCTTGTTGGGGTGCACGCTGCAGAGATGGCAGTGGGGAACGGGCAATGCAGGGCAGCCGCCTGGGGCAGACCTCTGCCAAACAACCTCAAGGCAGGCTCTTAAACTACAACACCTATGTGGCATTTAGAGAATGGCTCTTTTTAACTTTTTCTCCATCGTTTCTTCTCATTAGAAAACTAAGATACATATGTTATGCCTGTGCTACAGAAGGTGTTGATTTAAAAAATATTAAACATCAACCTATCCTAATTCTCTTTTTAATCAAAAAACAAATTCACAGCAATTTCCCAGAGCATCCACATAGTGTCCCCAGCCTGGAGGGGACAGCACTGCCTGGAGAATTTGATCTCTGGGTGATGGATGGTAAATCAGTCATTGAAACAAGTATATTAACTATATGATTAGGTATATATCTTATCAAATCAGGTATAACCTTTACTGAAGCACTTATGTATGCAATAAATACTAATTAAGATGCACTTGAGAAAAAAAAATCATTGTGCTGCCTGCTTAAGATGGAATGTGCTGAATCAGAACTGGAGACCGTCAAGAATTTTAGAATAACTTATTATTAAGACTTGGATTATGGAGAACTGGTGCAAAGTCCCAAACATTTCACTTGTCCAGGGTAGGTATACCTGACAACCACAGCATATTTTTGGGGTGATTATTTTGATTATGAAGCACCCTACAGGTGCTTACTGTAGTGTTCTCAAAAAGTACCGACTGACAAATTTAGAGACTGAGGCACTTCATTTTTTTCAAAGTGTAGGCAAATACATGTTTATGCGCATTGCTCTGTCCAAGTGCCTCAAGCTTAGACTGAGGAGCACATCCCTAGAGGTAAGGGTTTAACAGTTCCTTAGCCTCTTTTTGAACACAAATATCTAGTTTTGGAAGGATATGCTTATAATTAATACACATGCATTTTGGTGCTGCTTCTCTCCTTGAAATCTGCCAATTACAATTTCAAGTCAGCATCTGAGATTTCTGAAATTTCTAGGAGACTGAGCTTTGCGGTCACTTGTGACTGGGAGGCTGCGGGCTGTGCTGCTGCTCAGGGGGAAACGATCAGAAACTGGCAAGMACTTCTAAAGGGAAAAAAATCATGAATACAGATAAGCACCTGATTCCATCAGGCCTAGTTATAACCTAGGACTGTCCCTTTTTTATGTCTGTCTGCTAGGAGACATCTCCTATACATACCATAAACCTGTATACCGACAATTCCTACACCTCTTCTTAGTAGGAATACAGAAATTCTGCAGTGGTGACACACGGCTTGCTCCAAAGTATCCATCTCAGAAGGGAAATGGTTTCTTTCAGAGATGAAATTGTCTATAGCATGTTTATAAAAATCGTAGACTTGGAAGGATGCAGTCACCTCCGCCTGCTTCCTCATACCTATCTTTCATTGCCTAGGTGTTTCTGTTTTCACAAATGCTGTGTCCAAATCTTTGTTTTCCATGTTCCCATGGCAAAAGAAGCTATTGCTTATTAATGTTTATTTGAAAACAAACCCCCAAACTTAATACATTTAATAAGGATGGTAAATACTTGAATGAAGTAATTTACACTCTACTTGTGTGAAATACAATCGCAAAGAGACCAAAAATTTTCCATTCATTATTGTTTAAAACAGCATGATTTATTTGTAATCCAAGGGCTTTAGAATCCTGCTTACACAAACAAAACACTGACATATGCTATAACTGCTATGCTATAATTTTATGTATTTAAGCTATATAGCAAATTGGTTAAATGCATGTAAGAAATTACAGCATTTTAACTGCAGGTTGCAATATTATACTGAAAAGCTACTTCTATGTTTTATATAAAATAGCACAGTTATAATAGCAATGTTAACTTTTAAATACTACTAACAGCTAGCACTATCTTATTTCAATAAACAGAGGGTTGGTTCTTGTAAATTAATTTGTCAAGCTATTGATCTGATTACTTTCTCTTTAAGGCAATATATTAAAAGTACTGTACTTTACATTACTCTGCACAAGATTAGCTGTAATTCAAGTTCTCCATTCATCAGATAGTAAGAACTTTATGACAAGAACTTTGCCTACAGTTTGCACAATGAATAAATGAATATTTCTTACCAGTTACCCACAGTATATTCCTTATTTTGCTGGATCCCTCACAAAACAGCCTAGAAATATCAAACATTTTGATATAAAAGCCCCTACTGAATTTTAGTTATTTCAAATCCTATGTACAATCCTAAGTCCTTTACTGCAATAAGATAAATTATGGATCACAAGTCAGGCAGATGTTAAAGAAGAAATGCATGGATAAGAAGATAAGATTGGAAAAAGTGTTAAGCAGGTCATGTTAACTGATCAGTTGACAGTGTTGAGATTGTTCTGTAGACACCCAGACATTTCAGCTGCATGCTGATATAAATGGAAATCAGTATAATGAATATGGTAGGGGAATTATTTCAGGCATTTTGTTTAACAATAAGCCCTTAAGTTATTATGTATTCCAAAATAAATTGTGCTTCAAAGATGAATATGCAATTGATTATTTTCGCTTAAGTTATTTTAGGAAAAGTCATCTCCTGCTCCTAAAATGGAAAATCCCAGCTTCCAGCATTGCAAGCTAAAAACACTCTTGGACTTTCTTCAATCACACCTTAATAATAACAATAAGCTGTGGTAATTTAAGAACCAGATTTTGCATGGCCAATGTCCACTTTCACAGCCTAGAACAAAAGCCCAGTTCTTTTTGGAAAAACACACTTGCTAAATGCCAGGGGTTCGAAAAGCAAGGTAGGCCCCTTGTTTCTCCAGAGTGTGCAGTTTCATCCAATGGACCTTTGCTAAAATCCAAACAAGAATAAATTTCTAAATGAATTTAACACCCTGTTCCAGGTTTCCTGTTAAGAAATGGATCCACAGTTTCCCTCCCTTTAAAAAATTCTGATGCAGGTGTTATCAATAATCTTAACACTTCTCTGAATATTTTTTCCTTTTTTTYCCTCTTTCTTTCTCCAAATGAATCAAGGTTAAATAGTTTTAGAAGCTACTCAGAATACCTAGAAAGACCTGTAGCATCGTAAAGGGAGAAGAGGGTAGGATCTTCAAAAACCTATAATAGTTCTTTTAATGTAATAGTTCATGATTGCAAATGTAGCTAAATTCCATGCATCTAGCCAGGCAGTTCTTTGCTCGTGGAATAGGTACATGACCATCACGGAACACCTGCACGTTCTGACCATCCAAAGGGCTGGAAGCCACTAACAAACCTGTGTGCCTCGGCCTGAGTGGCTGAACACTTGTTCTTATTTATCAGACTTAGAGCCCAAAATACTCCAGGTACTTTCCAAACACAGAGACAGATCCTATCTTAGACTTTGTGTCATACTAACACCAAATACATGACCTTTTGTTTGGGAGTTCATCTTCACAGAACAAGGTACTGATGGTGCTCAACAGAACTTCATGGGACTGGATTTCTGTACTTGCTGAGACAAAGCTCTTCTTTCACCTTAGATGTTTGTTATTGCATAAAAATGTTTCACTTTACATGAAAACCTGCTGAATGTTCTTTTTTTTCCCCAGAATGTTAATGAAGTGCAATGTGAAATTGTGATGTTTACATTTATCTTCTGGATGATTATGCTTCAGGTCATGCATTCATAAGTCATTTCTAGGCCCTAGAGGTTTCTGTGACACATCAGAGCTAATATTGTAGTACTGATAATGGAATAAAGTGGTACAGAGAGAGTATAGATTCTGAAATGTTAGTACTGTGCATGAAGCCTTCTGTGGGCTGCAAAATGATGGAGCTGCTAAATATAGCTTCCTTTCTTTGCCTAGGTAAGCATACAGATGAAAAGACTATGCAGTGCTAAATATGCGGAGCTCATGAACACTGTAAGAGCTCCCTGCCATAATATCAGCAAGAGATCGCAATAGGAACAAATGCTGAACCTCTTGTTTTTGATGACAAAAGTTACACTGTATCCTCAGAATTGCTTATGCAGCTTTTAGTTTCAGCAGATAAATACTTATATCCAAAAGGAAGAGTTTAGATCCCAAATTGAATTAACTACATGTATAGTATTTGTCTGAAACCAGTGGAAATGAAATCTGAAGTGGAATTGAAATCTGAAACCAGCGGAAATGTTTATCATTCATAGTCATACTGCTTCAGTGTAATGATAGTGCATTAAGTATTTGATAATTGTACATAAATATTTTTAATATCTGATGCTTCATACATGACCTGATGTGTCAGAGCAACAATATACAGTGCATTCCCAGGACATTTTAGCAGGAAGTATTGGATAAGATCAGATCGGCAAAACATGGATAAACATGTCATACATTGCAGATTTACAGATGTTTTCTTGCTTCACATTTCCATTGCAGAGAGAACATTTCTGCCATGGCTTGTGATGCTTTGTTTTTACTGAATATAACTTCTCCCTGGAGAAATACTGACCAGCTTACCTATATGCTCAATTTTGCCCCAGATACAGCATAAATGTGCTCCTGTGGACAAGAGAAACTACGTACGCATATCAGAGTACAAAAATGGACCTTCCACTAAGATCAAATCTCTAGTCTTTAATTTTGGTGAGCACTGGATTCAGAGCTTGTCTCTGCAGCAGAAATAGAAAACCTGTAAAACAGTCTCTTGGGCTTTTGGAAGAGAGACAGAAATAATCTTATCTTTTGTACTGCCCCTGCTGGTCTTTTCAGCAGGAATCTCCCAAGAACGCTCAGCTAGAACATACTTCAAGTAAATGACAGCCTTAATCATCATGCTAAAATGTAAAGGATTTGGAAAACGTGGTGAGATTTTCATCAAGAATATTATTGTAGGAGATTCTTTTATTAAGAAGTTGTGAATTAACTTGTTCTCTATGCTGAGATTTCATTTGAGTACTGCCTTTAAGCTGGCCGTTAAGAGCACAGTAGGACCACTCATCTAAAATAAAATAATATAATTAAAAAGTAAATCACTGCTGACACCAAAGTGTATTTAAAAGCAGTTGCAGTCAATAAGATAGTTGGATTTTAGTTCACATATATGAAAGGCATGAAGCCACATGAGACCAATAATGTTAGGTGATTTATTGTAGAAGAAACGTGCAGAACAGATCAGTAGAAACATGGACCTGAAAGCAGAAGAAAGAAACTGTGCGTGTTTAAGGCTTTTTGTAGGTTCCTGCTGAGCCATAGGAAGTAGTGATTAAGAGAACAGGCTTTGAGAAATGCTGATACAAGCAAGACTGTATTCCTGATCAGGAAGAGACAGGTATTCAGAAGAGTTTTGAAATCTTTGTTTCCGGGAAAGGTACAAAGAACTATATATAAAACAAGTTGAAAGGAAAAAAAATCCTAATTACTTCAGTAGTCTAATCATATCTTAAGAAGCATTACAATCAGATTCACGTAACCTTTACTTACAGTAAGTAGTACCTTCCTTCAAAAACAGTCATAATTTTTGTATAATAATTATTTGAGGATGCAAATACCTTTAGTTGTGAATAATGAGAACTGCACTTGCAAGTGTTCTTGCCTGTTGTACAGAGGAGTTCTGACGCAGAAAATGAAAAATTGGTAAGGTGTAAGCACGCGAGCATTTGGGATCTGTTCAGCATTTTGGACTAGCCTGTGCATGAGAGGTTTGTTTTGCTCCCTGAAATGTGCAGATTGATGTGGAGAAAGTGAGGCTGGGTGGTTAAAAGCATTAAACGGGGGGTCGGTAGTCCTGTTGTCACAACGTTGGCCTGACAGGCAGACAGTTTGCAGGAGTGATGGTGCTCCAGGTGCAAGGTGTTAACCCTTGGGAGGAACGGGACTCCCTGTGCTGYGGGAGCCGGTCTGGGAGGGCTGGGGAAGGAGCTTTCCCACAGGAAACAGGAGGAACTGTTCAGGAGCAGAGGCGGAAAGGACTTTAGCTCATGAACAACAGGAATTAAAAGGAAGAGGGATTTAGGGAAGATTACGATGCATTATATAACTAATCTTTCTGTTGAGTTCATGTCTTCTAAATTAAAGTCATGAATTTTAGTTACAAGGCTTTCAGAATATTCTGTAGATTTTCCTAACTATCCGAATGTATTCTACTGGAGATTGGACTTCCCCTTTCTTACTGACCGTGTGATTTCTTTCTTTCTAGTGTATAATGGTGGGATTTTTTTTATTTCATCTACATAGTTCCTGTGAAATGTTATGATTTGTGTTTGCTTTTTGGCACAAGAAGTAGTTCTGTGATGTTTGTTGGTACATGGAAAGCTGAATTTTGACGTTACAGTTGTTGAGATTGGATGGAATGGCAAAAGGTCAAAGCTTTAAGATGGGGGGAGAAAAGGGTAAGGCAGAACTAGTAGGCTGAGAGAATTTCTTTTGAGTTGTGATTCTTTTTCCAAGTGTTGATTATAATGTAACCTTTCTAGTATAGGATGAGCTATAACAATCTTCTTGTTTTGTAGATATTATTGGGGGAAATGAATTATTCAGAATCCTCATCTACCTTTCTTAGAAAAATGTCCTGATTTTGAAAGCTCTTTATAGTTAGGTACATATTGTAGAGACACATATTTGTTCTTCAAGGCAAACTGAATGCCAGCTATAAGGGTCTGTTTTATAACGTCTTTTAGATATGGTTTTTGGTTTCATGAAAGAGGTGTTTTGAGCTGCACATTATGTGGTAGCTTGTGTTGGTTAATAAAAGGTTAATGTATTTCACAGACCGCTTAGTCACGCTTATTGGATTAATTAATCTTTTTAGACCACAAATTCAAATTGACAATCCAGACTGTAGATGGTGCCATATATGTCTGTATTTATTTAGATTTTCTAAAAGAGGATCATGAAGTGACTCAGTATTGCAGAGAAAGCTTGATGTCCCTACCTGTACTTGCAGACTAGCAGAAGTGTCACTCCTGACATTTATAGATGAGACTGGTGGTGCTATGATTGTTGGTCTTGGTCTTGCAAGGTTTGTTGTCGTGTCCTCATAGTGCTGGAAGGTAGTGAATATGCTTGGAAGAAAACCTGAGCTGCAAAAGGTGGAAATTGCACCCATCATGGTCAGCTTTCAAACCTAGTTTACTTCCCTACTTTAAAAAGTAGCCATTTCAATGTAAAATGAAAAGATCTTCCCTTGTTTTTGGCAAAGGTGATTTAGGGCCCCGAATGTTTCTATAATCCTAAAGGCAGCAGAGGATGCTCTACGTAGACTGAAGAAAAATATGTAATAGAAACTCAGCTCGCATTCAAGCAGCAGATTCACAAGGGACTTTTTGCTATAACAGCCTGCTTACCCACAGAAAACCAGAGCTCTGATCCTCACAGCATACCTAGGGCTCATTAACCCATGCTGCCAAGCTTTATCCTGTGCAAAAATGAATTATCACTTTACTGGGAGAGCCGAGATTATGTAAGTGCCCCTTCAAGGAAAGAAAATAGGGCAGCAGCTTTTCACAGTTGCCGCTGGCAACAGGGCGGTTGTTCATTTCAGCCTCCCCTGCCCCTCTGCAAGAACYGCTCAATGGCAGCAAAACCCTGCGGGACAGGTCGGGCACCGGGACGTTCGCTCGGCGCACATCCCTCCCTTACGAGGAGTAGTAACGAACTGCCTTCTGCTTGAATCCCATCCTAGTGATTCTGAACAAAATTAGGAACTGTAATTCCTATAATTCTCTTCTAAAAGCTTTTGTTCAAGCGCATTGTCAGCTAGTATCTCTTAGCAGGTGAAATGACTTCTTGTTCTGAGGAATGGGCTGGCGCTGGGAAACGGGGCACGTGGATCCTGCCCCAGTTGCAACACAGGTCACAGTAAATGTTTATTTAACAGATAGCACCATCCTAAAATTACAACTCTAACACATATATCTATGTTTTCTGAACAATATGGATAATACCATGTTTTGAGGAAATTGTCAGCCTGATTATCTGAAAGAGAGGTTTTTCTGYATGAAAGTGAATGTGTTAAGAAAATTGCCCAGTACCCAATTCAGGAAAGYCTTCCTGTACAGCACAGCAGTAAAGCAGGCGCTGTCTGCGGCACTGGTTTACTTGCATGCCTAAAACTGGACCTGTTTGGATAGTAAAAATTCAGGACTGGATTTAAATGTTGTTCTTTTCTTCACTTTTTTCCCAGTTGCACCCCAACTGTATGCCTTTAGTCTATCTCAGCACCAAAGTTAGGCTTTTGTAATTCAGTGGATGTCATTAAAAGCCCAGAAGTTCTCCCAAGCCTTCATGTTTGATGAACTGAAAAACATAGCTGTGATATGTCATTACTTCTTTTTAGAAGAAAAGAAATAAGATTTTTTTAATCAAAGAAATGGTTATTTGTACAGGGAAAAAATGAATTTGCATGTACTATGATCAAATACTGAATTCAGTTGATGCATATCTTATGTATTTATAAGGCATATTTGTATATCTTACATCATCATGTGAGTTTTTCTCAGGTGCCACTGGTTTTGGAAGGTTCACAAAATAACTATCATAAAACCATAGGGAAGCCAAAGTAAAATGGGCACACTTAGTCCTGATAAAATTCCACTGATTGAAATGGATTTTTGCCATTGCTTAAAATAACCCCAAATCTGTGCTCATGGATTTAAGTATAGCCTGCATGAATATAAGTAGATCATAGAATTAAACAAAATTCAGTAGTCAATAAATGGTAGCAATAAGTTCCCCTCTTTAATTATGGTGTGATTTCTTTTTCCTGATGAAGTAATTTGTGATTAAAAAACTTAACTTTTTCCAAAAAATGCTCTGTTTTTGTGAACTGGAAAAAAGCAGCTTCTGCAGATTTTTGCATCAAAAAATGTCTGCATGTAAAAAAGAAATGCATCTCAGCACTGAGGTTTAAGGTAACTTCAGCAACCTCCCTAGCTGCACCTGCAGGAAAATAGATGTAGTGCATGATGTAGTACCAGCTCTTAGCAGCCTTGCAAGTAACATTATGCAGTGACCGTGATAACGGCTGTGGTAAACTTCTGACATACTCAGTGTAAGAAATCCTCAGAAACCTGGGCATACTCAAACCAGCCTGATTGCTTGTATGTGTAATAAGCCATGCCCACTCAGAGTGCATTACAGGAGATCATATTCACAGTTACTATAAAGCAAATGTGCATGTTAAGTATATTTACATGAAGTTGAACTCCAGGGCAAAGAAAGATGTATGTGTAGATGCTTTTACTCCAAATACATTTGAAATATTTTATTACCACAGAACAGACAACTACTTCCTTCTTTCTAAAAATTTTTAACACTTTTCACTAACATGCCTACATCAACGTCCTCCTTTTATTCAAATGCATGTGTAAAACTGAGGCAGACAAGACACATACAGGTTTTATCAACCAGGAAAAGCATGCCGTATTCTGTCTAACATCAATGGAAGTCTACAATGAATTGAACATTAACTAACTGGGTATTTTGTGTCAGTTAATGCTTTAAAGAAGAAATGGTGCTTTATTTTGTGTTTGGGCAAAAGGGTACTTGTTTTTTTCCTAGTCTTGTAACCCATCTTCCAGCACATCTATTGCTGCAGTTGAATTCTTCATAAATGAATATCAGGCAAATCAACTTCTACTGAAAGCTATGTTATCGAACCCTAACAATCACATGAAAACAAAGAAGGTACACCTCAGTCCTAACTTAAGTAGAATTTAAGTACATGTATCCAAATTGTATCCAGTTACCTTCCTCTTGCCAGATAGCCTCCTTCTTACATAACATGGTTATTAGATAAGCACCCGAAGTAGTCCCACACAGAGACTTCCTCCTTCCCATGCAAGTACCTTCACCATGAGGCTCCCTCTTGGACTCCGTCTGGCCCCAAAGCTGAAGCCTTTTTTCGGAGTGTGATAGTTTCATCAGTAGACAAGATAGCAGTGTCATCTAGATTGTCTTTCACCCAGCCATGGGGACACTTTCTAGGTAGTTGTAACTCCTTGATCGGAAATTGTACCTATATAAAAGGTATAAACACTAGAGTATTATAGCAAAGCACTATCACCATTCGTATTTTAGGAGAAAGAAAAATGCCTGCTTTCAAAGGAGAGCTCCATGCTGTCACTTGCACATAAACACTTTCTTTTAGGACTGAGTGAGGTATCTAAGCCCTCAAGAAGAATAACTATGGCAAAATCTGTCTTCAGCACAGCATGGGCACTCTTCCTCACAGGAGCCTTGCTGTTTCTTGGGTGCTTGCAGCTGGTTGGGGCTGTCCCCCCAGCACTCCTTACCAGGGCAGCTACCTGTATATTGTACCCAGGAACAAGGCACCGATGTTTGAGGCTTTGATGACTTCTATTGACCTGAAAATATTTTCATGAACTAAAGAAAAGTTTTAGGGTTATTGAACACAGGCTTTTCACATCCTAAAGCGATTTCTGGGTGTTTGAGTAGGGTGGAGGTGAAGTAAGGAGGGAGGAGGTTTATTTGCACTCTTTTATTGTAGAAGACTGATCTGTTTTTTAAGACTGCCCAACTGTCCATCCAAAGTATTTTCATTTTCATAGCATTTGATTCCTCACAGAAGACACACTGTGCATTATATATTTCTGCTCCTTACTATATCTTTTCCTGTTTTGATGAGAAGTTATTTTTTGAGGGAAAGGATGATCTTGCAGTTAAGATGCTGTCTTAAAACTCAGGTATGTTAGATTATTTCCAGAAGGCACTCAATTCATCATCTGTGAATTGAGAATATTGTTGCTTTTTCTACATTCAAAGATTCCTGTGAAAATAAGCCCACCGCAGATTGAAAGGCAGTCAGATACTGTGCGGATGGGTATTGTGGAAGTAATTAAATGTTGTCTGTTCCAAAACAATCAAATGAATGCCAACCAATAGCAGTGTGAAATGAGTGAAATTAAGCTCTGGCTCAAAACAGGTGTTTTTCATTCTCACAGGTGATTGAATCTGACTCATTTTGCTATCAGATAATAACACTGTCATTTGTTTAGCTGAACTGAATTAAATCATTATTACAAAGTGCTAAGTGATCTGCACAGTAACATCTTATAAAGTTACTCTGTACACGTATTATAAAAATAGTAATAAAAATTGCTCATAAAAATAACTTTCAGTATTTAACAGATACTAATCACAACACTTATCAAAAAGCAGCAGGCACACATGAAATAGTTTGCATGCCTTTCCAGGTCCTACTAATCTCTTTTATTCCAAAGGTATTCAGATGATGCTTAAAATTTTTGCTGAAAGCTTTCATTACATTTGAATGGATGTTACCCTTTAAACAAGTTGTTTTAAATCCCTTTGGTTGCAAAAGGCTTCAAACCAAACTCTGTCTTCAATGCTGCTTTGTGAGCTATGTCCCATTTTCTGTTCTTGAAGAGGAGGAAATCGTTTTAATCTTTTGTAACGTACATGGCTGAAGGACCTAATTTAGTAGTGGTTTCATAGTATGGGGTGCTATTTGGTGCCATGTATTGACTTTGTTCTGCATGCATCTTCGTTTGTRCGCTGCATGAACAAATGGATATAATGTAAATTCTTAATTTATACCAACCACAAAATGTCAGTAGAGCTGTCTGTATTAGAATAGCATTATTAATTTTTTAAAATCATGCTATTAGGACTTTTTGGAGGACAGTATTTTCATAGGGAAAAGTTATTGAGTCAACCCCCCATCCTCTGCTGAAACATAAATAAAAATGTGGATTTGGAGGGAGAGATGATTGTTTGGGGTTTTTTGCATGTTTTAATTTAGGCTGTAATCCAAAAAATATTGAAATCAATCTCTAAAATCCTATTGGTTCCACTGGGCTTTTGAGCAAACTCTAAGTGTTTATGGAAAGGGTCGTTCTGATACAAGTGGAAACTGAAATCCTATTTAGAAAAGGCTTCAGTAGGTTCTGCAAAGATTTTATATGACATTTTCTAAGTGATTGTGTCTGTCTACCCTTTTCAAAGAGATTTACCATGAAGATTATTGAGAGCTTATATTAATTTAATTACTAAATTGTGACTTGCAGAAGTAAGCAGCAGACATCTGCATCAGCAGTAGCGCATTTACACAACAACTGCAGGCTGTGGGCTACAAACATGGCTGCTGAGAAGCCCCAAGGAGGAGCCGCGTGAGCGTAACCGCAGCGTGCTGGGGTTGTCTGTGGTGCTGCATTGCACTGCTCAGCCCTGTTCTTCCAACCTGAGAATTTCATGGTATAGATATGCCCAAAGCAAACTGAGCAAAAACTCAATTACAGATTCTCAAATGCAAATTCTCTGATTCGTGCTCAAGGAGGAAACCTCCTTAAATGTCAAAGTAAATATGCTAGCAACTTCCCTCCTGTGTATCTCTGTAACAACTGACAGGTAGTCCCAAACTGACATCTTCCACATGCGTGGAGGCATTAAACAGGCTTGCAAGTTTTCTTCTGATTTTTTCTGTTGTTGGAATATGTGTGCATCAGGCTTTACCTAAAGGATTTTTAGGAGTTCCAAGCAATATCTTTGGTGCCTTTTCCTTTTCCTTCTTCAGAAATTGTTAAGTTTTGACACTCAAATCATTTTGCAGATGATCTAGTTTTCTATTTCAAAATTCAACAGTTTCAGTACTGGGGAATCATTGCCTCCCAGCGAAACGCATAGATGGTAACAAGACAACTTGCAACATACAACACTGAAACATACTACTTGTCTTTGCCATGTTTTGACATGAATTGGAGTATTTATTTACTTCAAAAAATCAAAGCAAAACTTGGGGAGTATGAAGAGGAGAGAAAAATGGGTACATGTGTAAAAACACAAGCCCAAAGAAAATGTTAACTAAAATTCAAAAACCTGAAAACTACTTGCTGTTTTATGTCTCTCTTCCCTAAAGTCTGTGTAGTTGGGTAATACAAGGCAGTTTCCTAGATATCGTCATGGAAAAATCATGCTTTGGACTGACTAGTTGCATATTATTAATTTGGGGGTTTGACTTCAGGCATTTTATATCCTCAGTTTCTACCACGTACCAACAAATTACTGCTAAAGAGATTGGCAAGCAAATCTAACTACTGTGTCTTTTGTAGAGATTGCTCTCTGTGGTCAGTTCACAAAGGACGTGAACTTAGGTGGTAGATAGTGTCTGTTTGCTTTGGTAGTTTTGAGTTTATCTCATCCTTTTAAAAAGACAAGGTCATTTGGATCTGCTGGAAGGAGAAGGAAGTGCTCCTTTTCTGGAGGAGCCAGAGAGAGTTGGTGTGTGTGGCGTTTGGGTGCAGAGCGGCGGCTGCCGGGCCCCAGACCAGCACGAAGAGCATCCCGGAAGTGAGGAGGAGATGAGCAGACTTTGCTGCCTCTCAGAAAGTCACTGAGTTGGTGGGCAGCAAGATCCATTTTAAGGACATCCTGGGCAGAACTATGCATATACAGTCTTTTTCGGTTTTGGTCTGGCTAACCTCATTGCTCTGAGTTTTCTCAGTTTTCAAAAGTTTGGTTTTCTAGTTCTGTTCAATCAAACCTGCCCTTTTTTAAAGCCTTCTGCTCTTTTTTAGCGAACTGTCTGTAGAAGATACAGGCACATGCACATAAAAGCCAYGGCCACCCCAAAGCCTGTCATAGTCTGTGGCAGACATCAACCAGAAACTTGCTCTTTTAAATCCAAATTGTAACAATTGTGAGGTTTCATCCTCTTAACATATACACTTGCTCTGGGAAGACTCTTGAGTGTACTAAATATCTGCTCAAGGATATTAATCTGTCTGTCTATCTATGCATGTAAAAGTATATTTGTCATTAATAAAAATGTAGCCACTATGTTTTATAAAATTCTCAAAAATTAGAAACATTTCAAATCTTCCAAGATAGATACAACCACGTAATTAGAATATCAGTCTGAAATAACAATCATGTAATCGCATTTGCAGCCTAATCCTGTGTCAAGGAGCTATAGGTACCAAAAATGTGTATCTTGTTTTCAGGCCCATCAAAATGCTGGATTCTCTATCTTTTGATTTTGGTTATTGTTCAGAAAGTGGCCATGAACTCAGCTCCTGCATCTGAATTTTCATCTCCCTCAAAAAGGAAGGGATATTTGAATGTACATGTTCTGTTTCATATTTCCTTCTCTCTGCTGTCACTACTAAACTATTCATCATGGTTCATCTGCTCTTGGTATGCAATTTTAATTTGAATAGCACATATTAAAATGCTTTCAGACATGAGTGATTTGGATGTTGTTGACATAATTATTGGCTTCTATTAGATAAGCAGTGTCTTATTTTAAGAAACAACCATTTATGCTTATAACAGACTTTCTTTGGGGTGTTAATAGTTAATAATTTTGAATGCAAATGTGTTCTCAAGGAAAGTAAATGAAGATATGCTTGGCTGAAAAGTCTTAAGATGTTAAAAAAAGGAAAATTAAAAATTAAGGTAAGTTCTATTGACAGAGGAAGTCTAGTAATGTATGAGCCAGACTTTTAACTTCATTTATTTAATCAGTTTCCTTTTAAATTAGTGGAAGCTGTCTCTTCCACTTTTGACGGCACAGTGGGAAGCAGTAAGGTTACTATAGGTGAATTTGGATTTGATGCGTCTCTCCTGCATGAAGATGTATCTGTACTCGTTACTAGGCAGTCTCGCAGGGAGGCCGAGCGGGGTCAGGAGATGGTTGGCCTGGTCACATACATTCGCCCCAGCCTGAAAACCTCACATGGTGCAGAGAGGGCACACCAATGCTGTAATTGCTTTGGTGAAAAGAGTTAGCTGGAGAATACTGAAAGGGGTAGAAACAGCCAGTAAAAACTGATTTCTTTAAACAGGTGCATATATGGATTAGAGCTAGCCTAGGGTATCAGAACTATTGCCATCAAGCAGGAAATGGCAAGATTATCACTAAACTGAAAGACCAGCTCTGCTGGAAGTGCCAATTACTAGTAATGTATGAGGTGGGTTTCTTAGTCTAATTGGGAAATATTTTTAAAAGACAGTAGAAATGATGTGAATGAGCTGTGAACTCTCTGTTCTTCTAGGCRAATTACTGGGTGGATTCCTAGGGGAGAAGGGCTAAATGGTTCTCAAAACGCTTGATAGATGTCTTCTGGGCATCAGAGCCTTGTTAAGAGTCTCCTGGTTTTGTCCTGGGTTTATTATACCACATACAAAGTTTAAAACTGCTGATGCAGGAATTCTTACGGGCTTGAGGAAGTAATCTTTGCACACAGCTTTGCCACACTACGGGCTTCCACAGGTGTGTGGTATCTGTCAGCGAGTGAGTGGGGAGGAAAGAGCAAGTGCTGTCAGCAGGTCACTTGGAGGAGATTGCAGAGCAGCCACCAGGGCTCTTTGCATCCTCACTGATGTGAGAGTAGTAAACAGTATCATTACACATTCTCACAGGCTGTGTTAGGCTGCTGAGAGCAGCAGCCTCTAGTCTTTGCTTGCCTCTTGGCCCCTGTATTTTTTAACCTCTTAATTGCCTCTTGCTGTGAGGGTTGTCAGAGTCACGTGACACTTTTTGCCCATCCACTACCACACGGGCACTAACAGCCCAGGATACAGCACAGCTCGCTCTTTCACAGTGTTACCGGAACAAACTCCATTTGGTTATACTGGTTTAGGGCAATTCCCCAATACAAAGGTCTTCTCCTTATTTATACCGGTCATCGCTGTGCACCACGCTGAAAACATTCCCTTCAGCTCATAATTTTTCTAGGCCATTTTCCTCCACAAGTGCTGTACCTGCCAATGCTACAGCCCATACTTAGCTCTTAGCTTCAGTGTTAAGCATGCCTATTCTCACATAGGATTGCACCAGGTGGCAACCCCCCCATGAGATATGGGCACTTTGGTGGTGGGGTTGATTTTTTATGCCGTATCTTTCCTACTGGGAGAGATTGCAGGCTTCACTGTAGGGGAGCACGGAGATCTGTTGGAGCTAAAACATTTGCAGTGATTCTGTCTCTGCTTTCTCCTCAAACCTCCTGCGTTGTGGCGGGGGGGCTCGGGTTTGGCTCAGGCTGCTGGACACCAAGCGGCCTCTGGTGCCCAGCCAGCTCCAAGGAGCAGTGACTGAGTGACTGGGATGCTTCCAGTACCATATATTCTGCAGCGCTTACAGGGGGAACCTGCAAAAGCAACATGGTCTGCAGCTGCTCTCTGCCCTTGAAGGTGACTTCAGCTGCTGCAGAGGGCAGAGCCTGGGCCAGAGGCCTGCCTTCCTCTGGCGCAGCTCTGGCGGCCTGCGGTCCTCCAGGCTCCCCCCGGGAACGCTGTGCAGCCACGGGCATGCATTGCCCAGGCAACAGAAAGGAGAGAGCACCTTTCGCCTCAGAATTTGGAGGCACAATTGATCAAGTGCTGCTTCTTTTTTGCTGTAAATCATATTGCTCTCATTTTAAAACTGTCCTAATTACTTTCTTCTTTTGTCTCTCTTTACAGAGCGATGAGGTTTTAACGGTCATCAAGGCAAAAGCACAGTGGCCTGCCTGGCAACCACTAAATGTGTAAGTAAGTAGGGAATAATGTGTCTCAATAGCCTTGGGTCCGGTGTTGTCTAACAGACTGCTCCAAACTCATTGTCTCACATAATCATTTACTCTTGTAAAGAAACAATCTAAAAATATTTTGATAAATGAGTTTTTTATCTTTTTCGATTTTGCCAACAATTGCTTCTCTCTTTCTTTCCTCTTTATCAACTCTTCATTTTTTACGTGCTTTGGTTCACTAACTGTCACAGCAGAAGGATCACCCCATAGAGTTCATGCCTGAGTTGAACAATGATTATTCAACACTTGCTCAATATATATTGTACTATTCCGCACCTAGTATTTTTAGTGTCTGGTTAATGCACTGTGTCCACACAGTGAATAACACAAAGATATAACAGGTTTTCTATCTAGAAAAATCCCCAATCCACCAACAAAAGCCTCCTAAAATACTACTTTGAAATACTCTAAGATAGCATTGTGATCCTGATGGCAGTAAAACCATTTATTTTATCAAGTGAGACAGCTAACTAGCTTCCAAGGATCCTTACTTGGGGATCTCTGGCACTCAAAACAGGACAAAATCCTTGTGTTACAATACTCTTGAACTTATTTGTTGGGGTTGTGGACAGGGGAGCAGGGTTCCTGCATACCTCATCTGTGCTTGGCCTAATGCTCCTACTAATTATCCAGGCCTGAATGGGTGAGACTTACAAGGAGTGACTAAAGATGAAAACCAAGTATAAGGAATCATCTCATTAGTTAAGAGAGTTGAATCAAGTTCTTGGAGAAACAGGGCAATTACTCTACTGCAATATTGTAGGGACCAGGTAGTGCTATTTCTGCTGTAAAAAGCATGAGGGAAAGAGTTAGTGGGATGCTGTGTCTGGTTTTGTTGTCTGTCCTTCGGAAAGCATGTGGAAATTTGGAGGTTAGTCAGAAAAAAAAGATGCAAGAAGCGCTCAGTTTTTAGAAAACTCCCTACTGTAAGAGGCTTAGGAGCTCTTAAGAGGCTTAGGACTTATTCCCCCCCCCCCCAAAAAAAAAAAAAAAAAGAGGTTAGGTGGTGACTTGATCACAGCTTAAATTGTGAAAAGGTTTCACTTTCGAAAAGGCGGCAAGCAAAAAAAAGCCCTTTCAGAATCCCTGCTATCATGAAAGGTGATGCCAAGGAAATTCAGACCAAAGGTGTGGGGAAAATCTTTAACTAACCTTCAGAACAACTTACCTGAATATGAGTTGGATTTTCCATCACTTGAAGATACTTTAACTCTGAAACAGAGTTGTAGGCTCTGCATAGGAATTCTGAGGTAGGTGCTTTTGGCTGGTGCTACCCAGCAAGCAGTCAGTGAAGATGACAGTAATGGCATTCTTTATTTATGGTGTTATTCCCCTGAATACTGAGTATTTTGTTTTTAAAGGATATTCAGATAATGAACCCTGCTGGATTTGGTAGTGTTTGCCATGCAGTAGCTGTGAATACCAATTTTTTTTTTTGCTTGCTGCCTCCTTTTTATTCACTCCAAATTGGCAATGTAAAATAGCAACTTTAGTCCACCTGCCTGTTCTGCTATGGTAAGGTCTGTTTGGCTGAAATGAGCCATTTATTTTTCTCTCCAATTTCAGTTATTTTTCTGAAGCAGCATTTATGTATGGTGCTTTTGTATCAAAGTGAACAATACTAGTAGGAATTGACTGTTCTGGGGGCTTGGAAGGCTATGGCATTGACAAGAGAGCAGGCTTGTACTTTGTGTACAGAAAGATGGAGAGAGGCTCTCCTCCAAAGTCTCAATCCATCATCTTTCAAATACATTGAATATATTACATAACAAAAATCAAAGCTATTAATGTATACTGCCTCTAGTGGTAATAGCTAGTTTAATGCATCACTGAGAAACTTCACAAAAAAGTCAAGAGTGAACAACTTCAGGTATTTTCTAGGCATATTCTTTCACAGCCATGTATGAAAATGCATTTGCAACATCCTCCCAATGTTCTTCCAGTCACTTCTTACCTTTTCCATAGGGTAATGTTCTCACCTTTCAGTAACACCAAAAGGAATATATCTAGGTATTTGTGCTTTAAAATGCTGGGCAAGGGTTCCTCTAACAAATGTTCCTTTACTTTATAGGTACTGTTAAATTTCTGGCTTTTAAATAATTTTTATCATATTTTGCCATGATGTCCTTCTTTTTAGTTCCATTTTAAAATAAGATTTCGGCTTCAAAGGAAGGCAGATTTTTCAATTCCCGTTAACTTCTAGTGTTAGATTTGCCATTTGCTGATCATCCCTGTTGGAATTTAGATTGTAACTGTGCAAGGATTGGATAATGTTCAGGACAAACATTTGGTCAATTATTATGCATAGGATGGCCCTTTTGCTAACTGAGAATTGACTAAAAGTCACGAATAAATAACTTCCTTTTGCATAATCATGAGTTAAATGTCTAATATATAATATGGTGTGAGAGTGATGTCAAAGCAGTGTTACAATGTGGCATAATAAGCACAGCTGAAAAACCTGTCTGAGTTTGTTTTACAACAAATATAAAATGCATAGTACTAGTGAGCCAATTTCCAGAGGCCTGCAGTGTCAGAAGTTAGTGAATTCAGTCTGCTCAGAGTTCAGAGATGGTAGCCACTGCATTTGCACTCCAGTCACCCATAATAGGGTACAACAGGGCAGTATTGGCTGGGCTTCTCTCACTGATGGATCATGCAATTAAATGGCTTTTCTTCCCCAGTGTCAGTGACGGTCAATGAGGCTGTGACTCATGGGGCCAGCTGTACCGCATTAAGTAGTGCCTCAAGCTCTCTATAGACTGAAGGCTGGAAGCGTATAGGTCTGTGTCTAAGAGCCTTTATCTGAAAAAGAAATTCTCAGGATAACCCACCAGAAGAAAAATAAGCACTAATCCTGGTCCTAACTCATGTTATAGAGTGTGACTAGTTGGAGTCAATTACAAGAAGAAAAACTGGCCTGTTTGGGGAGGTAGGGAGGAGAGTCAGTTGTTAGCCATGGAAGAAACTGTCATTTTCACATCTTGGCGAAAGCTGAATTAGCTGAATGTGGTGAAATCCAAGCCATGTAGTGTTGTCACAGCACTTACTGTTTTTACAGTTGCCTGTTTTCTCATGGTCATTCTATCCTTAGTGCTCTGTAATTCCTCACCATAAGGGAAAGACTTTATCATACATATCTCTTTCTTTTGTGTAACAACATGTTTGTCATGATGATTGGGGAGTAGAAGAAAGCAGTCTTCAGGTGGATCTCTGATTTTCCAAAAATGCTGGACCTCCAAACCAAAATACCACATAAGAACAAGGAATATCATTTCACCCTACAAACCTCAGCTCTCTGAAAAAAGACTGGAATTGAAAACAAACAGTTGGAAAGGAATAACACATRAATAAACTTCTCTTTGGATACTTTCTAACATGTACAAAAATGTCCAGGATAGGCATATGGCTCTTTCTTAATCTAGGCAAAGGGAGAAGTCTTTGAATTGTAACTCTTGTGTCTAACCACTTTCTGCAGTTACTGTTAAGCAGAAAAGCACTGAGCACTATGCAACACTGTGGAATATGGAGTTCCATGTACACAGAGCCTAACGCTCTGATAAGTATATTACTGTTTTGCAGCAGGAGGTGCTGGTTCTTTTTGGATCCCAACAAGAAAGGCACAAACACTCTACAGAAAGGCAACCATTTTCTTAATATCCCAGAACAAGTGATAGCAAGTTATAAAATCTTAAGTTCCTGCTGATGTTGGGAACTCTGAGGTGATGCAGCATTGGACAGACCTCTAGTCAGGGTGCGCGGCATGCTGCACAGACTTGCCGTCTGTGGCAAGGTTTGTCCGGTGCTGTATCATTAAAAGGTAATACATGAAAAGACAATATTGATTTGAAAAAATAAAGAGCAAGTATTAATTGAAAAAGTGGCTTTACCTTCTTTTCTCAAAACCTTGCAGTTTATAAAAAACTGGCAGGAAGAGCTCACTTCCCTGCATAAATGAGCTTCCTATTATTTCCCATTCCTTTCCTACCAGGGTTTCAGTCTGCAGCCTTAGCTAAAAGAAAGAATGTGTTGGGAAAGAGGTCTCTGGCAGTATGTTTATAGTTATAACTAAGCATATTGTGTGTTCTGTAGTTAGTACTGATTACTTATTTTTTTATTTTCAAGATATTTAATCTAGGAAAATATCATAGTGAGGTTAGCTGACTGTAAAAGGTTAGATTTTTCTGAAATATTCACCAAAGTTACTTTTCATACTCTTCTCTCATTGCTTTCCAACCTTTTTACCTCATCTGCTCACACTTAGTTACAGCCACTCCATATCAAAGTGATAAGCATGTTTTCTTGGCTATAATTTTGAACTGTCTCAAGTTTGGAAAAGTCATCCCCCTCCTTCCTTATGTCCCTCCTGTTTCCTTTTTAGCTCTCACTACTGTTTGAGTGAGCAGTGGTGCTCCTGTTGTTTTCCTCTGCCTCTTGATTGTGTGCAGGTCTTACTTTTTTCTCTCTTCCATTTAAGCAGCTCTTTCCCATTTTCTTGGAGATTATCTGAAAATACTTTGGTAAGCACTCAAAAAAGAAGCTTAGCAGAAAAGGAGGACTATTCCTTTATAATCCAGATGGGTAGAAATATTTAGTCCAGCTAATATATGTGACATATACACCATAGAATGTTTACTGTAAAACAACTTTCATCCTCTACAAATTATCCCAGCAATCCCCTTCCTTTTCAAATTTTACATATCCTTGATATCTTTTCTCTATGAAGAGATCAGGGCTGTTCTTCCTGGCTTGCAAGAAGGATATCAGAAAATGAATAGGATATCCCCAAATATGTTTTTCAGCATTGAGATAGATAATATGACTAAGCTAGGCAACAAAGTAAACTGTCTGAGAAATCAAACAACGAATATAGAAAAGTGATGGGAAAATGCAGAAAGGGCTCTAACCCAAAAAATGTTGATGGGTCATATTATCTGGAGAAAAAAATGCAGACATACTCTTTTCCATTTTCTTCTGTTTGTTGTGTGAAATCTCTTTCAATCTTCATTTCCTTCCAGACCACTTCTGCTACAATTTGAGCAAAAAATGTTTGTTTTATGTTTCATTCTTACAGTTAATTTGCCACACTCAGTGAGTCTTCGTTACAGCATTTGGGAATTGAAAACAAGTCATAGATGAGCAGAGAATTTTATCTGTTTTGGAGGATTTTTTTTTTTTTTTTTTTTTACTTYTKTGTCATCTACTGTTATTCTTTTCGTGCCCACAAAACTTCTGTTACTTCACCTAGCTGCTGTATTTAGGTCGTTGAATGAGAATGTAGATGCTGTTAAACTGGGAACCATTTAAGTCAGAAACTCCTTACTGTGTTCTGAAATTTAATGAAATAGCACCCTCTCCTCATCTTATGTTTCACTGTAATCTTCTACTAAAGGTTCCTAAAGTATTTACGTACCTATATAGTTATAACATTGCTAAATGTATAAAAATACAACCAACTGTCAGTGTTCCCAAAGCTCATGAAATCTTCACAGGGGTGAGGGGACCTCTGATAGGCAACAGATGGCAGCTAAACATTATTAGCTTCCATAATTTAGGTGTTCCCATGCCTCTTTCATCAGCCAGGGCCTGATCTGATAGAAATCTTCACATACACTTTTTAAGTTAGCCACACATACATATTGGTCAGAGAAATGACGGGTCTCCCCCGCAATATTGAGAACACTCTCCCAATACTTGGAAAATCTAGGTTAAATTCTCCTTTCCTCCTGAAGAGATTTAAATGGTAATACCCATCTCTGAATGTTAAACTCAAACCAGCAACCTACACAGTGAGAGCACTTTACCATCACATATCATAGTGCTCTAGCTCAAGCCATGCCATTTTGCATGGAATAATAAAGTATTTATTAGCCAGTGAAAGAAAGCAGTGGTTAAGATTTGCACCTGAAGCAGAGGGAGGGGAGACAGAAGAGAAGGGGTGATACGAGTTCCATTATCTGCTGCAATGAATAGTGAAATACAGTTGGAGTTAGTCTTTAGGTATTACAGTTATGAAAGAAAACCTTCAAAAGGTCCAGAGTATAACAGATGAAGTTGTGTATCCCTGACTTTTGAGGAATCCATTTTTCCATGTAGTTTCTGCACATTCAGTCACGTGTACTAATAATTTGGTTAACTATTTTATTGCTCATTGAAGCATGCAGCAAAGGAGAAGTCACATCATATGATGAAGAGTATCTGTGTTTCTCTAAGGTAGAGAAATGAGATGGAGAGGAATGATGAGAGGCGAGACATACAGAAGATGTATAAACAAACATTTAACAAAAAAAAAAAAACCCTTCTTTTTCTGAAAGAGACACATCTCTAAAATGTTTTGAAAACACTGAGTTGACCAATGTTGTAAGACTGGGAAGGCTATGTGTGAAATAAGTACAGATCAGTTGCACGTTCGCATTAATTAGAAATCATTCTGTCTTCTTATATTGTGGCATTTAGCATTATGCAAATGATAGTTTTTTCAGTTGCCTGGCTGCCTTGGAAGAGAGACTGTTCCTGGCCAACAAAAATATTTTGTTCCATTTTCAGGTTTTTAGCCTTTTTTTAACACCTCTATATCACTTAAAATAGAACGCATGAATTAGGTACATTTTGAAAAAGAAAGCACTTTTAGATTTGTTTCCTTTCTTGACTACTTACAGAATTCAGTTTCAAGAAACAAAGTTCCTGTTCACCCAAAACTGCATTTTTAAAGCAAATGATAATGCAAATAATTTGGTCAGTTCCACTTGAAATTGATTTTCCATTTGTTTCATTTGTCTGCACTGGAAATAGGACAAAATTACTTAAATTTGCATTATACTTACAGTAAATGGAATAGATTTTTAGAATGAAGATTTCAAGTAGGCATTTCCTTTTGTGTTGTCCTATAAAATAAATATGTTATTTCAGGATTGTTTTTAACATTTACTGAATATCTTTCAGAAGTACTTTTTTTTCATAATTTATGTTATTAATGTTTATACCTATCTATCTGGAGAATCTGAGAAATTAATTTACCTATCCCTCTATGTGAATGACCTGTTTCTTTCTAAACTATATGTGTGGATACACTGTAAGTACATACACTGCCCAACTAAAATTGATATCTTCCCTTTAATGTGGTCTATATTAAAAAACATTTATAGGCTCTACTCAAAATCCGTGCCCTGCTGTGCTTCCTACACATTGGAAGTAACTTGCTTTGGAGAGTGTACAACCTGAGCAATAAGGAGACTGTTTGAGGAAGAAGAAACAGAGGCACAGAGTAGTTCCATGGCCTGGATGAGTGGTTTTACCAGAAAAAAGAATTCTCTTTTCTCCTTGTTTACATGTTGCCTCTGATTTTGATAAAACCAAGCTAGTATCAACAGCTTCCTCATTCTCTTGTATTATATTTTAATTTCTACATGATTCACTGCAGTTAGCTATTATAAATACTAAGGTTAAACTAATTCAGCAATTTATGACAGCTCCAATATTTTTATGGCATTTCAGGTAGGGTAGGTACGTGCCGAAATCAGGTGTGATAACAGCAGCAGGGGCTGTCTGAGCTGTCTTTAGTTGAGCCACCGTGGGCAAGAGCAGCAGAGAAGGTGCGGTCGTGCAGCCTTCAGTCCAGGTTAGGCACCTGGCGTGTGCTCAGCCCCTGGCAGAAACCCACACAGACAGCTGTGCTGCCGAGTTGTGCATCAATTAATGCTTGAACTCACCAAAAAAAACCCACCTTGTACATGCCTATATGCTACAATTGCACTGCTGAATTACAGTGTAGATCTGCTGTGAACAAGCAGTAGTGGACAGAAGTGACCTTCCTACAGAAATGATTTGTAATACACTTTCTGGAGGGAAGGAAGGTATGGGATTTAAGCAAAGCTGATAGTGTTTGTTTAACTGTTTAGGAAATCCACAAAACATGCTCCAAGTAGTAGTGCCACTATAATATTAATTCACTTCTGAGCATGGCCATTATTTTGTGGATCCTCTGTGCCAGCAAGAGGATGTGCTGCATGTCTCATTAACTTGCTGCCACCAGCTGGTTTAGCGTGGATACACCTATTCACCAAATCCTAACAGAAATGATCAAATAACATTCATGATCAAAAAACAATTAAAATCAGTAGGATGTTTTCCATTGGGACCAGACATTTTACAGTGTCTAACTTGCTTAGAATTCCAATGTCAGTGTCAAATGTTGTTCTCTCCTAAATCTATATTAATCAGTATTGAGAGGGGAAGATTCAAATCCATGTGCCTTTCAGCTTTGATAACAGAGGGGATTTAGATTAAAAAAAAAAAAAAAAGAAATGCCCAAAGCCCTAGAAACTAGAGATCTGACAATGTCTGTAATTTACTAATGTCAATTAGTCTCCTAAGAAGATCTTATTAAGAGTCAATAGAATTATTCACAAGTACCACACCAAACTCCTCATAGCATACAAATGAAAATTCATTGAAAAGTACCTACTAATTCTCTTTAATCAACTTCAATAGAGAAAAACTGGGGTTCTTAAATGTTACAGACATTCCAGTTCCTACTCATCCAATTAAAATACTTCATATGAATGAAGCTGTGTACCCATTACTATAGTCTCTTTAAAACAGTATCTAGTCACAAAAGTTTTGCTTTGTGTGATGCCTGGATGAGTAACTATAAGATCAGTTGCTCACTTGCAGTTTATATGATTCTTTTCCTATTACATGAAGCATGCTAAAATGATCTCCTTTCCCAGTGTGCAATGCACTGTCCATAAATCCTGATACAGGKATCAAGATGTATTTTACAAAAGCATGCACCAGAAATTAGTAAATTAGCTTCTGAGTTATTCAGTTGCTTAAAGAATCAAGTCCTTAGACTATCCAGATGAGAAGTAGTATTAAGAAAAGACATGTTTGAACACATATACTCTTATCGTTGGGTTTTACTGGCATTCTGAATGGTGAAATACAGACTTATTCTGAACTGTAATTAACCAGTTGTAATGGGCAGATTAAATTTTGTTGTCTCCTCCAAAATGAAAAGAAAAGCTCATATCATAGTCTTTTAATAATCTATCCACTGTATATCATTAACATTTCAATACACAAATTGCTTATAAACACTGTTCCACCTATTAATTGGAAAGAGAAATCATGTGTGTATAATTCACCTAGTGTGAATAAGAGTCAGCTGAGGGTTATACAGAAATAAGGAAGCTTATTATATACTGACACATGTTAAATTCCTTATAAAGCTCGTTTTTCTTCCATATTTGTTTGACATTTTCTCCTAACTCACTGAATACTGCAAGTATCTTCCACTACCTCTGTGATTTTTAGAAAGTAAGGTCCAGGTATTTGCTTGCTTTACAATTTTATACTTCTGTAGTCACATTTATCCCACAGAACACCTTATGATGTGCACCTGGGTGCACCACCTGTAAGTTTCTTAGACTAGAGAAAAGTGTATATTTTAAGTCTTTTATAATAAGGGGAAAGCGTGTATTAAAGCCAGGCAGCTATTAAATCTGTTGGTGAAGAATGAATGAAGACATATGAAAGGCTGGGACATGATTTTAATTAAAGAGAAAATAATATAGGTCACATGGGCAATTGTTGGTTATACTGTGGGTGCAATCTAGGGACTTCAGAGTGTTTGTAACACAGGTGARCTTCAGTCCTGTTCAAAAGTCCATGGTGTTTTGGACATCAGTAATGTTTTGATGTTATAATAGTTTTTTTTTCTTTTAATAAAGATATAGAACTGTGAATAGTTGAGATAAAGTATGGCCTTTGCACTATTTAGTATGTATGAGTCTCTCTCCCTTAAGTCCAAGAATATATTACATATGGGATCATTAGATAGAATGCATTATAAAATTAATAGCAGTACTACTACAGTTTATTTGGCAGAAATAAAACAGGAATAATGTAAGGATCCACAGAGGCATGATCTTTACTCACATAGTTCRGTATTCCTTCCATTTTAGATTATTTTCTTTAAAAATATCACTTAAACATCTATTGCACAGATAAATTATTCTGTCAGTGTGCAGGGTAATACCATTAATGTCAGTTGATTTACTCCAAAGCTAGGGTCCAAATAATTTCATGTGTGCACGAGACAATTATTTCATACATTTAAATTCTCTCATGTGGATAGTTATGCAAATGTGATTTGTTAGATAAGTGAGAGTAAAGTGGATAGCATGAACAGTTCAAAAAGAATACTTGATTAAAAAAGAAACTTAAATAACTATCAGGCTGAGGTGGTTTCAGCTGGTTGCCTGAAGCAAACCTTAAGGACCATTTTGGGGACTCTTGGGGGAAAAAAATAGCTTATAGTATTAACTGCAGCTAATAGCTTACAATATCAACAGATCTTTAAACGTAGTAGTAAGAACGTTACTTGTATAACACAATTGGGAAGTCTGTCATAAAAACAAAGCTAGTTATTTTCACTGTAACAGCAACATTACTGCACCTGAAATCACAATAACATGATTTTTGCTGCAATAATAGCTGCATTCAGGAAAATAAAACTTCTAGCAAAGAAATAATTAGATTTTTACAAGCCTGACTGTCTCATTGATAACAAGTCATCATGAACAACTGAAAATAAAAGGATATAAAATTGCTAGCAGCTAGAGCATGAAGAATTGAAACGAGGAATAGGCTGATAAACTGTCTAAGTTACAAATTTATTCTCAGTGACTTGCCACTATAATGAAGTGGGATGAGTGAAATGCGGTTGTATTTGGCATCACTGGATCTGTATTATCCTAAAAGAAAAAAGACATGAGTTTTTTTCTGAAGAACTATGATGTGCTTTTCTTGTGACAAATGTGTTGATTTAAATTTTGACATGCTTAGAAGTATTTTTCAAATCCCTATGTGGCTCTTTCCAAGTAAAGATACCCTTTTATAAGAATTTCAGTACCTGAAATTGTGTTGTATTGCATGGACCATATTCTGCCTTAAATAGGCACTCTGGTAGTATTTTCAAAAGATTTTGTGTGAGGTACGTCTTGTCTAAACTTAGAAGGCTTCTTGTCTAAATTTAAAAGTCTAACTACTTTAATTCTATGGTGTAAGCATTACGGTCTCTCTAGTGCATGTATTTATATCCTGAAGAGTCTTCTTAATGAATAGATACTGAAGCTGTCTGCTTAAGTAAAAAATACGCTGCAAAAGGAGCAGATCTATAGAGTGAAACAGTCCTGAAGAACGGACACACTTTTGGGTATGGGAGGTTATTTTGGATTATCGGCAGTCTGGCTGCATGGACTGTGGGTGCCTATTGGCAGCTGGAGGGGGAAGCTCCTGGACTGCGTCTTCCAGTTTAGTTTGAGCTGGAGGAGTCCAGTTTGTGCTCTGAGATTGCTCCGTGCTGTGAACCAAAGCACGGTAAGTGGCACAACTGGGAAATTCACTTGGAGAGTGCACTCCAGATGTGAACTAAAACACTCCTACAGACACGTCCTGCTGTGCTCGCGTGGTGTAATACAGGGTCTCATTGCACATGTTACAATTCAGTGCCAGCAAAGAATAGTAGAAAGTTGTTTCGTGATTTGCTTGAACAGAGGAAAATAGCATACTCCATCATTTTCTTGTCTCAGTGCATTTGACCAATGGATTCAATTTTTAACAAGAGAACCGTTAAATGTGAGAAATGTTATGTATCAATTCTAGTTCATCTTGTATGATACTTATTATGCTATCTTATTTTCCATTGGTTTAATTTCACTATATGTTAAGTATCCAGTTAGAAATTTTCATGCCAAGTTAGAGGAAAATATAGTGCTTAAAAAGTTATAACAGCTCTTTAACTACGAAAGTAGGTATTTCCAAGTTTTGGAAAAAAGACTTGATAATCAATGAGTTGAAAAACTCATCCATATTTGACCAAGTTTAATGAATATATGAAGATCTCAGTATCCCTGTGATCACTTGTTAATGTTTGGTAGCTCATTTTTTCTTCAGAAAGTGACCATCTCTGAGAAGCCATAGAAAATACAAACGGCTGAACAAGTATTTTGGGAAAGGCATAGCAGAAGCAGGAGAAGGGCATCAAGAACAAAATCAGATCACAGAACTCAGACTGGTGGGGGGGATTTTCAGGTTGAGGGTTTTTCAAATGCATAATGGTATATACAGTAAAAAATGGGATATTTTGGTGAAACTGCATAAAGAAGTGGAAACAAGCAGAATGTATGATTTGGCATTTTACACTATATCATGGCTAATAATACTGCTCTTGTAAGAAGCAGCCAGGACCTCAGTTTTATAACTCGCATACAGATGTAGATTTTCAAATACTTATTCATTAGTAATTTCATGATAAGTGGTACTTTTTCCATTAATTATGAGTTAAAAGAAAATATCCTGAAGTCATAAAATTAAGAATCATAAAAAATGTTCAGTGTCCAGGCTATCTTCTTGGAAATCAGCTTTCTTAAAGTAAAAGCTTTAGTAGAAAATACAATAAACAAAAGCAGCAAGAAGCCAGTTCTTAGAGGAAAAGTACATTATCTGTAGAAGAAATGCAAATGTCTCTATTAAAATAAATGTCTTTTTCAGATTTATGTGCCCTGTTACTGTGAGATCTCTTGTCATAGTCCTAAATGGAAAGATACCCTCTAACAGAATATCTGTTATGTAGAGAAGATGAAAATGCTTTATCTTGGCAAAACTCAGGTTTTGTGCTCAACTGCTCAGTAGCATTTTTAATAATTAATATTTCTGGGTTTAGATTTCTTAAAATCCATTTTCTTATAAGCTGTGGTAGTAACAATATGTTCCTGCAGAACATTCAGGGATTCTATCATATCTGCTACTGCAAAGGGGTAAAGTAATAAAATATGAAAATACTATATTGTGATAACTCTGTGCTTTTTAAGGGTAATCCTTGACCAGCATGGATGTACTATTTGAGCCCAATAGTTAAAGCCTATTAAGTAATTTGGTGACATGCATCCCAGGAATACACTACGATGACAGCCTGCAAAGTGTTATATTGCTCCCTGCCTCCCCCCTCCCCAATAGCATTCTGTAAACTATTTCTATATTTAGATTCTTGCATAGCAACGTTTTATTTCTGTAGAGCCACTACAGCATGTGTCTTTACTTTCTATTTCTATAAACCTCTAAAGTTTTTTTCCACAAATCCTTCCCTCTCTTGTTATCTCCYACTGTCACACTGAGCTGTCTAAACTACTATGGGGTGAAAGCCAGTATCTGTCAATCCAGACGTAAATGAAGTCTCCTTTCACAAAACTGTAAGGTATAGCATTAAGAAACACTTTCACAGTTTGGGGATTTTGTGTACAAAATGAGAGGAATGAGGCAGCCAGACAGAGTTGCTTGTTTCTATGGCAACACTTTGGTAATGCCTAGCTCAGCTATTTTCTCCATTTAAGACTGTATGGATAGCTGGGATGAATCCAGTGAAGTTGAATATTGTCAAAAGTAGCAGAGTTTTAACCCCTCGGTCCAATGAGAAATACTAATGCATAAAGAAAGAACAATCTGTTATACAAAGTAATATACAGGGAGGAAGTCAGGCACTGTGCCTTGTGATACCGTACGGGCAAGGCATAAACCCCCGTGGCACGGCAAGCCAGCTCCGAGCGCTGCAGCCCCGCACGGGCGAGGGGCAGGTTCCTGCAGCGCAGCCAGGCAGCTTCGGGCAGCGTGTCTCGCAGCGGTCGCAGCAAGCGCCTGCCCGTACTCCCCGGGCGCTCGCCTGGCTGAGCGCACAGCATCGATGTGCCATTGGAGGGACACCAGCTCCCCTCYGCTGCTACGCTCCCGTCCCCGCTTACGTGACTTTGACGTACTTTGGAAGTGTCACAGAAGTGTCGGGGGACTCAGGGCCGCTGTAAGCAGCAGTAGTAATTCATGTCGAATGATCAGCTTGTGCATCAGTAGGGCTGATCAAAATGCTTCTGTTAAAAGGGCTTGACTTCAACATGAAAGTTTTCATATAGGCCTCAGATCAAAATAGTAAATTTATGGTTTCACAGTGAAAACGATGCAAAAAATGTTCCTAATGTTTTTACATCTTTATATAAGTTTTACATTTTATATGAAAGGCAGAAGAAATGTTTGTTTGGCTAAAAACAGAACAAAACAAAGTACTTGCAGTAAATTTCAGGAAAAAAAAAAACATTTTAAAAATCCATAGAAGCAATTGGCATTTTTTTTTACCAGTTTTGGTAATTCAGCTATACTGTAAAATGAGGGCAATATATGGCAAGTTCAGTTTTCAGTAGCTCAAAATGTATACATACATTTGGATAACTGATATAAGAGAAAAGCTTTAACCACATGAGTTTCCATTTTATTAATATTCTGGAAACTTAACAACAATCCGTAAACTCAATGGCACATGCTGCCCCCCCCCTCAACCAGGTCCCCAGTTTTAATAGCACTACACAGGTCCACTTAAA
Organism: Apteryx rowi; assembly: GCF_003343035.1. Lineage (NCBI taxonomy): Eukaryota > Metazoa > Chordata > Aves > Apterygiformes > Apterygidae > Apteryx > Apteryx rowi. Next base: position 1,908,509 of record NW_020451016.1, read on the forward strand.
TGAAGAGCAGAGTCCCAAAATCTATTGGTATCACAAAGTTAGCATGCTCCCCTGCAAATTTCTGTGTGTTGTAGCATGAAGTCTTATGCAATTGTGAAGTACTGTATTCACCTGATGTCTTTGTATTTATAATCACATATATTTATTAGGTTTTGACTAAACCCTAATCACAAAGCTACATCATGCTTATTAAGAGAATTAGTGTCTTAAGTAGTATGTGTATTATTGAGAGTTAGGGAAACTTCACTGACAGATGGACAGACACCCCCATTAAGAAATTAAGAAATTCTTAATTCAATCTCAGAAGAGTAAGGAAGAACATGTGTGTTTGTTGGAAAAGAAAAAGAAATTGTATCAATCATCTTTTGTCAGAGCAAGCACATATGGCAGTTCCATTTTCTCTCACTTACCATTTACTTTCTATTTAAAATTCAAATGCCACTAGGCAGAAAAAGTTGGGTATTAAAACATAGAAAAGACTTAACTAATAACAATCACCGAAAGAACTTTACACAGATTGTTCATAGAAATTAATGGCCATCCAATTAAAACAAACTTACTCATACCGTTCTATCTTTGCTTTTGTTTTCCTTGTATGTTCCTTCCATTGGTAGTTTCTATTTTATGATTATTTCCCAACCATCTGTTGTCTTTCCTTCAGCCAAAATAATTTCCCTTTATAATTTTGTGAGTATTGAGGTATGGGTTATATTTTCGCACAATTATATATCTACTTACTAATCCTATCTCCTCATATGTATATAAATAATCACCAAGTAACTGGAGCAATTTGTCGATTAAAAGATTTCAGGTGAACAGAAATCTATATGCAAAATTTAAAAATCTGCATTGTTATTTCTTTTCATTGTTAGGGTTGTAATGATAACTAAGCATTTTCTCCAATTCACATCTCTAGACACCAAAAAGGCATAGGTAGGTTAGATGGTTATAGATGCTGAATTAAATGAAATGTCTTTCTTTAAGAAGTTAATAAATAAAGTCTTAATAACGGTGGTGATATGTTGGACATCTTCAGAGATTACACGGGGACCAGGAAAACATAAAATACAACTGTGAGGTTTTGCTACTTGTAAAATAAATTGTTTTGGAATGCATGAGAATTCTCTCTTTTAAAATCTTTGAAGGTAAAGCCTACATTTTTGTAACTATTCCAATAAATAGCCACACAGTCATTTCTGCTAAAAGGAGCTATTTGCAGTAACCTAATGTTCAGAATAAATGAAACCTATGATAGCAAACTGGAGTTTCTGGCTAAAGCACTCTGACAAATAAGCCTGTGCTATTCATCTGATATTGCTTGTGGGAGAGGAGCGGATCAGCAATCTGGCTGTGATGATTCTCACACCGGATAAAGGAGGTAGTCTCTCACGATTATTTCTCAAGGCAAAGGGTGCACGGTCACGGCTTTGTAGATTGGCCAAATGAAAAAGAGGTACAAAGTAACAGCACTCTTACGACATCCCATAGGCTTTTCTTTGTAAATATAGCTGTAATTACTCTGGGCTCTTCTATTTTCCTTTAGAGGAAAACAGAAGGGAGGGGAGGCAGGTGATTTGTAGCCCCAGAGCTCCTAGAAGYGAAGAGGTGAGAAGTCTGCTGAATTCGTACAGGGATATTCCTTTCGCTTCCTTTTCAGACTGGCTTGGATAAGATATGGTAATCCCATATCTTGCAAAAGGATTCTTAAAACGTGGTTTGACTGTGAATGCACAGTAAGTGAGCTGAAAGGTGACATGCAGCTCATCTAAACAGAAACAAAGGCCACCGGCATTATGCAGGGGAACCGTACCGAACTGGTTTGTGACCAAGCTGCAAAGAATACAATACAGTTCAGGATTCTCAGATATCTGACAGGTTTTTAAATGAGAAAAGCCTTTTTGCAGTTCATTGTTAAGTTAAAACCATTCTGAATGTATTTATTATGTCAAATAGATGGCATGATATATAAATGAATAATATATCATTATTATCTAAAGTAGTAGTTAGAGGTTTTTTTTCTGAGTGACAATATAGAAATGCCTGAAAGAAGCTGCTGCACAATGATGTCCCTTATTTTTATATTATTGTTTTTAAAATACTCAATTTTATTTATTTATTTATTTTTAGAACAGCATTTGTTTGGATTGGTAGTTTTAATGTCAGTGGTAATGATGTAGTCCCTTACTCCACTGTGTACACAGTCACATAGCCACGTTCTCTCAGCTGGTTATAGGCAATATCCTTCTATTAAGCGCTTTTATATGGTAAAGTAAGAGGTTTTTTTATGCAGTCTTTTCTGTAGTCTGAAGGGTAATTGACTAAGAATGTGTTGTGGCTTTCTTTAATCTGTTTTGTTATGAACAAAATAGGCAAACTCTTACTGTCATCACCTCTGATTTAGTACTCAGAAACAATAACAGCTTGGCATTAAAGTGATTTTCAACCTTTTTGTATGGATGCCAGTCAAATTTCATTGAGTCAGTGTTCATTTTATTATAGTTTTTTTTTTCCCTGGCTCTTTGGAGACATGTGCATGTTTAAATTATTCATTAGGTTAAAAGTTTACCTGCCCTGCATTTGAGCAGAACTTAAGAAGGATTCTCCCTCTTCTTTCTGTGCAGTGCTGAAATTCTGTTTTTATGTTTAGGTGTTGATACCTGTAAATAATAGTCCTAATTCTTATGCATGACTTCATAAATGTTTTCTTAATATGTCATCTTAATATAACACCATCCATGTTTTGTTAGTTGCTGACTTTTAGGAGAGTGGTATTTTTTTCATTCAATTGTAGATCTTCTTCACTTCATTATTTCTTTGAAGCAAGTGCACTTTCCAGGATGTCATACTTTTAAAGTTTTAGTCAATAAAACAGACGTTGTGTAGGTGCTGCTGGTAGGCAGTAGGTACAGAGTTGGAAGTTCAAGGGTGTGAAATGTGTTTTCATGCTCATAATGCTACTTGTATCAATAGCAAAAAGTTCTAAGCTGAATAAAACATCCTCCGTCCTGGAAAGTGTATTTCTGATGTAGTGTAAACCTCTGAACAGAAGCATGTCAGTTTTGTTGACTACAGGCATAACAGTAATTCATTTACTGTCTCCCTAAAATATGCAATTTTTATGATCTATATATTCAGCTAGTTTTTCAGCCAAAAAGGAATGGTGTTGTTACCTCATTGGTATATTAGCACCAAGAGTGATGCTTTTGTGGCTTGCATAATATTCTTCCATTAAATGTCAGGATTTACTGGGATCTATTGAACTTTAAAATCCAACACGAGAAGTACTGGAGGCACATCTGATTGATTGTTTAAAACCTGTGTTAAAAGTCAGTTCCAAATGTTGGTAATGTGGGTGCTTCAAAGGACTTGTGAAGAAAGTATCTGAAGTCTTCTAATGAATTGCTAATTGATTGCCAAAAAGCCTTGAACTTTTTAGATTAGAAAAAAAGGCTTATGCTCCCTAAGTAATCCTATGGGATGTCATAAGACTGATGTTGCTCTTCTTGTACTCCCTTTCCAACTGGATACATCCCCTAAATATGAAAAACCTTGACCGCACAGTATTGCTTGGAGAAATAGTTATGAAAGATAATAATCAGCTTTCTGATCCTTTCCTCTCCCATAAACCATTCCCTCCTGTATCTGACACTTTGGGTAAATTTAGCACATTTCTAAGCGATAGTGAGAACAGGGGTAAAGAGCTGCTGAGGAAGGAGCAGTAATAAGGGGATGAAGGTACCTATAAAGCCGGGGTTAGGAGCATGGAGCCGCAGTCCTTGGCATGCTCTTCTGTGCCTGCCGGTGGGATGGCAGCAGAAGTTGTCCAGGACTTGTCCCAGCATGCTGGTTCCAGGTCAGATTCCCGGCTCTGCTGTACTGGTCCCCAGCCTCGGGCAGCTGCCTGTGGGCTGGAGGTAGCTGGTTTCCCGCAGGCAGCAGCGCTTGAATTACCCCGCTGTGAACTGGCACCTGCAGCCTGTGCGTGGCTCTGAGCAGTTACCTCTGGCTGCCCTCAGATGAGGACAGATTCTTCTACCTCTCTTACTTAAATTGTGGTTACGCTTTTTTCCTCATGTATGAAAAGGCTATTAGTTTGCCCTTAGCACCAGTGAAATCAGTTCCTAGTACAAATGTATGAATCTGGCGTCTGGATCCAAGTAATAAGCTTAAAATGATTATATCTTAATACAGCTCTGTGAAAAAAGCTGGAGAGGTATAAGGAATTTCAAACTACCATACCCTCAATATCCTTCAGCTTACTAAATCCATAGAATCAACCAGATTTTTCTCCCATCGTAAAATATGTAAGACTTCTCTACCTGAATTAGAAGTTTATTTCCATTAACTGTCATAACAGTAAGTATTTTACACTCTCCTATTATCTCTAATATGGCCACTTAATCACATCATTATTTTTTTTACCCACCACCAAAAGCAGAACTTGGGTAACTGTGAAGTGCTGCACAAACTTGAATGTTTCAGGCTGATGGGTTTCCCTCTGCTGCTGCATACTGAGCATCTACCACACTGTACACTGTACATTGTGCTGCGGCAGATAGGTCGCTTCTGGTGTCCAACCTGGTGAATTAACAACTAACTAGAGATTCTCTACACCACACTGCACTTTGCAGTGCAAATACAGATGCTCTTAATGTTCCACTCTGTCCTTATATAATAGGTTTTATGTGTGCTGTAAAATTCTGTATCCAAAAAAGGAGCCAAATTCTTTATGCATGGGTAAGGCAAATAGTTTTCTTACATGACTATAGTACACAGAACATCCAGTGGTAAAATTCACGTTGATTCCCAATGTACAAACTCAAAACCTATAAATGGTCTTATTTGTTAAGCTAGTTGGTATCACAGAGACAAACAGTACATGCGATGGCCACCTTTTTCTAGTGTTTTATTTGTATACTAATGAAACATTAAATCAAAAGTAACCTCAAAGTTTTTATTCCATAAAATACTATTTTTACTATTTCTGTAAGGTATTTCTACCTTCTCCTCAGTGCTCTACTACCTTTTACACTGATATCAGTAAAACACAACAGTATTCATTCAAAAATATGTCCTGCAGCAAGCAGAGTTTTCTGTTGGATTGTCAAAGGCTTTTTTAAAATCCACCCCCCATGTCCAGCACTGATAGCATCAGCAACTAGACTTTCATTTAGGGGAAAACCTTGTAAAGCAAAATCATGTTTGTGCTCTTTTAACCTTTTTTTCTAAAGCTAGGGAAAAAAGAGCATTTTCTTATCCTGCTCTATATATGTCATCCCTATAGCTCATGATTCAAATCATGCTTAACAGACGATGAGAAAATAGAAGAAAAATAAAGAAAATGGAGAAAATTAGAATGCAGGATACTATCTAGTACTTTGCCTCATTCTGTATTATGTGAGAGGAATTGTCAGCAGGCTGATCAGGTTCACAGTGGAAAAATACTGTCTGCTTCAACCAGCAAAAGCAGGAACCTCAGCTGGGGTTTTAGAATCAAGGTTGTCACCTAGAACTTACCTAAATGTTTTGGATTTGCTTTGCAACTCTCATTCTCCTGTGTTTTTACATGTGTAGCGGAAGGAGAAGGGACACATCTGGCTCTTACAGAAATCAGTCAGTTATAAACTTAAGACTTTTCCTGTGGGCATTACTAAACATGTTCAAAACATCACAGAAGAAAACAACTTTCTTAAAATTTTATGACCTTAAAAATGGCACTGTTTACCCACATACTGGAAATACTAAAAATTTGCCATTTTATAAGAAAAAGCAGTTATATATTGTATAAGCCTATCCCTAGATAGTGAATATAAACTTTGCCTTAGATCAGCCTGTCTCACTTTCTTAGTTACAGCAACTCAAGGAGGACTGTGTGAATGTTGGCAGCATTACACAATTGTGATTCAAATTTGTATGCATACTGCTTACAAGTATCCATGGAGAAATTAATAGAATATGAGAACAAGCTCCACAAAAACATCTTACGATAATATATATTTTAAATACTTAATTTTTTTAAACCTGCATAACAGAAATTAAAAAAAAATGTCCAACTTAGCATGTTATGCCGCACAGCAGCCGAAGTGTGTGTGCATGTGTGCATAAGAGTGGAGTAAGGAAAAGGCAAAAATGTTCCTCCCTGTTTCATCTATTAATTTTTACATTTCTATATTGAACAGACATTGGGTAAAATACTTCAAATATTCACTAAAGCAGGGGCTGGAATCCAGCTATCCCTGTTCCACACTGATGTTCTAACCGCTATGCTGCAGAGTGAATGCTTGTTACAAATTTCTTTTTTTTTTTCTGGTTGTACAAGCCTTTACATATTCTGTGCAAAATGGAATAATTTCAACTGGCGACCCATAAAGTACTGTGACACCAGAATAACACAGCCGATAGTGAGTACACGCTCCTGGAAGAAATCTGAATCTCCTCTACCGCGGAGGAGGAACTGAGCTGTAGTGAGCAAACCTAGGCTGGGCGTCAGGCATGAAGCGACTGGATGAGAAAGGGTCTCCTGCCAGTTCCTCTGGTTTTGAAAATTTCTAACAGGTCCAGCCCTGCAGGTGAGTTATACAGAGAAAAGTCTGGCACCTGTCTCATTATAACAGAGCTTAGACATGAGCTGGTTGCTGAGCAGCTGATGATATCAAGCCCAAAGTGCTTCTGAGCATGTCACAAACTAGACATTGATATATCCGTGGAGCTTTACTGGAGAAAGCCAAGACACCTGTGGATTTTGAGTGCCTTCAGGATCATAGAACAGCTAGGTGGGTTTTTCTGACAAAAATACAAGGTTGGACTTAGGAAGCTGAAGTGGGAATGATGTGCAATTTAATCTTTTCCTCTCTTTTGTCATCTGTCAAATGGTCATAAAACTAGCTACCTTGCTTAAAGAAAAAACAGGAGGTAGGTAATTTTTACAAAGGGCTCTGAAGACAGAAGGGGTTACTGAGCTATCTAATGTGATGCATAAGTAGCAGAAGCTTGTAGGCAAAGATTATCTCCTACTAAAGTGTTCCTTCACACAGTTTCAATATTGATATAGTTAGACATATAGTATATGTGTTTAATTTTGAATTATATTAATAACATGATTAATATTTACTTTCCTAACAAAGCACAAAGACTTAATGGTACTGTGCCTATAACAGGAATAGCAAGTGACAGAAGATTTCCACTACAATGGGTCTAAAGGAGTCTTCAGGTGGTTTCTAACCATGTGCCTTGAAATGGTATGATTAAGTCTGCCTCTTTTGGTTTTCTGAGAGCGTGTCTGTACAGAGCATTGAAATATAATGTTGAGAAACCCATACTGACAAATTTAGTATATCTCAAGTGCCAGAAGCAGTAGTGAGTGGCTCCATGCAGGCCACACTGCCCTTGCTTCTTCTCTAAAAGAGCTGGTTTGGGTCTCTGTTCTGCAATTTGCATATTATAGACATATGCTTAATTTAAAGATCAGGTATATAAATAAACATATCTTTGTTATTTTTGCTGTGTACTGTCAGCCTTGAAAAAGTTGTTTATTTCTCAGCATTAGATATAAAATCCCTATAGGGAATTCTTAGAAAGCGCTTCTTATATTGTAGTAAACCCTTTAGATATTGAAGTCAGTTGGCAGGCTTTTAAAGAATAATCACTGCCATGTACTTGACAAATATATCAGAATATTGTATACACAGAGAGACATCAATACCTTCATTTATTATTTTATTAATTTACATTAGACAAATTGTTCTACTGAAATCCAAACAGAGCTCTATCTGTCATGATAAGTCATTTGCATCTCTTTCTTGGAAAGGCAGGATTAATGTCATCAAACAGTTGGAAACTCTTCTACTCAGAATCTTTAATTCAATATAGACCAATTTACACGGTAAGAAACAACTTCTTAAGACTCCAGAACACAGCTGGTCAGAACATTTTAACTATTAAGAAAGGCCTATTGATGCAACTTTCCTCTTGAAGGGGAACTAGGTACCACCCTAAGTTAGACGTCTTACATTTGATAACATCTGATACCTTCTCAAGAACACTGTCCTTGAGCTGTTCTGGTTTTTTAATATTCTAAGAGCTCCATGAGCCAGAATAAATGCACGAATGAAGTGCCACATGTTTACAGTGAAGCAAGCATTAATAGGAAGATTCTTCTTCTGACTAGAGAGGAACAGTGTATGTGCATTATGTATGTGCAGCTACCCAGAAAGGCAGGATGAGTAACACAGTAACAAGACTTACATTAAAAATAAACATTTATGGTCTTCAGATGCTTGTGAACGGTGTGTTTTGGCGTAAACTGAAAAGAAAAAAAAAGGACTTAGTATTTGTTCAAGTCCTGTATCTGAAGAAAACTCGTACTGACTTCAGACCAATTTTTGTTGGAGCAGGTTTGCCGAATTTGGGTAATACTTAGTTACTTAGTTTAAGTAACTCAACAGTAGTTGTTCCCGAGGAGGATGCCATGAAGAGTTCCAGCTTTTCATCTGAGAACAGAAACCTCCAGTTCAGATCTGATTTCAATTGCCATTTGAATAGGAATGTGATAATTACTGGTCAACATCAGAGGGCACTACATGATTTGGCATGATTAACAGTTTCTTAAGAGAATGGTTGGCAAAGGCTGGATGAATAGAGGTGTTTTCACATCCCCTGGCAGAAACCTGCAAAAGGCTTGGCTGAACTCTGGCAGGCTTGCAATCGCCAGTTGCTCTCTCTTAAATAAGCACTAAAATGCTAACTAATGAGCATTTCCCCCTGCCCCCCCCCCACCACAGCTGCCACTTCTAAGCACTTTAAAAATTGGAATTCATATTATCTTCTTTTGGTCAAAAGTATTGCAGCAGTGCAAAACTTCAGGATACTTCCCTGCTATTTTACTTCAAATTTTTGGATTGTTGTAGTAAGTGTCCTGACAGGCTTTTTTATTGCATGACTGAGACATAAGCATGCGGCTGCAGCCCTTTATTGCTACATCTCTGTCACCTACTAAACCGTACCCATCCTTGCATGATGTCAAAGTTGTTTCTCAAATAGCAGCTGCTACGGCTGAGAAGAAAACACTGTGCTGAGCAAGAGTCCTCTCCCATTCTTGCTTGTCCATCTCTACATACTATATACACAGTGTCATTCCCATGTTCCATATTTCGCAGTGTGAAGGACCATTTTGCTGCTGTTTAATAGCAAACTTGAATTCAGTTGTCAATAGTCTTCCTATTTGCAATTTGCAGGAGAGCTGCTCCCTCTGCTGAGTTTTCTGTTGATAGGCATCGGCACCTGATGTCCTTCCTCACCATGCTGGGGCCCAGCCCTGACTGGAACGTGGGCCTCTCGGCTGAAGACCTCTGTACCAAGGACTGTGGCTGGGTTCAGAAAGTCATTCAGGATTTAATACCATGGGATGCCGGCACAGACAGTGGCGTTACCTATGAGGTATTTGGACTATGTGTAATGTATTCAAAACATAAGGTTTACCTTAAAGCTGTGAAAAATGAAAGCTGTTTCATCCATGGTAATGTCATAGACATCTTTATACTACTTTACTAAAAAATTTGCTCATAACAAATGAAAAGTCATTTAGATAGATACTGGCAACAGTTACTGTCCTTCAGTGTGCCTAAGTTCCCTGAGAATTATTAATGGAATAATATTCCATTATATTCCCTTGGAATATTACTATAATCATCTATTGAGTAAATTGAGGACATAGTTTGCTCAGAACAAAAGTATTAAGGTGCCCAGGCCCTTGGATACTATGAGCCATCAGCAGCCAGTTCAAATGGCGTTCTCTGCTGTTTCAACCCAATGCTGACTGTCCCACTTGGCACAGACTAGTTAATAGTAGCAGCAGGGAATGAAACTCTGCACTTTGCATCACAGCAAGGCTCTAAAATCATCCACTCTCTCCTCCTCTCTTTCAGTCTAGAAAGAGATTCAGATTATCCTCAGGTAAAATCCTGTTTTTGACCAAATGAGTCACACATCAAATTACTGAACTGATTAGGTCTCCATGGGTGATCAATATACCTACACCATGACTCCATAAACACAGAGTATAGGCAACCCAAAGCTAGGCAAGATGAGTTACCTTCTCAAATTCCATGCACGCTCTATTTCAGAAGACAAAAGGTGGGGGGGGGGTTGGGTTTTTTTTCCCCCCAGACCCAGTCTTTTCAGAACATAAAGAATTTCTCCAGTTATAATGCAGCTCTGTAAGCATTTTGAAGTCTTTTTTTAATGTAGTTATCTAACCACACAATAAGGTGTGCATCTTATTGTGAATCCAGCATCAGGGTCCAATCCCAAAGTGTTAGAGAAGTTCTTCACGACAGAAAAAGTTGCTGTTAAGTATGAACATACCGAGTTCATCTTCTAATGGAATTTCAAAGTTTAGCATTCAGAGACATTTTTATTTCTGCAGATGAATTATACTTTTACTAATAATTTTAATATATTTTTAAGCCATATTTATCTCTTTGATTGCAGTCTCCCAATAAACCTACAGTTCCTCAAGAGAAGATCAGACCACTTACGAGCCTAGATCATCCTCAAAGTCCATTTTATGATCCAGAAGGAGGCTCTATCAAGCTGGTAGCCAGAGTGGTAATTGAGAGAATCGCACGCAAGGTAGTATTACAAAATAATAGCAGGATAACTCCTCATAAAAGAAAAAAAAAACAAGCTTCCCCCCTCCCCTGGAACCTTATCCTCCCTGACCAACCCCCTGCAAAGGTAATGGCAGAAAATAAGTAAAACTTTTTCTTAAATTTAAAACTGTCTTAAGGTATTGTTTCTCCTACTTGTGCTAATTACTGCATCTGCTTATCTGGGGATTTTTAAAAATATGCATAGGAATTAGAAGAGAAAAAAAGCATTATATAAAAAAATATTTTGCCTGTCCTGTTGCTACTGCTGCAGATACAGTTATACTGTCTTCCTGTGCGCTTTGTCCAGCCATGTCTTAATGACTTATGGTGCAACTTTTCCTATATGATTATTCAGTGATTCCCTTTATGTCACAAACATTCTCTGATATTTAAGCTTGGTTTTCTTAGCTTAACTTTATTTCTCCACTATTATCCAGTAAAGAATTCTTAAGACCAGTCATCTCCTCTTTTGGGGGTCCAGAGGAGAGGGTGTTTAGATCACATTTGAATATGTATAAAGTCATTTTGTTCCATTTACATTTCAAGAGCATAAGTTAAGCCATAGCATATGTTAGATCCATATTGATCTAGAACGGTAGCCTAGTCATCCTTTTTATCAAAGATTTCTTTAACCCTTTTTTTGCTTGAAGCAGTTGTTCAAATCCTTTAATCTCCATTTTTTTTTTCCTCAAAGTGTATTGTATTTGGGGAACAATTACACAGTAATCTAGACAGATGCCCATGACTGGTATACTCAATGTACTGTTAGAATATTTCTTTGGAGAATGATGTCCCCTACTTAGGTATTTCATACATCCTTTTTTATAACTAAATATAAGTATATACATATTTAGAAATGCACACACAACATTTTTCTGTTCACCCAACCTCTCCTTCCTCTTATCACTTTTATGTACTGTAAGTTTTTTAGAGATGAAATTGTAAGACCCATGAATCATTTAAGTGCTATTAAAACTGAGCGAATTATAAGTTTTCCACTGGAGGTCTACACAAAAGTGATTAACTACATATTCATAGCTTTATGTTACACATACACATATGTAACACATTAGCTGTGTTACATTGCAGCTTCTAGCAACTCACTTTATACCTATCTTAGCCCCTCTATCTGGTTGTACAGGAGTTTCCTAAATCCAATCTCCACAATCATTTCTTTGCAGGGGGAGCAATGCAATATCGTACCTGATAACATAGATGATATTGTGGCAGATCTAGCACCGGAAGAAAAAGAAGAAGGTACTTTTTAAATTCGTTTGCGCTGTGCTAATTTATATTTTGTGCCATTTCTAGATAAACTGACTAAGGAGCAGAAGTCTCAGTGTCAAAGAGTGATTTAGTTTTTCACTTTTTCTGGTACCTGCTTTTAGCTTTCCCTTATACAGAAAAGAAATTGCATGTGTACATGACAGGTGACAATAACAGCGAAAGTAATAAAACAGAAGCTTTTCAGGGTTCTAAAAAAAAAAAGGAGCAATTTTTTTTTTTGAATCAAAGTTGGTAATTAGTCTTTTTTTTCTCTCAGGTTAAAATGGAGAAGCCTAGAGTGCAGATGGAAATAACTTACCATATTAACATCTAAAGTAATCACCAGCAAAGTAAACATAAGCAAATGGAGGATAATCTATTGTTAATTTTCACTGCCTTTTCTTATTTTTAGATGACACCCCTGAGACCTGCATATATTCAAACTGGTCTCCATGGTCAGCCTGCAGCTCTTCTACCTGTGAAAAGGGCAAGAGGATGAGGCAGAGAATGCTTAAAGCTCAGCTGGACCTCAGTGTGCCCTGTCCAGATACCCAAGATTTTCAGCCATGCATGGGTCCAGGCTGCAGTGATGAAGGTAATCAAGGGGAAAGGGTGGAGATGAACATTTTGTAGGATAGAGAAAACTTTTTCTTTAAAGTTCTTAAACTGTTGGTTGCTGCATGACTTGAGTTATGGCAAACAGAAGAATGATTGCTGAAGAATGCAAACAGGAGCTGCCTGTGGTCAGTTCGGCAGTTCAGTTGAGTGGGTGTATGAAGTACATGGAAGCGTAAGGAATGAAAGGAGTAAATTAAGAGAAGACAACGTGAGAGGCAGCAAAAAAGTGATACTGTACACAAATGGGCAGATGCAGATTTATCAGGGAAGTGGATAGTAATCATATTAATACTAGCGATTGAAATGGTCCTCTGTATTTTAGATGGTTCCACTTGCATGATGTCTGACTGGATTACATGGTCCCCCTGTAGTGTTTCCTGTGGAATGGGAACGCGATCTAGAGAGAGATATGTAAAACAATTCCCTGAAGATGGCTCTATGTGCAAAGTGCCTACTGAAGAGACTGAGAAATGTATTGTAAATGAGGAATGTTGTAAGTATTTMATTTAGCTTTGTAAAATCTGGTCAATAGCAGGAGCACTGCTGAAAACATGTTTTATATGAGCTCTGCTAGTGAACCATTTTCTCTTTCCATTTTGAATAGCCCCCAGCAGCTGCCTTGTCACAGAATGGGGTGAGTGGGATGAATGTAGCGCTAGCTGTGGAATGGGAATGAAAAGACGACACAGAATGATTAAGATGACCCCCGCTGACGGATCCATGTGCAAGGCAGAAACTACAGAGGCAGAGAAATGCATGATGCCTGAATGCCGTAAGTGTCCATGAGTATATTACCTCTGCTAAGAAGAGAGACATCATTTCTGACACATCGCTCCATCACACCAAAGAACATAGCTAAACCAGAAGCACTCCACTTTTTCTTGTTCCCCTTAAAATCAGATTCCTTAGGGGAATGTGCATGAAGTACCACTTGCACGAACGGAATGAGTGTCAGTAAAAAATATTGAGTTGTATGCTATGAGTGTATTAGCCATACAGTGATGTGTATATTAGCATGCCATATGTAAGCCATTCTGATTTTTAGAATATGAGGTATATTTAATCAAAAGGCTAGGCTAAAACAGTACCCTCTCCTTTTAGCCCATGAGCAGCTGAGAAATTGAGGCGCTCCTTTTGTGCAGTCAGCCAGTCTCCCCCTTAGCATTTAATAGTCTACTACTATCGTATTCAATTTCTTAAGAAATGTTAAGATTTTCATCAGAGACAGCAAGAACTATAGTTAAAAATGATTTTTTAGTAGATAAAATGTGGTAAATAAATAAATGCCACATTTTAGACTACATTGATTTGACTTCCAGTTCTGTGCACTGAAACTATGTATTGGTTTCTTAAGAAAGTTATGGTTCAAACATAACTTCTTAAACTATTTATTCCATGGAACTACTGGGGAGCTGCATATATGAATAAGATATATAAAAAGATAGCAAAGAAAACCTATTAAAACCAAGCAAGCCTTTTTACTAAATACAGTTTTTCTCTGAGCTTTTGCAGAAGCATCATTCAGCTTGTGGTTTATTTTGTCCAAAGTGACAGCAAAATATGAGTAGTCGAAGACAGATAAAAGACAATATATTTTCTACCTGAATTATTTTCAAAATGTGTACCTTTGTAAYGTATAACAAAGTTTCATTAACTTTTTTATTTTTGTATTAGATACTATTCCCTGTCTACTTTCTCCTTGGTCTGAATGGAGTGACTGTAGTGTAACATGTGGGAAGGGAACGCGAACCCGGCAAAGAATGCTGAAATCTGCTGCTGAGCTTGGAGACTGTAATGAGGAACTGGAACAAGTGGAAAAATGCATGTTACCTGAATGCCGTAAGTGTGGGAAACTCTCTGGGAAAACGAAGGCTAATTTTATACATGTTACAGACTAACAGTCAAAACCTTTTCACTATTTTGCAGCATCACTTCTTAAATGCTTACATCAGTTCTTTTTTAAAAAAGATATTGTATGGACAATTATCTCCTGCTTGCCTTTGGTTATAAAATGTAGTACGAACATTTTAGGTAAATGCTCTCTAAATTCAGAAATGTTATAGACTTTCTGATCCTGTTTTGGAGAAGGGTCTACAATTAGAAAGAGCAGTTCTTGCTTCCTTAAAGTTGCAAGTAAAGAAGTGATCCAATGCTCTCTTGCGCTCACTCTTGTTTTCCATTTGTATTATGCTTTGGTCTGCCCACAGCGGGGGGTCAGTAATATGGGAGTGTTATCATCTGTTGATTTATTTTATTTTATACTTAATACGCACTTTTGGCTACTGGCAGCTGAAATAGGACCATGACTAAATTTAATTTTGCCTTACTTTAACCTATGCTGATGACCAATACTGCTTTGTATGGTTACTCTGTGTTTAACACAACTTTAGGCAACAATTCCTGTGCTTTGCAATAGTATAAGAAGTCAGAAATTTATATATATTTTTATATATATATAAAAATGCAGAACGTGCCCTTGAGAGGAAAGAAGGAAGGAAAGAAAGGATTAAGATTACCTGTGTGATTTTTTTAGCTCAGAGATAGAGCAGAAAAGAGGCTACATCTTTGATACATCTCTGAATTGTGCCATAGCCTTTTTACAGACCTACATCCCTTCCCACCCTGGAATATCATATGCGCCAGTGGGTGGTGTGGAGACAACTGCATTGATTTTATTCCCTACTACACTAAAATACCCCACTTCCTGGGTGGTGCAGATTTCCAGTTGTCTTGCATTCCTTGTGAAGAGCAATAGCCTGAAGTGTTGCTGAATGAATAGGACATGATTATACTTTTGGTGTAGTGTTGCCAGAAGTTTTAAGAGATTTTATAACTAATTACATTATTTTTCAAAGAAAATATTGGCTAGAAATGGTTTTATAATGCAGTTTTTTTATCTCAGCCTTTCTTAAATAATTTGGAATTACCATTTTTGATTATTATTCAGGGGGGCTGTGAGTTTTAAGCAACGCTGAAAAGATGAAAACTTTTAGGTCATAACGTTATTAGTGACTTTTGCTTATAGTATAAAACCAAAAAAAAAGATACAGGTTCCATTCCTTCTGGGTTGCTGTAAAAAGTTCCTTTTGGGGTTTGTTCATTTTTTTTCTCTTCTGATTTACTCGGGGTGTCAAAATGTACCTCTTTAAAGCTCTACATCTTACCAATAAAACAAGGCTTAGATTTCAGATATCACCTTCTTTGTATATATAGCTCAGTTTTTTACAGCTTTTCATTACGAAATAGACATACAGCCTTACAGACTGGAACATTGAAGAAGGCACAGGAGAATTATTTGTGTTTGTTCCAAGTTTAGTGACCTGCCAGCACCACTCTTGGAAAGGAAACTGAGAGAGTGGCAAATAATATTTCTGCTAGCGATTAACTCACTCAATGGAAAATTTTGATGTGTAGCTTCACAAAATTTGCTGAAAAGACTGGAGGCTTAAGTTGCATGCATGTATTTAGGATGCAAAAACTCATTAGGCACATCTGTGTGTTTCTTCCTGACCTTATGGTTAGGTTGCCAGGTATTGCAGATTTCTTGTATTTGCTCATGTTTCTCATTCTTTGCAGCCATTGACTGTGAACTAACGGAGTGGTCCCAGTGGTCAGAATGCAATACGTCATGCGGAAAGGGCCATATGATCAGGACAAGAATGATTAAAATAGAGCCACAGTTTGGAGGAACAGCATGCCCAGAAACTGTCCAACGTACAAAGTGTCGAGTAAGGAAATGCCTGAGAGGCCCAGGTATGGAAAAAAGGCGATGGAAAGAGGCCCGGGAGAAAAGGAGAAGTGAACAAGCAAAGAAAAATACAGATAGTGAGCAATACCCAGGTGAGTGTGAAACCATCATTTAGAATGCTCATGTCTGTCTGACTTTTCTGTATAACAGGAGGGAGTTTGTGAGCAGCTCCACTTCATGCTGTGATAACATTTTTCAGTATTACAGTTGAGGGAAGGTTTTAGCAATAAAGTACAGCTGCTTTCAGTGTTTGGCTGTCATCAAAAAAGTGTGACACATAAGCTTAGGGCACAATGGAGAAAGGCTTTTATCTGTCCATTATATCATCAGTGAGAATATTTTTAGATGCTTACTAGCTCCTTCGCCACAAACAGTGGCATATCAAACATCCAGAAATTAGACCAGGCAAAGGATTTCTACCAAACAAACAACAAATACATGGAACTGAACGATAATCTTTGGATCCTGTTGAATTTTTAAAGTATTTGTTAGATCCAATGGTAAACCTCAAAACTGAGCAAATTCCCATCTCAGTAATTTGATTCAGATCTGCTCAGACTCTTTTTTTCCACAAGGGACAGTATTAGCAAAAACTGATGCCTCAAATCAGTAAAATATAATATTTTGYGATATAGCTCACATTATCAAGATATGAGTTATTGTTCATTTGTGGCTCATGCCTGTCCCACATTTAACAGTTCATTAATTTTATCTGCTTTATAATGTAGACAGTAAATTTCTTTTTCAATGTATTTTTTCAGTGTTTGTCAAATGCACCTTGATTATACTTAATTGGGGGTCCTTAACTGCTACTGTAATAAACTAGGCAATATGATATCTTATATTCAAAAAAGTAAGTGTGTATAATGATATACATATTGAGATATGCAGGTTAGTCTGAAATACTGGAAACTGAATCAAATGACTTTTTTTTCAGTTTGCAGACTGAAACCATGGACTGCTTGGACAGAATGTTCTACACTGTGTGGAGGTGGAATTCAGGAACGCTACATGATAGTAAAGAAGAGGTCCAAAACCACTCAGTTTACTAGCTGCAAAGACAAAAAGGAGCTAAGGGCATGTAATGTTCATCCTTGTTAGCAAAACAGGAGGCTTTCAAGTGATGTACTCCGAGCTAAATGGAAAGTCAACCTTGGTTTGGTTTTTAAAACAAAAAAATATATAAAGTGTATATTAGTTTTCATTTTTGCAGTGTGGTTTGCTTTTTAGTCTTGCTGGTGCAAGAAATGTATTTTATAAATATTTCCTCACAGATTTATGCTGAGAGTAAATCTTTGATACTCCAGCTAGCCCTTAATGCATAAAAATAGTAAGTCATTGTGAATCATTTAACTGAAATACAGACCTATCTGTGGACATGAAATAGCCATATAGAAATACTACTTGTAAAGACATGGGATGCATGCTATTAACATAACTAAGTTAAAGTGACATGTTTCATATGTGGAAGGATTGCTCTCTTGATTTGATTTCAAAAATCCAAAGCAGTGCCTATGTGATTACGGAACTATGCCAAGGAATAATTTCAGTAATGCTGGTTCAATAATTTTAAAGGTGCATATTTATCTTTTCATACTTAAACTGATAAACTGATAGTTAAACTGATAGTTATAATAATTATCCTATATACTTTTCTTCCAATGGATATTATTGTCCATTGCAAAATGATCTTTGTTTCTTTAAAAATTAAAAAGGAAATAATTTGTGCAGCTTAGTAATGATGTCTGCCCACTGTATAGTCACAGTCAAAATAGCACACAAAGAAAACATGTGAATATCATTATGTATTCAGATGCCATATTCTTCTATTTGGTCCATCCACTGACTCTCAAAAGGGATACAGAACTAATAAAATTGGTCCAAAAACGCAGTCAGCTGCAATAGTTGTGTCATGGAAAGACTTCCACATGGGAGAGAGTAAAAATTAGGTTTTGTTTAGTGAGGATATTAATCAATCACAGGTAAAGAGAGAAAGAGGTTTAAAAAATAATAAAAATAATAGAGAAAAGGTGAGCCAAGTTTTCATGCATCCCTTCTAGCAAAGGGAAGGGAGTCCCTGAAATGAAACAAGGACAGACTCTTAAAATATTAATTACAGATTGCCACAAGAATATATTTATGGCAGTAAGTGTCATTTGTGGTTTTTACTCGGAGTTTAGGAAGATCTAAAAATTACTAAATTTATGAGAATTGCAGGACTATAGTCTGTAGATACAGTAGCCAGGATAAATGTCTTCCCTGAACACCTTGGCTATCAACAAACCGCCTGAGATTAGAAAATAGCTCCTTAACAGTTCAAAGTGCTTTTGCTATTTTACACCTGCTTCTGCAGAATTTAGCTCTCATCCCTACCGGTAATCAGATATAAGACTAGAGGAACCTTGGGCCTCACATGCTATTGAAATATAATACTGTCTTGTAAGTTTAACAATTTAACATTTAAGATGAGAGATAAAGCTGATGGGTTATCTTTTTGTCCAGTAAAGACAGCATACACCTATGTCTCTACATAAATAATAACAATGCACTGAAAATAAAGACTGTTGATGATAACACTTAAAAACAAGTTTGAGAGAAATGAATGGAAAAAAAATATTTTATAGTCTCTTTAAACCAGCCTTAAATAATTTACTCACATCTTTAACGCTTGATCGCAATCCTCATAACCTGACACCCAGGTATTAAGTGTCCGCATTTCATTTGAACCACAAGCCACTTAGGCTATTCTACTTTTATCATCACTACTCTGGGAATCCTCTCATTACCTCCCCATATCTAGATGGTATAGAGGAGTCATTGGCTGGTTGCAATACACCATAGGGCTCTTCATCATCATTTTTTCACCAAACACTGCAAGGGCTGCTCAGGAATTCCACAGCTGTTGCATCCCAGCCCCTCACAGGTTTTTACAGCTTTTTTTAGACCTGGAATGAGGGGAGGCCAGTGAAATGATGGACCCAACTGCAGTACTTAGCCTCTCTCGCCGCTGCTAAGTGAAATGGGTGTAAGCCCATAGTGAACCAAACCAGGAGGGGATTAAAAAAAAGGTTAATGCTAAAACCAAACACTTTACATTTTGCACAGCTTGGCTCATGTAATAATAGTAATTCAGACAGATAGACAGAGTGCCTCCTTGTGCCTGTTGAAAAATTCTGCAGTGTGTGTCTCTGTAGCACTGTCTTTACAGTCTACCAACTAGACTGTCCCTAACATATATTTATGATCTTACCTTGCACATTACCATTTTTTTTTTGACCAAAAAAAACAGATCAGTGGAATAATACAGATACTGGAGCAATGACCAGCCAAGCATGTCAGGTGAAGAAACAGTTGCAGAGAAAGGCTACAGAGATCAACGCCAGGCGCTCGGCCAGGGCAGAGCTACATATGCAAAACAAGATCCATACACCAATGATCTCTGGGCGCCTCGCTTGTTGAGTCTGACAGAGGTATACCAGCTGAGGGTAATCATTAAAAAATAAAAGCTCAGGCTACAAATCTGTGACAGGCTGTAAGAGCTTGGGTGGGGGAGAGGGAGTGCAAGAAGCAAGTGTCTCTTGAATGCAAAGAAAAAAATGTTATGACTTTAGGAGCTATATTTTGTCTCCTCAACTCATACCACTTGTTCATGCTAATCCTGCAAGACCATGCCTGCTTCTGTAAATAATCAATTATAATACTAAGTTAGCTTCATTTTTCATGTGTGTTCCAGTTCATCAAGTTCTTCTGTCTTTTTAATTACTCCCTTTGCCAAAGTCTACATAGTCCAAATAAGTACTTTAGGTATGTATGAAATATGTAACTTTTTTTTTGAATGTGCCCACAAAAATGTCCATTAAAAATCTGGTATTCCTTTCACTGTGGTTCTTACCAATTGACTCTCCATGTACTTTATTTTCTCTTAGTTAGGAGGCTGTTCAGTGTGATTTCCAGTCATTTCTCTTAGGCTCATTAAAGGTATGAATGTTGGATTTTTTTTCCCACCTTGTTAATACATGCAGTGACAAAGTAGATTGCACTTGGTCAGAAATGTGTGATCATTCCTGCCTAGGTTCAGTTTTTTACACTGTTTCTCTGTTGAAACATTTTACAAGTCACTTGTTGTCTTTCTTCCAACTTGATACAGAAAATATTTAAGCTTGTTACATTTTGTAAAAAAAAAAAACAAAAACAAATGAAGAAAAAAATGAGGTTGATTTTCTATTCAGAAAAAAAAAGCTCTGATATACAATATGTAGAAGTATTGCATTGTTGCTTTAAACTTTCTAGTAGTGTAATAGCCACAGATTATCAGTCAATAAAAATGAGAACTGTTATCTTTATTATCTCATAAATAATACTGCTGAACTGAAAGCACAGATATCACTCCAATTTTGTAGACCTCAAATATCAGATTTTAGCATTGTATGTTATTTTTTCTAACATACGAACTGTAGAAACTTTACACATAATAAAAAAAGAAAAGTTAGGGGCTTAACAAATGTACAGTAGGATTCTGTGTGTGCAGCATACAATTTAAAACAAAATTTTGTTTGATTGCATTTTTAGATTTCCTTCGTTGTTTTTGTTTGCTGTGAAAGTATGAAAAAGCTACCATGAATATTTCTTACCAAAGTCTTGTGTAGATGTTTTGTAGCTGTCTGGCTAACACATTATTATTTTGGAATAAAGACATCTTTACTATGAAATTTATACTTGTTGCATGAGATTCTATTCAATTAATATGATTATGTATACTAAAAAACATACACTAAACAATATAAGGAGTTATGTCATGCTCTTATTCATATTTTAGTCCTGTTCAAGCTAATGGGATTTCTGGAATGAGCTGGGTTTTACTAAAGCCAGTCATTATTTCCACTTGGAAATTACCCGCATTAAGGTTTTTGTTGAACCAAGTTAGAGTTTGTTGCTGTTTATTGCTTATCACAGGATACCTTAGGGTTGTTACTCAACTTATGCTGTATTACTCTCATGCTGTTTGTTTTTTTTAATAAAAGAAAGACAAACTATTTAAAATAGCACATTTTAAAGCCTGGTGATACATGAATACAAAGTTCTTAAAAATCAGTTTTGAGATTCTGTGAAACTTTCAACTGATATTTTATGATACCGGAAGACTGTTCAGGTATGCTGTGAGGATGAGTACTTCATTAGTAACTACACAGAAAAGTACAGCTGTTAGGGGGACCCACTGCAGCAGCTGATGGTGTAAGAAAAGTGACTAAAAGTTAAATCTTGTAGCCAGCTAAAAGAGACCATGGTGCTAATGAAAAACCATAGTTTAAAACTAAAGCGTAACAAGGCTGGGATGGACATAATATAGTGCTTAATGTATGACGTAATATAGGAGCGGACAAGCTAAGAGTTGCTTACTGATAACTGCAGGCAGAAGCTGGTGCGGGTGGCGCGCGGCCGTTTGCTCCCACGGGAAACGCATACCACTTCCAAGCAGCTGTTCTGCGACAGCTGTACTGCCAGAGGGTGCAGTAGTGGCATGAGGTGCCCCTCATGGTGCTACTCACCTGCAAAGAGCCCCCCGAGCTCTTGAGCACCTCTGCTGCTCTCAAGGTGGCACTGGCTGCAAGCAAAAACCTCCCTTCAGTTAATCTAACATAGCATTAGTGAAGTTTGTAGCCACTATTAGAAGCACAGAGAGACAGATCAATTTACCTTTCTGTTACTCCTGCTTCAGCTTGTTGGCAAATAGTAGAGATTCATCAAAAAAAAGTGCTAATTTTGACTTCAAATAAGATAGCAACAGCTTTGACACTGCCTAGTTTGTGCAGATTAGACATCACAGTGCCAGAGTAGTAGCAGTCTGGCTTAGCAGGGCAATTCAGCTTGGCACCTTTGCTTTATGTATAATCAATGGACAGAGACACACTTTTCTGAAGGACAATTTATAGTATCCAAGTAAACCAACTTCCTCCTTCTCCACTGAGAAGGAGCTGCTAAGTGAATTTATGGAGCAATTTAATGTTCTGGCATACTGAATGGGGAGACATCCAGAAGAGCAATCATTATCATGTGGTCCATAAAGCTGTATTAGAAAACCTTTACCTCAGAGGGCTTTACAGAGCTCATACGTTAGCACAGTGAACATACAGCCTCTTTAAATGCTAGCCAGCCAAGCGACTGCTGGGGCCCATACTGGGACAGTATGCTTGCCCTGAGTTAGGATGCTTTGTGTGGCCAACACATCTAAAACATAACCAGCATGGCAGAAAGAGATGGTAGAGAAGGTCTTCAACCATATCTGTAAACTAATTAATTAAGTCTCCTTCCCCACACAGGCATCAGCCATTCTCAGAACCACAGAAACTGTTTTTCTGTGAGAAAAAAAAAAAATGAAATTTTGCACAGCTCTTAGCTAAATTCTGAACCTTCTCATTGTAGCTTATTTGACACCTGTCATTTCTATATCTGATATGGTTATTTATTAATGCTGCAACATACTGACACTAAGGAATGGTCAGTTCAGGGCTTATATAATAGCCCAAAATACTAGAATAATGCTGCTACATGGCTGTGCACCTAACTACAAAACAAAAAAAAACTTTTTTTTTCCCCTTTTTCTTTCCATTTAGGAAACCACATCTTAACTACCGGGAAAAAAAGCCTTTACCAGTAAAATGGAGTGTGCTTAAGCAGCTTCTGTTACCAAATTTCAGGCACTTTTACTTGCTTACATTCTTTGCTCCACATGCAAACCCATTTAAGATCTTTATTACTATGCTTTCAACTTCAGGACTCAGTCACTTCATGCAGTGTTGCGCAAAACAAAGCAATTACAGGCCACCTGAATGATATTGAGTTCTGTCTCCTCTGGTTTCCAAAAGACAGAACAGTTTGCGCCATAACTGATGGGCACGTTAACTGCTCAGTAGGCAATGACATTTTTCACATTCAGTCTAGCTAATTCAATGCATCTAAAAGGCTAACATTCAGAGCCCTGCAGTCTCTCTCTTAAAAATGCTAGGGAACAACAGTGTTTATTCCACCATCAGTAATAAACTGACAGACCTGACAGACAGGAAAGACCTTCCTTTCTGCTTACTTATTACATTTGCACAAGTGGAGAAAATGAAACCTCTCATGGCTTCCAATTTGCTTCAGTTTCATTAGCAAATGCCAGGGTATTTTCAAACAGGTCTTTTAAAATATATATTTGATACCTTTCAGACAAAGAGTGCCAGTTCCAAACACAATAAGCATTTATCACTGCTCTCTCTCTGCGCCCTCTGAACCAGCGCAGACTTTCAGTGCGGAGCTGAGAGCACCTCAGACACAGGTCTCCTATGGAACCTGTCGTGAGTGCACACGGACATTTGGAAAATGGCCCACTTTGAAAATCCAAAGCCAACTGCACATGCCGTCCACTGTGCCAGCTATCGCTTTAGTGCACTTTGTGGCCTCAGCCTCAAGGCCATCCAAATCAGCACAGAGTTGCAACAGGGTCACTGCAGCTCAAGCTCCACAGCCTCTCTATAAAGCTCAAAAATGGCAGGAGATGGTATTGTACAGGGAACGGCCGCAGGGCGCGACACAACGGTTGCGGGAAGGCTGGCCTTCGGAAGCATATCGGAAGCACATCAGAAGTCACTTCTAAGCACAAGAGGCTGGAGAGTAAATCCTCATATATGGTGAGCAAGCCCACTCTCAGTGTTTATCCGTTCACCCTGAAAATAACCATGGGCCTTAAACACTCACCAGCCCAGGGCCCAAATGCAGAAAGGCCTCCAAAGGAGCACGGTGAAGGCTTACGCGTGCACCAAACTAAAAAACTGCCAATGGCTGAAAAAAATCCAGCTGTATTTAAATAACAGATTCCACACTTTACACACAAACCTTGAGGTATTACATGGTATTTGCCCACAGTACTTTAGCAACATAAGTCAGGAGTTAAAAACAACAACAAAAAAGAAGATTTTTTTTACTTACYGAATCTTGACCAGTGAGGAAACACCAACAGTGGTCTAGAGAAAAAAAAAAAGAAGGGGGTCTAGATTATCATTTTAAAATGTGAAACAGTGGTCTTATCATGAGTTCAAAATGCACAAAATTCTCTGAATGGGAGAATACAGTTTTTACACCATTTACATAGAAAGATACAGGTAGAACAAGCTACAGCACTTGGCAGTACCTCCAAGTTCAAGCAAACAACTGTACAATTTATAAAGGTTAAAAAATTTACATTCTATCCCAGAATACTCCATTAAAGGAAAAGACAAACATTCACCACACAGTCTACTTGTATGTTTATAGTTCTTATTCTATGATGTGTTTCAACTTCTAATTTTTATTTACACTGCACTTCAGAATTGAGCAAAAAATATCTGCAAATGACTCATTCCTGAAGGACAGAGCAGTGTACAGAAAACAATATTGAAACCTAGGCATATAAATATACAGGCCTTTAATTTCTTTATTGGAACAACAGGAACATTATCTACCCAAAAAATAAAATTGCAGTCCACTAGATGGCACTGGAAGCAAACGTAGACAGCTGTGTGTTTAAAAAAATAACCAAGTAGTACAGACTACATGCACAATATCATTGCTTGCACCAACCTGCACAGAGTATAAATCAGTATTTTTCACTCTGTCTCTGCCAGCTCATGAGCCCTGACACTGAAAAACTTATCACRGGTAAGCTGCCTGCACATATGGCAGGCGCTCAGCATACAGCCATGAATCTTGTCCCAATCTTGTTTAATTAGCTGTGGAAATGCTACTGGACAAAAATGGGATGGGAAAGGGGTGTGTGCAGGGAGGAACTGGAACGTGATAAGCATCTYGTGGGTGCCCACTAAGCAGCAGGTCCGCGTGGACGATTCCTCCCGGAGGCATTCACGCCTCGCCCTCCAGAACCGGCGTGACACCAAGCTCTAAAGGCAGCGATGTACGCCCGCGGAGGATTCCCGCCGGCCGGGCAATGAAGCGCTCGCCAGGGAGGCTGGCGGCCCAGGGAGGCAAACGCTCCTTCAGGAGAGGACAAAGGAGACGAGGTTTGATGCCAGACCTCTGCCGCGTTTGCGCACGAGGAGGCAGGAGCCCTCCGGCAGCACCCGCGGGCCGGGCCGGCGGCTGCCCGCAGGACAGGCCCCGTGCAGGCTTCCCTGCCAGGGCTTCGGGGCTCGGCCCGTCGGCCGTCGCAGGGCTGCCCAAGCTGTCTGCACAGCCAGCACAAAGGAAAAGGTGCTGACTGAAGCTAGACAGCCCCCAAGCATATTCTTTTGAGGCTGATGGGACTTAAAGGTCATTTTGGTACCTAAGTCCTCAAGCTAAGCACCTTTGAGTTTTTATATCCCAGCATATTTACCTATAAGGATCTAGGCCAACCTGCCTAACACTCACTTAGTGAGTGGTGGGTAAGCTCCTGGCTGCTTCTGAAAATTCTGGAAAAAATTCTGAAAATCTGAAAATCCTGAAAATGCCTCAAAAGGCATTATACTTGAATATTCTTAAATTTCTATTTAAATACCTTTGAAAATCTTGTTCTTTTGCATCCAGCCAATTAAAATAGCCAAGTTTCTTCTTGCTTAAGTTTTCCTGTTTGCAAGACAGTAAGATACCTATAACAGTTGTGGTGGCATTTTATTCATATTCTGTAATCATAAGCATTTCTTGGGTGAAAATGGTTTAGAATTGTTAAGAAATCTGAGTGGCTTTTATTTATGTGTACGGCAAAGCATTCCCAGTCTTCACCTAGCTGATTTGAGTGCGCTGGTCAACTATACCCCACAGCACTCTTTCCAAATCACAATCTCCTCTTTTGTGCTCATAAAAAACTAAGCTTACAGGAACGGACAGCTTTTCTCTTCTTGATAAGCATTTGGAAAGCGCTGCCTTTGTGAAAAGCCATCGAAGAGAAATTACTGTATCATGCATGTACAATGATTTACAAACCATTCACAAATGATAAAGTACACTTTATTATTCCACATAAACTATGCAGAACATGCCCACCAGCTGAGTTCAAAAGAAAAAGGAAATCAGTAATACATATTTCGTGCCAGTTTGGAAAATCATGTCCAAAGCCATGTCGAGCTTCATACTGGCAGACAGCATCACTGCCTACAAGCACAGTCTGCACCATGCAACATATTCCACCAAGTACTTTCCAGCTTACGGCAACCTGTGCAGTGCAGTGCCCTACCAGGCACTTCGAGCTTAGGAGAGCTACTCCTGCTGTGAAGCCAGCTGAAGTGAAGTGACCCTGAATACAGCTGCCACATATGCAACAAACACAGCCCAAAAGGAAAGCAACTGGTAGGACACGCGCTTGTCAGGACGCTGAGAAACTGCTTCTCCCTGAGGACGCTTGGTATGTCTATGATTTATAACACAGTTGAACAGATTGCTTAATAATATGTTTTTATCATTCATTATACAACCCCCAGACCTTAACAATCCATCAAGCTGCTCGCACTGCAAGAAACATGGAGAAACGTCTACTGAACTAATAAAAAGCATGGAATGGAAATCACATATTGCACGTCAGCCGTTACATAAACTAAGCCACAGTGGCAAAATGAGAAGCTTAAACACAAACAGGCAGAAACATAAGCACAAATGTACAAATGTAGCAACAGTGTTAGGTTTTTCCTTTTTTTGTTCCAAATCAGATCACAATAAGCTATATGTTGTGTCATCTAAAAGAAACTAAAGAAAAATACTTTTTAAATTTTGCATTTGATGGGTTTCAAGAACACAGACTAGATTCAAATTGTTTTAAGTCTTTCTTGAAATGACTGATGAAAACATAAGCTTATGCCACCAATTGGGTGAAATACACACAATTCTTTGGTTCAGAATCTGAAAGGGGAAAACAAGTCTGACAAATTAATCTATTTGGGATAGAACAGAACTTAAAAATCTTAACATATAAGTACTAATTTAAGAACATTTTCACTTAAGTTGAAATTAAGTATTTTAAATATTTCATTAAATTTTTACATTAGCTAACTATTTTAAACCAGCTTTCTTTACCTCTTTTTTCACATTAAAGTACATTCGAAAAATTCAAACAGTCTGACAAGTCAAAGAAAACAGTGACCTTTTCATTTTGATGGAATTTGGAGAAAGGAGACATTTTAATATCATTGTCCCAATTGAAACAGAATATTTCAAATTCTTTATCAAAAGGATGGATGCTGAAATATTGTTTTTTTCTATTGTTTTGCCAATTAGAATAATAATCAAAATTTCAATTATCAATAGGAATGATGATAACACATTTTATTCCAAGTAACAATTACCAAACTAATTCTCATTTACAATAAGTTTTACTCTACTAATTATGGTATGAGTTTCATATTACAGATTAGAATACACAAAGAATTACAACATTTAGTACTAGAATATTTCTATATCATAAAATAAAAAGCTTATTTATTCATTTGTAGAATTTAAAATACAACTGCCAACCACCTTAATATTCTTTTTAAATATTATTTGTAAGGCTAGATTTCTCACTGAGATTTATTTTTTCAGTTTATACCCTGACTAAAATTTACAGAATGTACTGGCTTACACAACATCCTCCATGGAATGTTCCAAGAACAGAAAAGTTGTTTATGGAGTAATTCATGAGCAGTGTTGTACTTTCATACAGTTTCCTCTAACCATAGGTCTAACAGGATATGCCAGGAATATATATTTATTCTTTTTTATATTGCTAGAAGCTGAAGTGTAGTGTTTAATATAAAGTGGAATAAAAAAAAAGTCTGGAGCTTGGAATGTCTATCTTCTATTAGTCCATTTAATATATTTAAATATATACATAATTAATAGTTTGCCTTCTTGAAATTCTGTTTGCTTCCAGATGCACATTTTAGAGCTCTCCACTTCAATGGTAACCAAAGTCATACTAGCCTCTCTAACTAAGGACAACTCAGTCATTTCTGTTCT
The DNA here is from genome assembly GCF_003343035.1 of Apteryx rowi. Taxonomy (NCBI): domain Eukaryota; kingdom Metazoa; phylum Chordata; class Aves; order Apterygiformes; family Apterygidae; genus Apteryx; species Apteryx rowi. Next base: position 1,936,727 of record NW_020451016.1, read on the forward strand.
ATTACAGTGATCTTTGGGTTCTCTATTTATCTTTTGTTTTCTATTTCAGAAAACTACAGAAAAAAATGGAGCTGATCACACCTAACATATCTCTAATTGGAACAGGCATTGTTCACTTTTGTGTTTCAATTAATTCCTGGAAGATTAATTTCAATTAATTCCTTGAATCCCTTCAATTCATTCCTTGAATCTACTTCTGAAAGTGTATTAAAGGCACCCCACTGGATTTGAGCGGTAGTTACCTGCCGAGGGACCAGACGCAAAGCCTGATGAGGGTGCTGAAGTCAGGTCACAGCAGAGGCAACCAACGAACAGGCTGGCTAGTTTTGCTCCCCTGCCTACTTTTTGGTTCCCACTTGCTGAGTAACCCAGGCAGGGGTGGGCTCCTCCAGCCGCTCTCCCCACCGGTGCCCGCAGCAGGCTCCAGCTCAGCAGCCTCGTCTCGCCCCTTCTCCTGGCGGCAGCGTTGCTCCTTCTCCCCACTGCGCAGTGGAACCGCAGGGACAGACAGGCTCCTGCTGCATACCCATCTAGTCAGAAGCATCTATCTTTATACACAGATTGAGGCTGCAGTTTGATGCCAAACATTTTTCTCATCATGAATGAAGTCTTTTTCAGAATGAGCAAGAATTGGTAACACCGAAAACAGCATAGGATCCTTTCCCTAACATTGTCCTGGTGCTGGCAGAGAACCGTACGTAGCAACAGGTGCCCACCAGAATACAGCAACAGCAGAGGTATGCAACAGGCAGCGCCCTTCCACAGCCAGCTCCTCCCCACGGCCTCGCTGCTGCCCAGGCCTCGGAGAACAGCAGAGCTGGACCAAGGCACCCCACATGCTTCCCCACTGCCCCTCGCAAGCATGCTGCTGGATGCCCCAGTAATGTACCCACTCCACTGCCTTTTCACGTCAGGAGACACACAGAAAGAAATATGCAGAAAGAAAACCTGTAACATGTGAACCCTAACAAGACTGTAGGCTAATTCTGAGATTCTTTCATTGTGTCTGCAGGTGGCAGCATGAGATCAGTTTTCAAACAGGGCATTTTTTTTTCTCAGTAAGCCACTGAGTTATATTTTGTATGGAGAACTCAAGCAAGTAGCATAGATAAAGAGCTGTCTTAGGAAGCAGGGCGTTGAACAGGAGCAAGCAGAGATTCTTGTAAATCAGAAGAGTACTACTGACTTTAAGAGAGCCACAAAGCTATGTCTGCTGTGAAATGCTATCAGGTTCACAAGCACAAATGCAAAAATGCCAAGCACTGGTAGAAAACAACGAACAAGTCTATCAGGGTCTATATATGATGGTCTGCTGCAACCTGATGGAGCCTTAGGAAGTCATTTCAGTTCTTCCTTCAGGCACCAATTGAAATTAGGTCTGACTCAGAATAGACTCCTTATGTTCCTCAAAAATAATCATGAACTCTTTAGAGTTAGGCTTCTTATTTAAATAAAATAGTATTTTGGAGCAAAATTATTTTGGCCTAGGTCCAAAACAAATTTAACTATTGAAATGATAAGCACTGTAACTTTAGGTTCATGGCCCACAGAACACAGCTTTAACCATGATTCAGGCATCTGAATGCTCTTACAGAATGGTTTGGAGGAATCAGGCATCTCAGAATTTATCCTATAAATAACAGCAGGGAACTAACTGCTCAACCCGCCTTTGTAAAACTGTTCCATTAGGCCTGTTGTCTTCCCTGATGCTACTCCTGCTAGCATGATATGATTATGTTAAAGTAACTGGATACTTGGCTGATATAACTACAGAAAAGGTAAAGCAAAGCATAGACAATCTAAGCTGGAGCAAACTTTGCTCTTGAAAAAGAATCCTGTCCTCTCTTCCCTCCCCTCAAATCCCTAAAGGCCTGAATGGTACAAAAGCAAAAATTATGTTGCTATGACTACTATAAATAATATCAACACCTTCTTCTTTACCTAACACTTTCTGTTATAAAAATCTAGTTCTTAACTGTATAAAATATGCACATTTGCAGATGGACTTGATACGATATACAATAGACAGGTCAGCACAGAAATACAGTGCCACTGCATGACTAACAGAGTATGTCCCATAGATAATTTACATCAAACCAGAGTAATAAACTTTGCTTGAAATGAATTACATAAGCTCTAGTCAAGAGTTACAGGAAACTGCACAGCAGGCATGCAGCAGGTTTATATAACCACTGTTACTGTATAAATCCAATCTGACCAGGAACTATACATTCCTGATACAATGGGGGAAACAATGCAAGAAAGCTTCTATGGTTATGTGCTGTGTAAGACATTCAGAGGATTTTGGTTTTTAACAGTGCAAGCTACATTTTAATTACAAGACTCTCCCACAGGCAGATTTCACTGCCCTTTGAGGTTTGCGGTGTACTTGCCTCCAGGCCACAGACTGGAAAATTCTATCTAGTTAATTTTGATATAACATCCACGTAGCATCAAGAACAAACACTGATATTGTGCAGTGACCTTGGCATACTGTTGGTTATCTTCATAAAGTATATATTTTACTTTGGAAAAAAGATAATTAGGTGATCTCCTTTCATCGTTTTTACTTCTTTTCTGCCTCATTCTATTCTTCTACATGTGCTTCTCTGCCTTTTTGGTTACTACATGGGTGTTCATACCTTAACATTCATGTGGTCCTCTGCTGTCACTTTTCCCAATGACTTTCACTTTGTGATAAAGCTTAGCATCTTCAGCTTCTGTGATTTCCTGAATTACCTTAGAGTTCTGTGTATAGTATAAAACAGGTACTGACATAGACCAGTTCTTCCTAGTTTTCCATTAGTCTTACATATACACCTAGACACTTCATTTTGAACATTAGTGATAATGGTTTGTATGATGTGCAACTTGGACACATCAAAAATATGTATAAATGTATGCACATAATGAAAGATAACAGAAAATACAAAGTAGAGGCCAGATCCATCTGATCAGACAGTTCTTTGCAGGCCATAGCTTGAGAAATAACATTTACGGGGGGAGGGCCTACATTTGTTACTTTCCTACAGCTTTTACGCTTGCCTTTCAAGGTATTTGTAGTTTCTCAAACAGGAAGTAATGGCATGAACATGTTCCATGTAAAAAACCTGAACATGTACATGAATTTCTGTATGCACACACACCTATTTGTGTGGTTAAGGGACTGCAGTCACTGACTGACTGCTGACCTGCACCTATATCTGAGCTCTGACTCCATAGGTTATACTTTGTAAGCTACTGTGGTGACGAGAAGGATGGACAATAAGAATACAATAAGAACAAATGAAGATGAACATCCAAAAAGAACATAACCAAATCTGCGGACAGGATCAAATTTGAAGGCTCTATATCCAGATAAACACCTTAAGTAATAGCTGTCCTGACTTCCAAATAAAAACCAGGGCAAGATGATGCCTGCCTTGGTTTAGCCGTCAGTTCACACTTGCCTCTTGGAAAGCCTTAAATGTACTTTACAATTAAAACCTTGGGAGTACAGAAAAATATACAATTATGTTGGATTAAAAATTAAACCATTTCAGATTAATATAGTATTTGTAAAAACAAGCTGTYATCTAACCCTTCAGTAGAAAGAAAAGAAAAAATATCACAAATGTCATAGTTCTTTTTAAAATGTAGACAAGTATAAACAAGTCTAATTAATCTAGGCCTAATGTTCAAGCACAGAGTCAGGGAAACTACCCAGACAGTCTAGCATATATTCACTGGTAGGATCAAAGGTAGCTCAAAAATTCTGTTAAGAAAGACTGAAGGTCTTATAGTACAGCCACTGGAGAGCTACTGGTTTAATTACCTAAGTACAGTGCTCATGTTGACAAGGAGAGCCTGAAGCTCAGCTCCACCTCTGCATTCCCTGTTCCTTAGGGAGCTGGCCCTTCTCAGCCTTCCTCTTTGATGCCCAATGCTTCCCATGGGTTCTGAAAGAACAGACGAGACTAAAAATAGAGTGGCTGCAGAGACGAAGTCACTTTGTGGGACCAGCTCTCTATGCCTCCATGCTTCATTTGTACAAAAGGACTGATAATATTTTCCTCTCCAACTTGTCTGTCTATTTAGTTTGGGGGGGGGGGAGGGCAGGAGAGTAGGATCAGGCATTGTTTTACAGTATGCTGTTTAGTGTAAGGGGTCTTTACATCTTTCTCATGCACCAGATACTTCTTCAACGTAGTAATAATAATATCTGAAAACTGACCTCTGCAAAAATGATTCTTCTCCATAGAAAAGAGGACGGACAAAGTAAATAGGTCACACTTTCTTCCCCAAAGAGAGTTAAGATTGCGCATGTTTTGAATCCCATTAGTAAATTACATTACACAGACCAACATCTCTATTTGCTATAGTGAAATTACAGATTAACCCCCTTTAAAAGTAGGTCAGCTCATGTCACCTTAAAGATAAGTACTGCGTGATCAATCTTAATATCGTTATCAAGTAATCTGCAGGAAACTCTTTGGCAGACGACGCACTTTGACTCCATGCCCAGGGCTCTTACTTTGTGATTAATGATTGTGCTATTCCCAATTTGTCCCCTGCTAAGTTAGAACTATCCACCGCTTAAGCAGATTTCATCGGAAATTCACGGAAGCATTAAAATTGTGAAAAGGGAAAGAAGAAAAAAAGAGGAAATATTTTCTAACATTATTTAAGGGGAAAGTTGCTGGAAGTTTACATTTCTGACCCACTCTTGGGCAATCACAAGCTCTCAGAGTGCTTCTGGTTTAATAGTTTCTGGATATATACAATGCTTTTTACATGCATCACTCTGAACATATGCTTTACGTTAAAGGAAATTTTTCATTATATTATTATTGCAACCCACTAGAAGAACAGAGTTTGTCATCCACAGGTCAGACTACATTAGGCTGCAGACCTTCAAGTATTGGCTGTAAATCTGTGTGATTTATGGTTAGTGGATACTTGTGTGATGCCATTTACCAAAACTATATATTTTACCCCATCATATTTTCTCAAAACATTCTTGACTGAATCATTGTTGACTGATTTACTGCTGTAAGTGAACTGTCTCTTTTGGCTTCCAGCTACTTCCAGCACTGAATATCCTCTAGATGCAGAAGGCTAGCAGAAGGCTCATAACTGCTCAAGATCTGTCTGCCCTTCAAGTGGGATTTACATATGACATGGACTTCATTTTGGATGAAACGCAACTGTCAGCATCATTAATGATTAATATAATTAGCTGTTCAGATAGTTCCTTCAGGCTGTAGTTTCATATTATGAAAACTGGGTATCAATCAAGGCTTAGTGAGTTAAAAGCAGTGCCTTCCACCGCTTGTTTTTGGCTAACTACTGATCCACACCACCAGCTGTGCTGGTGCAACTATCTGGGGGATTGAACTATGATCAGAGTACTACTCTGACCTAAAAGAAAGACAATAACTGAGAGACCACATGCTACGCACAGGGACAGAAACAAAAAAGTGGGTAGTAGGAGTAATCTTAAATTGAGATTGTTGCAGGACACTGTGTTATGAAGTGATGGTTTCAACAGACGTATGGTAGAGAGCACCCAACACGCAGAACAACAGTTATATGTTAAGTATAGCTTAGTATTAACAAACACCTATAGCCATATAATTCACCTACTCCAGTATCTGTAATAACAATAGCATTTGAACAATGCAAGGACAGCGACATGCAGAATTTTGTTCTAGTATATAAATTCTGAGGCATTATAGTGTTATGCACAGCTGTATTTTGCTGCATTTGTCTTTCCTAACAGAGAATATTTCCTGTTAATTTTCTCCGAACAGCTTCCTGGCAAAGATGGTGCCACTTACTGGCTGTTTAAGAGTATGGCTAGCTCAGTTATAAGCAAGTGGAAGAACCCACACCTGCCCCACCCTCGAATAAAAGCCTTTAAACTAAAAGGCTGTACTGTTCAGAACTGGAAAAATACAACATTTCCTCAGGAATCTTACCAAGAAAAATAATGGGTGCTTTTAAGTTAATTTTGTTGTTTTCTCTTGGGATTATGCTCATGATACATAGCCTAGTTCAACAGACATGCACAAGTCTATGAAAGGCAAATCACCCAATTATTTCAACGAGATTTCAGTGTGCAAAAGAGAAGGAATAAAATTGAAAAGTATTTCTGGGAGCTTCTTTTGGAAGCTCATCAATCCTCTCTTGCATTCGTTGATTTTAGTCTTTAAAGAAATATTAATCAATCACCCTGGGAACACTGGAAAACTGAGTGAATCTCTGATTGCAAAAAGCCTGTAACACTTACAAAGCTAATATTTAACTTTTCTACAAATTCATAATTCTTTGTATCTACAAGTTACATGTTTTCTGCAGCCAAGAGATGACTAAAATGATTTAACTGAATTTCTCAGCTTTATAAATGATAAATGAGGACAGCAGGCAAAATTGAAGCAAAAAAAGCAAACATCCTTCATTCCCTATTCAGCAGAAAAGGCTGTATTTCAGTGGCTTATTTCACAAAGTAAAGAAATTTTCCAGTAACAAAAGCAGTATGAATTCTGTGATTTTCAAATAAGGAATGCAAGTTTTCTTTCCAAATCCACATCATAAAAGACACATTTTTTTGATGAAACACTAGTGCCTTGTGCAAAATTCTCTTTGTAGCCTTGTATGGAATTTGTTCTGTATGTGTTAAAAAAAGGTGGTATCTAAATGTCTAGTCAGCTTAATCTGCCAGAGGACCAAATCCACTAACATTATTCAGGAACATTTGAAAGGAAATCATACAGAAATACAACCCCCACCCCTTTGCCTGTAGTTAACAGGCTTCTTTTCATCAGCACCAATTAAATTTCCTTGCAGAGGATGGAAAAGACATTGCACTACCATAAAGGAACAGGCAGCATGTCCAAGAAGAGGAAAACCCAGCTGAGGCAAGGCTCACAGTCCTACTCTCCCCAGGATTCAGGAAAGAGGATGGGCTGCATAAGGCCATATGGAGGAAGAAGCTTTCCAGGAGTGGCTTAGCAAATGCTCTATTGCCTGGGAGTGACATTTCCTCATCTCGGCCCTCTGAACATGTCTTGAAGCCATGTGCTGAGCCCTGGATTTGAACCATCTGTGCTAGTTCTCCACAGTAATATTCTGATGTTTTATTTGGCTATAAAGTTGGAAATAAACAAAGAGGGATAACATGTAACAAAAGCCAAAGAAAGGACAAAACAATCTAAACAGTTGGAGAAAACAGAGCAAATGCACAATAAATACAACCATCTACATTCTGCATGTGCCAGTAATTTGACAGGCAAACAAAAAAAGACTCGGGTATTTGTAAAATTTTTCACAGACAGAGCCGTTATCACAAATCTGACATGATTTTATTTTTCTAGAGATGCTTTGTTTTGTTAGACTGGGCACACAGTTCATACAATGATGGTTTTATTTCACATGCAAAAACAAAAACAAAAGGTAGCTAGACTTGCTGACCTTAGAGAGAGGTCAACATCAAAGGTGGCAACAATATAATTTCCTACAATCTGCTCCTATGCTGTGAGTAGTTTTAGTGGATAGAAAGAAGAAACAGAGGAAAAAAGGGAGGTCCCATAGATTTTTATTTTAAACACTGCTTCTGAGTTACTGCTAAAATACTGTCAATATGCACCTGGAAAACCCTTCAACAAACAGCAGCTAGAGGCAGCTGTGGTGCACACATACCCATAATATTTTATGCAAATAGAAGAAGAGTTAGTCTATTCCTCTTCCTACCCCAAAGGGCAGTTACTATCATTGTAGGTGTTATTAACACTACCTGTCTTTATTAGGGCTCATTCTTTTAAACAGCTTAAAAACTAACAGCCTTATGCTTCACACTACTTCTATTTCTACTGTAGACAGATTCATGGGAAACCCCTCAGATCAATAAGCATTACTTGCTGAATTAGGCCCTCTGCCTATGCTGCATGAACGTTAAAGATCCAGCTGCATCAATATAATAGCTTATTATTATAATCCCAATGCCCTTAGGAATAATAAACACCTTGAAATGCTAAGTTTGTATGGCTTTCCACCTCAGAAGCGTCTTTTTAGCATGTGCTGAATGATGCCATTTGTCTGCATTTAATTGCTGGAGTACATTAGTCTCCTTTGGTATGATGGATGATTAAAAAAAAAAAAAAAAAAGCTGTTTTGAAAGGCTAAAGGTGCAAATGGCTCCAGTGGACACCTAGCAGTAAACTGGGACTAGAAGAGCCCTAACCTGGTTGGAATGGACCTTTGCCAACAAGACAAAACAGCTGAAGACAGACTTTACATCCCATGTCGGCCACACGCTATAGGAAGTCATAGTCTCATAAACCATGAAGAGTAGACCCATATCTTTCTGTAGCTAGCATTAGCAGAAATTGCTTTTGTTAACTTCAGTTGCCTGTTTTTCTGAATTATAGTCATACAGTTCTACTACTATTGATGCAATCCCGTCATACTAAAAAGCCCTAGCCTATTGCTATTTACCATCTCACTTCCACCAGTTTACCCATGGATAAAAAAGTTTCCAGAATTAAACCTAGAAGGTCCTAGAAGGGTTGACAATAAACTTTAAAAGGTTTGTAATACAAAGCTTTTATTTTAAACTAATATTCAGAGGCTAATCCAGTTTACTGAATAAACAGCTAGTAGTAAGATGAGTTTTCATAATATACCTGTCCTTTAATATGTAGAGACTGTTTCAGGCTTGGTGGTGGTTGTCTGTGTTTGTTTTTTATCACAGATAAGGTAGACAAGCGAGCATTTACTCTTATTTTGTATATTTTTTCCAGGATATTTTATTGCAAATGTTGCACACTGGAGTTTCTGTTTGCTTGATAGTTTAAATGTTTTTTACCCTTCAATATCCCTGTGAGTTAAGAGAGTGCCTTGTTTCATTCATGGCATCACTCCACTGACTTCCATGAAAAAACAACAAGGATCAATCTGTTCTGTACTGCTTTTCAAAGACATTATAAAAATATGACATAACTTTTTCACAAGGTTGCAAACCCAAACTATTACTCACACAAAGAAACATGTAAGCAAACTATAAAAGGAGGAAACATTTAAAACCTAATGAATCCTGATACAGATTCTAATTCTTAGATGGATAAAAAAAGTAAAGCTTTTTTGCCTGTCATTTTAGAAATCCTACTTTCATTTGGATCATTCTGAGGCAACAGAAGGACTTTTTTTTCTTCTCAGGTTAAAATGTTAGGCCCTTCCTCACTTCCCACTGCCACAAAGTGCAGGGCAAAAGCTGTATTTTCTTTATTAAAAGTAAACAGAAATTTTCTATAACAACATTCTCTTCTTTCCTCAGAATAAAAGCAGAAAAGGGTCACTAGCTTATATTATCTGATATTAAGAAGCAATTATATAAACAATCCATTTTGTAGTCCTTTTGGTTGGAAGATCTCATAGTCTGGATTCTTTAGTATTTCACTTTGAGTATGGCTTTCTTTTCCAAGTATTTCTGTATTTACTCAGAGAACTGGAACTCTTTTGCTTCCTCCGAGACTCTACCTCACCCTTCCCCACTCAATCTGTTTCTGTCTGTACTTTCAGTCTCTGTCTTTTGCCAGCTCTGCTCAGTCTATATTCTGGCCTTGCATACATTACAGATAATCATGTTAAACTGTGAACGCATATTAATAATATCATGGTAAAATACTACAAAATTAATCATTCCAAAAGACAGTGTTCAGTGTGAGATATAATTAAGGAGAAAATCATCCATCACAGGAAATACTCAAGAGGCAAGAATCTGTGGAAAGAGGCGATGGAGACATTTCTCTTTTAACCAGATGATGGAACCAGAACAAATAGATGCATTTCGTGCATCCCACCCCTCCTCAGGTTTGACTGGGCACACCTAACATCAGACTAAATCTAGGTTAGCGATAATTTTAAAGCTGCCCTAGAGTGATGTCATGCAATAATCAAACTGTTGTGAGTTATGAATATGGTGCTTGTTGTCACCAATGAAAGAAAATTAACTTTTTATACAAGACAAGAACTTTTAACCACGTTCCCCCCCACCATGATGTCACCAGAGGGGAAAGGGCTTTAAACTAGCAGAAAATAATCCTGAATTCTTCATATACAACACAGGTTTAAGTGCAAAGCTTAAGTGCCTTAAAAACAGAAACATGATTTATGCTTCTGTGAAACAAAGAGTAGGCAGAAGGGAGACTTGTTTTCACAGAATACCAGTAAGGGGACAATATAGTCTTAAAACTGATAGTTAGGAAGCACAGAATAAAAAGCGCATAGTTCTCTCCAATAAAAGGACACAATCAAATGTAATAAGTAAGATATTCTTCTGAGGCTTTAAATACTAGATAAAACCTGGTTGTCTACATATGACTTGTGGCATATTTGTGCAGAGGTGGGTCAATCTACTTTGCCTTCCACTGCCCACAGTAGAAGTATATACTATTGCAAAGAAGTCAGCTGCTGTAAAGAGGGAAGGAAGAGAATGGATGGGTAATGTTAAAAGAAATATATTAACCTGTAAAGATTTTATTTTGTATCAATATAAGAACATATCGAAAACACTGAAAAGCAACAGAAACTGAATCACAGCTTCTCTATATACATTCTGGTCCTGTTTCTCCTATGAGAGAGGTTCTCTTGTTCTCCTGAGGTATTTGTCATCCTACTCCACAGATAACTTTAATCTATCAATGCATTAATTGATTTCAGATGGTCAAAGCTATAGTATCTATATGCAGCCTCTGTCAAAGCACACATCTTCACATATACTCCTAAATGTTTTGATCAGTCTGCTATTAAATTGATCAAACATGGCAGCTGCTACTACTAATGGCTTGCTTTAATAATCTGCATCCATCAAACATGCAGACAGGGTTCATGTACTGCCACAGTTACATAACGCTGAGCTTGGCTGTGGGTATGTTCATACTGCTCTGCTCTGCAGCTCAGACTTATTCTCAGTTGCCACTATAGTCAACATCTCATATTTGTCACTGATGGGAGACACAGATGCTGGCAGTGCTAGACTGACATGTTGACTTGCCAGATTTGGTGCAAAAGTAATTGCAGAAATTTCACTTCATTTGCTAAGTCCAAAAAGTGAATTTTGTAGCTTTCAAAAAATGCTGAAGCACTCTGTCATGTTTTCCCAACTGTTCAAAGCAAGTTGTATTTTCTCTCTAACACAGTGTTAAAGAAAAGCATGCTGTAAGATTAGCTTCATATATTTATGTGCAAAATACTTCTAACATTCTATTCATTTCAGCTGTTTCCAATGCAATTTAATTTTGGTAAGTGAATGTGATTCATATAATAATGGTTTCAGCTTAACCCTTTTGAGTGCATCCATCATTCTGGTCAGGATCATAAGTAACAGTGCACTCCAAAGAACTAAATAACACACTTGACTGAAATATTAATGTTATGTACATATTTTCCATTCAAATAGCTTCACCTAATAACTCATGAAAGCCTTTAGTGCATGAAAATGATGAGATTATACATGCTGCCTTTCAGTATACTTGCTCCCTTCTGTCTCAAAAGAACAGTGTTAAAGCCATTCATTTTAGCTAAAGGGATCTCTCTAATGCTTCATCTGCTAAACAATTTCATTAAACTCTTCATCCCTAATAGAAATAAGGTGCAATTTCAGACAGCCAGGGATTTTGGATTCCTTTATTACTACTGAGACGCAGTAAATTCACATTTACTCAGTCTAGCATAAATAAGACGATCTGTGGGTTAAAAGACCTCTCAGGATGTGACTAGCTGCACGTGAGGTTGGGCTCAGGTAGGTGAAGAACACACTGGTGTTCTCTCACCACGGCTATGATAATCAAATCATGCTATGATAAACACCAACCAGTATAAGAGTAACAGTTGCATACTTGAAGGTAATTCCAATACATCAGGCCCATATCATCCTTGAATTTCAAGCCCTAGAACATGCTTTGCAGTCTGGAACAGACATCGGTTTCAGAAGACTGAAATAAGATGAGCCAGCTTTCATCACACCAAGCAAATTATGGAATACTTATCCTGCCAAAGTGAGAAAGTGGACATGGAAATACACTCTCTGCTATAGAACCAACATCCTCATTTCTAGCATCTCCTAAATTTTCAGAAGTTGGTTCACTTTGAAAACTTAGGCTGTTGGGTTCTATAAAGAATGTTCAGCGCTTCCCTTGCATCAAGTATTAGTTGATGGTTTTGAAGACAGAGTTAGTTATGCTCTCTGTAGAAAATATAGGACCCAGAAATAACTTTATCCGCTTTCCAGCATTTTAAAATCATGATCTGCTGCATGTATCAGAAGTAACATTTTATTTGACTGTGAAGATACTGGCTTCTTTCAATTCATGAAACAGTAGGTAATAATGTGTTCTGGAAAAAATATTTATTGGAAATCCAACTACTCATTTTTAATGAATGGGTTCTGTATATATATATATTTAGGCCTTACGATTGCCAAAGGCAAGATTACATATAACAGAGCTATTTTTAGAATCAATAAAAGATAATTCACACCCTATGGCCCCTCAGAGCACGCAGTCACTCATCCAACCCTTTTATGCATCCTATTCTCCTGTTGTGTCCCATGAGTGACACTGGGAGGCAGGCAGCGGCTGAAGAAAGAATTCCTTCTTCTTCCTGCAAAGAAGATAATCTAACAAGGAGACCTGATGCGGACAGAGCAGAAATCTGATGGCGGGGGTGGGGGGGAAGGGACTATGTCCCCTGGTTATGATCCCTTGCAAGGACAAGGGCTGTTAAAACATTCTCAAAACATTTTCTCAAGATTTTCTGTAAACCAAACACATGATGTTGCTTCTGCTTCCAGCCTGATATAGAACACAATACACAGAAAGCTTTCAAGATGACCATATAGATGTTTTCATACTGAATATTTAAATATAACAACAGTATTAGCGCCACTTATTACAGTAAATCATGCTCTTATGAGGATGCACAACACTTTCTAGGATCTAGCAAAGTTTCAGTTAAGTGAAGTTTTACAGAGAACGCAGATACAACCATCAGAGCAAGCTTGTGGTTGTACTCTAACGAGCACTCTTAGCAGGAGGATTTACCAGACTTCTGTATCAGTCAGACTTTCTTCAAGGAAAGCATTTCCACCCACCCCTGGACAAAAATCTCATTGATTTGAAATTGAATGTGGATATACAGCAGAGCTTAATGACCACCAGAACGTTTTTGAAGGGACTACAAATAAATGAGGTTAAATTGAGATTAGCAGTAGAAACTTCTGGACTTTTCTGAGTGGCTAAGCACAGCTGACAAGGAGGTCTTTGGGAAAGCTAGTTAGCTGAAGGTGCAAAGTGTGTAATAACTGGATTCAAGGAAATGAGAACAGCAATGAAGGTGCTATTCATTTGCACGTGCTTCTTTTTTTTTTTTTTTTGGAACCCTTAATTTGGAGTGAGAAAACTAGCCTTGAAAAAAGTGTTCACAATGGCACCTGGGCTGATTTTTAAGATGCTCGTTGAAGGTCAGAAGTATGTGTGACACCCTAGCACCCACAGATCCAGCCAAAAACCACTCTCGCTCTCACCTAAAGGAATCAAAATTCTGATTTTTATTGCAACATATATGTAATATATCATCAAACAATTTTCTACTTAAAATATTTCTGAAATATAATTTGACATAATTCTCCTGTATTCATTGTCTCTCTGGGATCACTCTCTCTCTCCCCATACAGATAATCTTGCATAATGAGTTTAAGAGCCAAATTCTGCCCTCAATATGGGTATATTATTACTCTATGTAGAAAAAAGATGTTGTTTGAGAATAAAAAGGATGGGCTGATACAGCAGTTGCATGAGGTCTTTTATTTGAGCTCTGTTCAATCACAAAACTGAAAGAACGTTTTTCTTTCAGATGCTCTTCATCTGTTGATATCCCAACAAACATGAGAAGACAGGACATTTATTGCCTTCAGATCTCATATTCTGTGAAACAAACCTGTATTGGAAGTACTACATCACAAATGCACACCTCTGGCAGCAGGATGAACTTCTCAACACATACAGTGTCTCAAGCCAAATGTATTTGATCCTTACTCTACATTGGAGAATAAGGGCCACCCTAGGCACTACCACTCTTCAGTATTTTGTCTCTTGTTGCTAGAAGTTCTAAGCATTCAGAGCCAGATTCATGACACCTAACCCCAGGCACCAAAAGTTACCCATGTTAGAAGTCGTAGCCTCTTTGCATAGTCAATGAAAAAAGATAGGAACCTCCATGGCATGATTCGAATTTTCCCATTCATTGCACAGGACTTTCCTCAATTGGGTGTGTGAAGTTAGCTGGGATAAATCGAGGCCTCACCTTCAGATAACAATAGGCGAGGAACAGACTTGTACTTCATCAGTAAACTTATGTTCTGAAATGCTCAGTTGTAGCTGAAGCTACAAGGCGAAAGAAAAGTGATCTGCCACAGATCAGAGTAACTCAGAGCAAGTTTTTTGTCCTTTTGCATGAGCCTGTCTGCCTGCTGTATCTGTCTACCCAGCCCATCACTGAATTTCCCTCTTTTGCTGTCCTTACATTTAATCTGTTCTTCCTTTTGACTATTTTCTACTTTATTCTATTAGCCATCTTCTGTCATTCCCCGTGGTTCTGAATCAAACTGGATTCTGCACAAAGGTAAAAGGCCCCACAAACTGAACAAAATCTTACACTGTAAACAAAGAAAATCTCTGTGTATTTCTATCTGTCTTGCAAGATGTCTGGTATATCTTCCTGTGCCAGTTAGTTACATATACAATAATATATTCTACATATGTTTAATGTACTACAGCAGTAAAACTCCCATCTCCTACATTAAAATCCCTTTCATTCACTAATTCTTCCTGCTTTGCTTCATACTCTGTGTTCCCACTAGGTGGAGGAAGGAAACTGTTATTTTTTCCCTCTAGGAAATACAGATTTCCACCTGCATAATATTACCTGCCATGTTTTGACAGATACTTGAGAAAGTTGAAATTATCTTAATCAAAGCTTCACTGTAATTCAAACTTCTGTATGCAAAAGAATACCATATATATTGAAGCCTGCCGCATCAGTCTTCAGTGCAATATGATTCTCACATTTTAAATGCTAAATATTTTCTGAAGGAGAAAAAGCTTCCCTTTTCACCATGAGAACTCAACAGTAATTGTTGAACCTACACCAGCGAAGCACAGAGCCACTAAAACACTTAATTATGCCTTCAGAGCACTGTTCAAATACCAGTGTTTACCTCTGAGACTACAACTAAATTGCATGTTTCTAGTCTGGTAGAAAGAGCTTTCCAGAGTCAATATTCACACTGCTGTGTGGAAATGCATCTAATCTCTCCATAATCTCTATATAATTTATTATTATTATAAGACAATATAGTGGATAAGCTGTATCTTAAATAACAGCAGTTTCATCAACATGCCGTGCTAATGAGAAGCTGATTTCAGAGAGCAGCGATTCACAGAATAAGCTCCCTTAATATGAAGGAATGAACACAATGGCTTCCCACCATTTTAAGCCAACCTAAAACTGCAGAGTCCGTGAAAAGCACTTTATGAAAATCTTCCCTAGGTTAAAAATATGCCTGTGCACTACAAGCATATTTTTAATATATAATAATGTGTTATATATAATACATAACTAGTATTGCATAGTCTTTGGTTTCATACCGATCTAGAGTGAATCCTCTTGCCCATTCCCATTCATGACCTCGAGATCTATTTTATGAATGGAGTGTTTTTTCCTTGATGTTTGGAAGGTTATATGTTGCACAAATAAAATGCCTGTGATTCCAAATAAGATAAAATCCAATGTTAAAAGAGATTAAAAAGGAAGCCAGGGAATTCACGTCACTTGTCTTACAGAAAGATGTCTGATATCTCTGTGGCACATTCAGAATTAAATTCTTCCCTTGCAACGGGCCCATGCAGTTCTTTAGTCCCATTTCATGACTGTGTAGGGGATTAAGTAGGCTAAAAAGATACATAGATCCAGTGATGGCTTTCTGACTAGAAAGTATTTTACTCTCAGCAACTTCTCATCCTTGGAACAAAAATCTATATAGCTCCAAAGGCTCAAAACCCAAGTAATTAAACTTAAACCAGAAGTCAAAGGAGAAGTTACCACAGTAATGGCTGCATTACATCAGCAGGCTAACCAAGCTCTTTAATACGCAAGTCAAGAGGGAGTTTCTACAATGAATCTAAGGAAGTCTTCCCCGTCCTTCACGTGAAAAGCCAGACACCAAAGCCCTTCTCTGACAGCTCCAAGAAAAATTGTGCAACCGTATCCCTCATTTTCTATTCCAGGAACAAGTCCTCCCGGACTCATGAGCAAAAAAGCCTCTTGCAAACCTATCGTACACAATCAAAGTACCTGCCACTGAAAAGTCAAAGACTAGATTCATAGAAACCATAGTTGTAATCTGTGTCCCCAGCACAGGAGACACTCTCCATGAACTACACCATACAAACTACCTCCCCACTAGCACACTTCTTATCTCCAGGAACAATCCTCACTACAATAACAGCAAAACTTGACCCAACATCTACAAAGATCAGCCACTACTCATATCTATAACTTAACAATCTTGCCAAACATGCTAAATACCTGGTTTACTTTTCTTCTAAAATGGGCTACCTGCCTCTTAGTTCTGTGCTAATACCTTTTCCTGCTGCTTAGGTGCTAACCTGTTTTGGAGATGGCTTCTTAGACCTGACAAAAAGATAGAATACCCTGCAGCTTCACTATATATTCCAGCTATATCAGATGGTATAATAAAATATACTACCTATCCCTCCATTCATCTCTTTTCTTACATCCTTATACAATAGCTACAACAGAACTATATTCCCAGTTCAGATATTCTACACTTTTCTACAGAAATACCGAAGTGACAGGAAATACATTTTTAATTTCCACAGTTTACCTACCAAGCACAGAGTATTTCTGGGATGACTGTTAATAGAACAAGAAGACACACATTAAAGACAAAATCAAAGAAATCTAACACCAATGGGATGCTTTTGACATATGCAAGGGATTTAGAAAACAAAACAAGAACCAAAAAGCCAAAAGAAGAGGCACTGTTAACAAAAGGCAATGACTGGGTGCCTAAGATTCACAGGGAAAAGAAGACAGAGCTTGCCAGACATGGATATTCTATTTCAATGCTTCTCTCCTTATTTCAGCCACATAAAAATGTTATAGGGACTACAAGCAGTTATCTGCTGGTCACAAAATTTCAATTTTTAGCAGTAAACCAGCAGATCATTTTTAATTTCACTGTGTCATTCCACTGAATTATGCCCAGCGCCAAGAGGACACAATGTAATAAAAAATGGGAGCTTCCTATGGAAATTTGAAGTGATACATCATCAATTTATGAGATCATCTGATTATATAATGGGTGTCAAAAATGATTATGTTAAAATCTATCTATATGTTTATAAAAATAATAGTCTTGGCCTAGCTAAGATTTGGAACCAAACTTAGTATAAAAAGTAAATACATTTATTATCATATTTAATAGAGTTTACTAGCTCATTTATATATATCACCTTATGTACGGGTTTTGAAGTACCGAATACTCCAATAGACTATCACTGAGATAAAACTATAAACATCACATAAGAATCTTTTTTTATCCACTTATATTGATGATCCTAACAATAAAAATATATTTTATATAATACTTTGCAGTATAAAAAGAACATGGTTGAAGATCACTTTATTGTCTGCTTCTTTTCTTACAGAGTAGGGAAATATTAGCCCTATTTTACAAGTGGTGAACTTTAGGGAAAGATACTTAGTGACCAAAGACTACAATTCATGAATTCTTGCTGCTTAATTGAGCCAATGCATACTGGGGAAAGGGGAGAAAGAGAAAATCTCTCTATTAAAAACTGTCAATACTACTGTAAAAGAGCAGCCATCTTTTTAGGAGGGATTACTTGTTTTTAAGAATAAATCTAGCAAAATGGTACAGCGATTGAATAGCTCAGCAGATATGAAACTTTCATGTATATAAAAAGGATTTGGATCATACCTCCAGAGTTTTGCAGAATGAACCAGTTTCTGCAGGCTGCAATGAGCAGAGGGAAATATGTATGCTGAATGATCACTGAGGAAATGGAAGCTAAACTCAGATTGTTTCAGACAATTTGCTGAAAGGTTTCAGCAAAGGTTATGGAGGATTTCAAACACAGAAAGTAAACAGGACAAGAACTCGCATTATTGCTGGCATTTCCACCGTTTACTAATTTGAGTACCTAAGTACAAAGAAATGTCTGCATAATTTCACTATTTAAATCCAGTGATGTAAGGTGCATTGACATTTTAGGTCAGTCATTTTGCTTTTAGTTCAGAAATAAGTTTTCTTCAAATTCTGCTAAAAGAATGGCAAGAAAAAATTTACATAAAGAACAGATGACTCATGACTTTGCTTTCTGTTTAAGCAGTTTTGTTACATATTCCATCAAGCAAAAAGAGAAGATAATGGTTAAAGCGCACAGCAGTGAAATGGTACCTAGGTTCTTCTTTTTTCTTTTGGGATCTTGTGCAGGTCATTGTTTCAATATACCTTACATATGCTTTATGCTCATCTGAGGTTTGGGTGGACTGAAGTGAGACACCAAAGTATAAGAAAACCCTTAGAATCACAGCTACAAAAATCACAGGTCATCTCCCTACTACTAATGGAAAGGAGATATCTCACAATATGTGAAAACAAAACTAAAGTTTCCCAAATGGGTTCTTGATAATAAGGGAAAAAAGGAATTATATTTTACTCATTTATTTTAAAAAATCAAAACAGTAATTTGTAAAGCTGGGACATCAGCCCTGTCAGTAACCTGGAGTTTATGGTGTTTCCAGCACATATTTTAAAAAGGCCATTTATATGAATTTCTTTGATCTGTGTGGATTGTCATTCTTTTTATCAAAGCCTACTAGAAATTTTGCTGATAACTGGAAAATTAATAGATTCAACATGAAGCTTGGTTAAGAACAGACAACTTGATTTTAAGAATGGAAATATGATAAATACTTGACTGTCTTGCTGGAATTGGTGCAATTTTTTTTGCAATAATTGGCATAAACAGAGTATCACCTGGATCCAGGAAATTCTGCTAGGCTCACACAATGAAATTTCCTCTTAGTGAACCTATGAGGGCCTGAACCAGGGGGAAAGCACGTAAAAGACAGGCCATCTTGGAAAATACTGTCTGCAACCTTTTTGCTGCATCTACATTACCACTTTATTTTGGAGGAGCAGTTCATTTTTTCCCTGATCATCCCCACTTACCACAAAATAGTTCAGATAGAGAAATCTGTTCCAGGTGTGCACCAAATGGGTACCCACCCCTAATGGGGCCATAAGGATTTGACTCAAGGAATGGTCCACACCACCACAATGTTGTCCAATGTATTCTGAACATGTATGAGCCAGCAAAAGCTTCTCAAACCGTTAAGAAGTCCCGCAACACCTTGAAATGCCTCTTGTTCTACATAAAATCAATGTTCTTTAGGAGCCAGGACAACACCTGCACTTTGGGAGCAGCCTGGTGGATCTGCTCCTGTCACAGACACCTTGAACAGACCTTTGAGTAGGAGCACATCACCAAACCTGCTACCTACCTGGACATTCACAACCTGGGTTCTGGGACAACTATGCAGCATAGTATGGGGAGGGCATGGCCTCCAGGATCACTGTAGGGTCCCCATTCCTGGACCCTGCAGAAGGCCCCTGGGGACAGAACATCAACATCCAAAACCGCTTGAGTTTGGCTCACTCCCTACCATAGCTGGCATCAGCTAACGCCAATCCTGACAATGGTAGTATTTCCCTGTACAGGTTGTTAGGGAGAGATAAGGAAAAGGTGCTTGAAGCTTTCAGCAAGCCTCGGGGAGCTCAGGGCTACAGAAAGGTGATACATATTGCTGGTCTGACCATAAGAGTTAATACGCATTTTAAAAGCAATACCCCCAGGGCTGAGCCATGAATGAAATCTTCCATGCAACACTTAGCAATGACAGAAAACCCCTGTCCAGTCGCCTGCCCATATGAGAGCCTCACCTAGTCCCAGCAACATGTGCAGAACACCTTGACGAGGCATCCTTCCTACTCTTCTCTACAAAAAGCTTTCCTCTCCCTCTCAGCAGGCTATGGGCTGACAACATGGTAACAGTGCCATGCTCAGCAACAGTTCAGATCCTATCCCTGCCCTCAGGCAGCACCATGACAAGTGCAGGTTGGGCTGGTGTCCCTTATTTTTAATGTGAGGCAGCTGAAGCAGTGGTCAGATCCAGACCACCCAAGACTGTTCTTCAACCTGGATGGGCAGTTACCAAACATGGAAAAGATTTTCATAGTAAATCTTTTTGTTTCTGAAAAGAAAAAAAAAATCTAAAAATTGAAATCATCTCCAATTCTTTACGTTCTAGTTCATCAGATTACGTTGGCTCAAAGTAGAAAACAAGTTGGCCCCAAAGCTCTTTTTCACTTAAGATCCCTCTTCTGACATATTCTTCACCTCTGATTAAAGTTCTGAATCTTTAAATTGCCCTGACTACAAACAGCAAAATAACTTACAGAACCTAATCAAAGCATTTTTGAGAATTTCACTAACACAGCATAGAGCACAAATACAAATCCTACTGTACACTAAATGACTAAAGACTTGACAAATGCACCAGGGCAGGGAAGACCGCCAGTAAAACAGGCAATCTGACTGAGACAGTCCTCATTTATCCTGACAATGGCAACATCTTAAGCCAACAGAGCATTTGCAGCCACAGAGTAAGTTCACTTCTAGTTTTAAATCATATGACCTTTTCTTTCATGAAGTGAACTCATGCCTATGCCATCGTTTGTGTGTTTTGTGCAAGTCATATTTCACAAGATGCAAGTCTGACACTGATTTTAGTAAAGATAATAAATCCATCTTTCTTCAGACAGCATTTTTGAACAAATAAAGACAGGCTATTTCTGCCGGCTGAGGACTCATGTCCTAATACACCACATAAACTTGTCCTTTCAACTGACTGTTTAGCAGCAGGAGTCTTAATACAAGAGGGAATCTTACTGCAAATGGTTTGACTGCTGCAAGTCTATTCTACATGTTTATATAAAAAATACAAATTAATGTCTAGTTCTTCTATATAATAGAAGCTAACTGCTTGGAAGAAATCCTTCAGTTACCCCACTTTAAGAATTTACTTAAGACAAAGATTTGACTCCAGTCAGAAACAACACAGTAATTCTACGGCAAGGGCAGCTGGGGAGCTGCCTAGGTCTGTACAAGGAAAGGGTGCTGTGCTGACAGCAACTGAAATAAGCCTGTGTTTACAGAAGGGACTATGAGCTGGTAACAAGGTATATTTTACAGATGTAAAATTGTAGGGTCTCAAGATTTAGGGTTCAGCTATCATAATGCAATTGACATCATCACTGTAACCTCTATAAAACACCCTCTTTTATCAACAGAAGAACTCAAATAAATAAAATTTTCAAACCCTGAAACAAACAAAATTATAGCCTGATCCCAAGCAAAGTTTACCTTGAACATTGAGAGGAGTAAGAGACTCCATAAAGCCTTCCAAAAGTTTTGCTTCTGACGGTTTAATTTCTATGAAAGCCAATCAGATACATAATTCAGTCATACATATCAGAGCGGAAGCAAAACAAAGGCTGAGAAGATACTGGTGAATATGCTACCAGACCCACTGCAGAAAAAAATCACAATGTTCACAGAACATTACGTATGCATACACAAACACCTTGCATATCTTGTTTTTGATCAACCAAATGTAATCTAAGCTTACACTATTTGAGCCACCTAGGCAAAATTAAACTGAAAACAAGTTGCTATGTAAAATAAAAAGACTAAAAACAGCCCACCCAAACCTACTTTACATTTTGAAACACCACAGTCTTACAAATAAATACATTTTTCAACAGGGAAAATGGAGTAAATAATACCAACACACATCTCCATACATACTGATACATATACTCTACTTTTGACAGCTAATTTTAATATGCATCTATATGCAAAAATTAGTAGTAAATATGGCTCACTGTACAGCAGTGAAGAGAAAAAAGGGATGATGGTTTACTGTCACGTTAGCAATTTCATACAAGCCCAAGCACACTGGAATAGCTGTACTTCATCAGAATCTAAATCCACCTAACCCCAACTTTTGCCTCCAACAGTGGCCAACAGAGGTATCTAAGAAAGGGAATAATTACAGGGTAAGCAGAATTTGATATTTCCCCCACATACTCTGCCAGCTTTGCCTATGCCATGAGAAAACATCATGACATAACCGGGTTTTCTCCCCACCGACAAGTGGCATTTTGGGTTTTAAGCTGGTGCAGAATCTTACCCCCTGGCTGTGACACACAATGCTATTTGCATTTGACACATCTAACTTCTTGAGGCAGATCCCACACATATGCTTGGAGCAGAATGGCACAAGGAACCCAAACACATGTGAACTGTGTTGCTAGAAGAGCCTAATTTTTGGATGAGGCTCAACAGCTATTACCAGGCTACCTGCTTGGCTAAAGATGCAAAGGAACTCCAAGAGAACAATTTTGTTCATAAGGACCTTATACATGTATGTTTGGCAGGCCCATTAGAGGAGATTAGAAGTAATAATGAACTGCTGCTACCTGTAAYGGCTCAAATTGACCATTTTGGTTTGCCACTGCAGAAGCCAACCTGATAACAAACAAGGCCTATCCTAGGGTTTTTGGAACCATCAGTGATGTTAAGAGTAAAACTAGCCAGCACTGACTACAGAGAAGGATTCACACCTCACCACTGGCCTCCTGAACAGTGCTGGCTTTGAAGGATAAAAAACAGATTTAAGCTCCATTTGTCTGAAATTCAGCACAAAATGAGGGAAAAAGGAGAAAGAAGTGTTCTTTCTTTTCAGCAACTCTTCCTATGTAGGCCTAATCTGTATTATATTCAAAGATTCATAGGAAATGTTTTTGCTGTATGTGCAACAAGGTAAAATTGCCATCCGGAAGTCCACTCCTGTAGCTGAGCTAGTTCATTTAGAGCTTGTTAAGAGCTAGCTTGAGTGTCCCTACAGAGTGCTGCACTGAGTAGTATATACCCACCCACAGTCAGATATAGCAGCATGACATTTCTTAAAATAATGAGCTCATCAGCATATTAGGCTGGGCTTGAACCAGTCTCAGGGTTGATCTATATAAAGTTTAGTATATTAGCAAGGAACTATGATACTTAACACTTTTGCAACAAAACTACCTCAGTTTAATTAAACCAGGAAAAATCTGACCTTTCCCACCTGATAATTTTTTTTTGTTTGTTTTCTTTGTAATTTAAGACACTGGGGTCTGTATATCATTTCTTATTACTTCAATTCATTCCATTTAAGGGAACCTCATAGGAACAGTGAATGTTACAAAGTGTATATATCTACTCATGTATCCAGAAAACTTTGAGTATCAGTGCCCAGAAGCAGCTGTGCACTTTCAAGATGGGCACAAGCTGAGCAGCTCCCCTTTCCTGCATAATAACCCGCAGACAGCCCTCCAGGTAAGTGCAGGCAGGAACCTGAAGGCACATTCACTAACAGTAAGCATGCGGACTCACATTGCAACCCATGCCCGTGTTGTGTTCAAACCCTAAATCCCTTGCTTATCAGCTAGCAAGAAAAGGCTGGAACCCGAGATATACCTCAAAAAAAAAAAAAAAAAAAAAAAAAAAAAAACAGTGTAAAACAGCTGCTTCTAAATGTGCTATTCTAAACATGCCTTACCAGTAACAGTAATCACTGGTACTGTCCTACTCCAAACTTCTTACATTGCCTTGGCCTTGAACGGAATGAAGGGTTTTGCACAGACTGTAAAAGAGTTTATATGTTTCTGTCTGCTAAACGAACCAACAGTCTATCCAGGGTTGCTGCTGACAATTCTCAGCAGAAAGGCAGCTGTTAATCTTGAATTAGTTTGAAGTCAGGCTCATTAACTCAGATATGAGCTACAAAGATGTTTTCAGAAAGGATGAGTGAGTGAGAAAGTTAATCAATTTTTAATTACTCATCAAGGAAGGGTTATCAGGAGAGGTCATCTTTGCAACTATGTAAAGCAAAAATACAAAGCATCTATAGCTGTTTTTATTTAAATGAATAACATCTAGCATTTGAAGGGAGTGCAGAGATCAAAAAAGGCTTGCTCCAACCAATTTTTATGTAATTTACTGTCTAGCAGCACAGAGGTGGAAAAAAATATAAACAACATAACATTCTGTCCTTAATGGAAATAATCCACGTACTTACCTTCAAATAAAAATAATGAAACCTTCTGTTCAAATCTTCTTAAAGCTTCCTCATACTCCAACTGCACAAAGATACTCTTTGATCAAAATCTGGCATTTGTATAGCAAGTTCAGCTGTTCTAAGATTCTACAGGTTATTACTTAGAGTTCTAAGGGATCTCAGCATTCATTCTGACATTAACTTTGGCTGTGTTGGTTCAATGAAATACAACCAATTTTATCACCATAGGTACAAAATGATTTACTGAAATTATCATTCATGGCAATATTTTTTATGATAGTCAGTGCATTATGTTTTGGATTGCTTTGGATCTGGAATTTACCTCCAGGCAGCTGCTGGCATCTTGCAGTGGCTGCTGCTCGCTAACCTGCTACAGTTTCCAAGCACAGCATATTGCTGCTTGATGAGGCAAGAGGAACAGCAACAACAGATGGAGCAGAAGCCCATACTGCTTTCAGTGAATTTCAGGAGATTACTTGCTTCCTGCACAAGCCTTCATCAATTCCGCCC
This sequence comes from Apteryx rowi, assembly GCF_003343035.1. Lineage (NCBI taxonomy): Eukaryota > Metazoa > Chordata > Aves > Apterygiformes > Apterygidae > Apteryx > Apteryx rowi. The sequence goes on from NW_020451016.1 coordinate 1,961,567, forward strand.
CCCCCTTTACATCCCATGGGTAATCTGGAAATTCCTCTTATCCAATATCTACCATCAACTTTAACATTTGGAACAACTTTTTTTTTTTTCTTAAACAAATGCCTATCACAATATGGTTTTTGTCATGAGCAAAGTACTGCCTTATGCCAGAACTCATAACAGGGATGTGTCCCCTCCCCCTTACTTATCTCTGTGATCAGGACCCCTTGTATAATACACTCTGAAATGTAAATACAGTATATTACACAAATATTTTATCTCCAAAACTTGGGTTGGGCTTTATGAAAGGCTCCTCCTACACTGCGAATGCATTTTAATCTGATCAAGGGACTTCCTTGCATTAACTAAACCCTTAATACAGCCATAATCATAGCATTAGTGGGCTCTTGAGCTCCTCCACAACAATAGCATCAAATCTATAATACCATGACCCATTAGCACTAGACTGGTCTGCATAAGACAGCAGTATAAATTATGCCCATCATCAAGCAAAAGTGGGTTGTTGTTTTCAGCAGATGACAGGAAGATGCCATTTCCTTTGGCTCCAGCTCTTGCAATTAACCCAGAAGCTACTTAAAAAAAAAAATCCTACTTCCTTGTCTTTGCTGTGAGTGATGGTCCCAGAAGAGGCGAGATAGGGCTGCAGAAGAGCTTTGGAGGCAGCATCTCCTGCAAGGGATGGAGGCTGCTCCTACAGGAGCTACATCTGCACAAGTGCTCAAGTGGGTAGAGAGAGAGAGAAATGATGAGGACAAATATGATCAGCTGCTCAGCAGATGCTCCTGTTAGCGGAAGGGAAAGTTACACCTGGGAGGACAGTGAATAAAACTGGCAGACTCTGATCCAGTACTGGCTACATGGAATATCTGTTAATTCAGCAGAAAAGATTATTTTCTCTTCTTCCCCTAAACAGGTCTCTAGCATCCTTGCCATTTACTCCCAGAGGAGGAATACACCATCTGATGCCCTTAAGTTATGCCTACCACATATGAGACTATGCAGGAGGTAGTGGGAAAAGACAGGAAATGAACTAAAAACTTTCATGATTTTAAAAAATAGTTGTATTTTACAATTGAATGAAAGTTAAGAAAGACTAAGTTACAAAATACGATTTCTGTACTTTACAGAAGGTTTGTTTTAGGTTTCAGGAAGGATAATATGTCAATGAGAATCAAAGGTCTATAATTCAGCAAGCAAAAAGTTCAGATATTCACATTGTATTAAATTCTTTGAAAAGCACACATCCTTATATATTGTGCAAATTTTATTAAAGAACTACATTCATTTAAATTATCTGCCTGATGGCAATCTGAGGAAAACCACAGATTCTTAGCTAGATATTGCAAGAGCAATCCCATATAAAATTTGCTGTTTGAGAGATACAGCCTTGTGCCTTTAGGCTCATCACTATGAATAACAGCTGGAAATTCATTAGATCTATTTTAAAAGAACCAAATTTCAGCTCCTGAAAGCCTTCGCAGAAAATGGAGATTTTGAGCCTCAGAGAAAGCATGTTAAAATGAAAACCTTTTGCTTGGGAATAATTCTTTTGTCTAAGTTAGATTAGTTTCAAAAACAAATTACTAGGAGAAAAGACTTCCTGTAAACCTAGGAAAGATTGGCATGATACTCTGACACAGAGAAAGAAACAATCTGCGGGAGAGTGGAAAAGGATCCCTTATAGATCAGGGAATGAGAAGGTCTCCTGCCCTTCTCCCTCCACAACTAACCTCTGTGGTTACACCATCTCTGGAGCTTAACCCTAATTTTCACCTAACAAATTCTATCCTTCCCTCACTTTCTCACTCACAAATACACAAATTGTTGGTATTCTTCCAGAGTAGGAAATCTGGATATATTTGCTAATACTCAACAAAAGCATTTCAGAACCTATCAGTACATACAATGTTGTATGCCACATTTGCAAAACATTCCTACATATTTTGAAATGCATTTCAAAGACAGGTTGGCTTGACAAGGACAAAACCAGTTTAGTTGATTACTTTCAGTATATACTCCCTGAGTATTGGAAGACTTCAAACTCTGACAACCTATTACTGGAAAACAGATTCTTCTTGATAAGATCTAAAATTTTAAACTTGGAATATTTTCTAAGTTACTTAAAGTATTGAGAATTAAGAGTTCTGATTAATTCAATCCCTGTTTTAAGGTTTCATATTTTTAATCTTTCTACCCTGAACCAGAACTGTGAGAAAACGAGTTTAAAGAAAATAAATACTTAACAAGCAGAACTTCAGCATTAGACATAGTTCCAAATATCACAACAATCTGCTACTCTACAGTGTAGTTTTGTAAATGTAATTATTAATAAATTTCTCTTCTATGAAGTTCCCTGTGAGAAAAAAAATTTATGGTCTCTAATAATGACTCATTAAAAAAAAAATCAGTAAGTAATTTAGAAGAGATTCTAGTGTAAATATTAAGTACTGACCATATTGCCTCTTTCTACTAGAAATTCTGAAGAAGCTGCCAGAAATCAAATACTCTTTAAGGGACAGGATCAGCTCTGCTACAAATAAAAGTCATTAGAAGCAATAATTTTTAATTTTAGTGCAGTTAAACATCAACACAGCATTTTTATTATAAAGCCTCAAACTCAGAGGGTTTATCATTTCATTCTAAAAGCTTTCCAGCACCAAATTTGGATAGATAATAATGTTTTTTTTTTCTTTTTTGTTTATAACAGAATTTAAAAAGATTAACCTGTTTAGGATTTTTAGATTTAGAGCCAAAGACCAACACAGGCTTTTAAAGCGTGAAGTGCGATTTACCTGGAAAAGGAGGACTTCCTCAGGCCAGAGGGATGCCCTAGGCGATACACAACAGGATATATTTTTTCTCTTGCTCTCTTTCGACTTTGTCTTGGCATAATGGCATAACAGCAGCAGCARGTGCCTCCCCCAGTCCCCTTGCCCCCACAAAGTACACGCTCTACAGCAGGTGCTAGATGGGGCCTTGAATCAGCTCAGAGTAAAGAGCCTGTGCGCCTGGTGCTATTTTACCTCCTAGACTAAAGCTCTAACTACTGAGCTAATACATCAAAGGGGATGCCACTATTGGCACCTTTGCTCATATTGTAAAGAGCAGCGCACTCTGGCCAGTTCTTTAAAAGACAGGCTGAAGTTGCCTATTTTCAGCAGATGGCACAGAAATACGCATTCCAAGCGCCCAGAGGTGATTCCCTGTGCCTCTATTTTAAGCAATACGATTTAAGTTTCATTCATGTCCTCCCTATTTACTCTCAGTTCATTCAAAGCAGCTGCACATGGATTGCCCTCTGATCAGCATTCTTGCTTTCTTAAAATCCTGTTCTGATGTGCCTAACTGTCCCGAATATCCTGCAGCGTCTCTTTCACAGAGATTTAAGTTAACATGGTAATTGGCTTACATGTCCAATCCTAAATCTGGGTTCTGGGTTCTGGATTCCCTGCCTGTACAAGAAACAAAGTTAAGTGTCAAAGTTAAAGTTAAGTGTCATAACACTTAACTTCAAGGTACTCTGGATTTTTATTTTATCTAATTTTGCAGTTAGTTATTAATCCATGCCATTATTTACATTTTAATAGAAATGTATTTATCTGCAGTACAAAAAAGTAGTATTATAGCTAAAAAGAAAATGGCTCACTTATACTTGGACTTAAGATTGAAGCATCTTTTCAAAGCTTTTCCCAGATTGCATCAAGTCTATTTCTAATCACAGATTCACCAAGATATTTTGGTCCCTAACTGCTCAGGCATTTCTCTCAAGTCAAAATCAATAGCACTCAATGCCATCAGTATCTTCACTGAGCAGGCCCTCATTATGATGAAGTTTTTTCACTTCACATGAATATGGACTACAGATCATACACAGCTATAGCTGTACATCTCATTGTAGCAGACAGTTTTACATACAGAATATTTCTGACCTTTGAACACTCTCAACTCATTCTCCTGATAGCAACTTGTTATGGTTATGAAATTTGTACCATACCTATACACACACACATATATACACATTAAACATATAGGTCCACACACAGCACGTTCTTTACAGCCACTGTACTTCAGTGATACAGAGCACTTTGGATATAACAGCATTTGTGCAGGCTATATTTATTAAGTTTTGACACAGGAAGTCTTACTACAGGGAAAAGCAAAGTCATGCCAGGATGCAGCTGGTCTGATAAATAATGGAAAGAGATTTCGTCATACAGAACCCTATTATCCCTTCAGCATAAAATGCAAGGGAGGAGTAAAACTAATACAAAAGCCCTGTAAATTTCTCCTGATGTCTCCATCTGACTGACAGATTCTTCCCTCAAGGGGAGAGGGATTACGGTTTGTACAAAATGAGACAGGACTAACAGCTATTAGTGACTCAAAGCATATCAGTCGGTGGAAAATTCTGACCATCAGCACAGCGCAGTCTGCCCTCACTCCTCGCTCTTCAGAAAGGTGGAAGCAAGCAAACTGGAAGGCTGCAGCTACGCAGAAATGCAGTGCCTGGGGCACGCAGCTACCTTAGGTCCGAGTGAACAAACTCCTTGGCCACCAGAAACTCTCTAACCCGTGCTACTGTGACATTCCCTTGACCAATTTTGCACTGTTAAGAACTGAAAATGTGGTGAACAACTTATGATTTTGCATAAAAAACAAATCAAAAAATGAAATTAGATTATTTTTCATAAGGCTTGGAAATCCCTCCAAGTTTTTGCTGTTTTCAGAACACTGCGCTACTAGTCAAAGAGTTGTAGATGGTGCAGAAATGTGTGTGGAGAATTAAATGCATTTAAATTAAAAGAAAAATCCTACTTTTTCAGTCTGTATTTTTGTTTTCTTAAATCCCAGGTTGAACAGCTTTGTATTCTGTCAGTTACAACACACATCTCTTCAAAGGTACACTACTATCAACTTAACTTCTGACATACGGACATAGTCATTTGGACAATTCAGTGTTACCGGGTATCTCTTTTGTCATCTGTCATCTCGAATTTTAAACTGTCTTCCAGACCACTCAAAGGAATTAAAGCTCATCAGCAAATAATTTATTTCATTGTAATTTCCTTTGCTGGCAAAAGCAGAATGAAAAGTTCAAACTCTTTTCATTGAAAATCCAAACAAATTAACAAAAACAAGAAGTCAGTTAAAAGGCAATTTTTCTGCTGAAAAATAATTCAGCATCTGCAACATGTGACACTTGTTTTACGACAGAACTTGAACCATCACTGCTCGCACAGTGATGAGAATCATAACACTCATTTTCCAAATACCTAATTCTGGTATATATTGCACGCAGGAGGGGCTTCAGAACAATTTTGTTTGGACATTGCAACCTCTTATGGCCTTCTCATGCAAACAACAAACTCATCAGTTTCATTTAAATGGCAAATACAAACCATGTTCAAACAGCCATACACATGGGTGTCTGATTCCATTTGAGATGGATCTTCATTTTCTTTCTTGAAATCAAGAGCTATTATTGTACAGCCAATGTATATAAGCATGTTGAAACTGTGCCTCATCTCATTTGAAGCAGACATCACTTCCTTTAGATAATACAATCAAAATCTATGGGAAACAAAAGCTTCACATCAGGGTTTACAGAGTACAAAGAAGAGAGCAGCCCCAGGGGCAGACAATCAGTTTACGCAGAACTTACAGTACCCATGTTATCAAGATGGAGAACAGCAGCAGCAATTACTCTGAAATGTAATTTAATTTCAGCATTGCTCAATACGTGACTGAAGAAAATCACATTTCATTGCAAATTATTAGCTTTAGAATACTGTTACTGAATGCAACTGACAAGTTTTAATCTCAGTATGTAAAGAGTTGTTAACTTTGCTTATAAACTGATCAGATATTTTAAGGCTCAGTTTTAAGGTTTTCCCATCACTAAAGACAAATAAAGTCCATGAACTGTTACTGCTCTTACAAAATGCCCCAGAAGAATCTAGTAACAAATAGAAGGACACAGAGGATTAAACACATTGGAAACTGTCTATGTACTGTAATTTGAAACACCAAAGCTGCCATCTCCTGCCTTCACCATACTGCCATTACTGCAGCTGTAACTGTCCCTGTCATTTCCCCAGTGACACTGTGTCCACGGAAACAGCAGCAGCAAGGAGCGGGGCACCGGGGCACGGAAGAGGCCAGGAGAGCAGCAGGAGGGCAGCTGTGAGGAGCAGGTGAGGGGAGTGGAGGAGCTCGCTGAACTGGGATGCCCAGGGAGCTGCAGGAAGGCTTCCTAGTCTTCCCACAGCAACCAAAAAGCAGGAGTTGCGGAGTAACTACTTACACAGCAGCCCAGTGCTTAACGTGAGTGTAAGAGCTTTGCCGCGTACAGGCTGAAGTAGGGCCTGCTTAGCACAACATATTTCTTCCAGTGCAGTCATAAGGACTAAACAGGTGTTATGCACCGAGTTTTACAGAAATGGTGGGTTTTTTAGTTCTTTGGCCAAAGACAAACCGGTGGAAAAATGTCAACCTAGAACTGAAAATATTTCTGTTTTCTCAGCACAGAAACCACCTTTTCAGATGAAATGTGGTATCTGAACCCCAAATTACATTTTATTTAACTTGATTAACACCTCTTTTCACTTTTAAAAAAGAAATTTGGGAGCTAAAAAACAAAGAACATCTCATAAGCAAACAACTTTGCACATTTGGCCTACATTTGTAAATCATTTTGGCTTGATAAAAACAACTTTTACATAATGAGGTAACTTGGTTAAGGAACTATTTGCCCAAAATAACTCTCCTGGGTCTAATCATGGTCCCATGAGATATTCTGTTCCATATTATTAAAAGCTCTGCTCTATTACTATCACTTTTCTATCCCTGTACCATCGTACTTACAAAATGGAAAACTTTGCACTATATTTTCTGGAAGCCAATTTTTTTTTTAACATTACTGTATGATGACATGAAGTATCTGTTGCGTTAGTCATAAAAGAGCTTAGACATTTGTAACGGATCAAATGTTACTAATCTAGTCTGACATCAGAGAACTGAGGTCTAAAATGTTTTCTCAGAGGAAAAAATGTCTGTAATTAACTGTATGATGTTAAAAGGTCTGAGAGTAGCTGTTTTATCTTTATGACTATTCCAAAAGCTGCCCTCAAAGTGCTCCTCTGCAAAGGGACTTCATCAGCATTTTCTTCATTCAGCAGTTAGTATAGAAAGAGGTTTTATCTCACAGTAACTAGCACTCTGAGATATTTGCTTGGAATATATTTAATTCAAAAAAAAGCCTTCTGAAAAATAACCACACTATAGCTCAAAAATAATTAATTCAGGCATAATTCAGCTGATACCTTAGGGAAATTCTCTATTACTCTTTGCTTAAAACAAAAATAGGACTTTTGCTGCCTTTAGGAGGTATCACAGGCCAGTTGTACTGAGCATACCCACTGTACTGAGCAAGGATTGCCATTTCACCATTACAGCACTATCAGCATTTATCTGCCCGTGCGCCATAGCCTCTGTTGGTATGACTGAAGTAACAAAGAACCTAAGATGAAAGGTGGTAAAAATTTAGTATCGTTGCTACAAATTCTTCTATTCCAGCTGCTTGCTCCTCTTCTGATTGCATCAGAAGTGATTAAGATGTTACACAAAAATTAAGGATTCCCAGAACTGAGAGAATCCTGGCTGAAGTACAGAGATGAACAGATGAATTAATCTGATCTTGTATGTAAAATAAAGAAGTAGAATGCATGTTTGACAAAATAAATTACCAGCTGTGACACAAATTAGTATTCCTCCCTTGACTTCCCTTGAGCTATGCAGATTTACATCAGGTGAGGATCTGCTCCATGGTTTAGCCCTGTCTACATATGATCAACATTTTCTTTACAGATTATTAATTGTGTTTAGGTATTCTATTCTACAAAGGTTCTTACAATAAGCTCTTCCTCACAGCATCAAAGCTCTTCAACATATATATAACCTCTCTGCCTGATTTCCCCAAAGTCAGCCTTATATCATACTGACTCTCATACAAAAAGTCCCATTTGAAAAACAGAGTATTTCTAAAAAAGAAAGTTATTTAGAGCTCTAATAAGGTTCTGGCCATATTTGCTTTAAATAAGTGTTCCCYACTTCCTCTTCTAAACAGTTTTATCATTTATCACATTTACCAAGCAACACATTTTCCATATTCTTCAATTCTAGCTGCAGCTTCTTCACCTTTCTGTGTCTATTGTTTAATGCTTCTACATAACAAGGTTAACTGCGCTGTTTTCTTGCAGGCAATGCTCTGAAGAGCAAACAAGAGATTTTCAGCTCTTTCATATGGCTAGTGGTCTTCAGTTTGCTGGCAAATGACTGCACATCTCATTTTATCACAAATGTTGAGCCTATCTCCTTGTATTTTTCTCTCCAGATATATTGGAGAAGCTACAAGTCAGGCAAAGACAGAGGACACAAGCAACTGTGTTTACTGACATACTCTCTAGTGCAATATCAACTACACAGCAAACTAGCATGACTCAAGTTTATGAAATTAATTCTCCAAGAAACTAGCAAACTTGAAAGCCACCACTCTAAATATTTAGTCAACATTTCAGTAGCAAAGTCCCTTCTATCTCAATATTAAAGCAATACTCTCTGGGAAAAAGCTATTCTTTCTTTTAAAACAGATATTCAAATGATGTAATTCCTGAAACTGAAAACTGCTAGGCAAAAGCACAATGACTGATGTTGAAATCTGTAGCAGTTAACGTGCTCCTCTTTGTCAATAGTAATTGACAGTAGTCTGGTATTCTCTTATATACTTACAGGATCATGACTAACAACATTACTTGAACAGAAACATCAGCTGGGTCATCAAGTCCAATTCTCTGGTATCACAGGCAATCATATTATATAAAGCAGTTCATACAACTTCCTTGTAGGCTTCCCCCTCTCCCCAAGAACCACTAGATAATTTTTTGCTTTATGCAATGCTTAAGACTGACGAAAAAGTATCAAGGCATGACAGTTGGTGCTTTAATAAAGTTGTCTGTTGATTTGTGATGCTCTATAAACTAATGCTGCCATACCTGTGTAGCACTACATCACACAGCATGCATCCTACAAAGTAATAACACAAAATGATTTAGTTAAATCTTCAAGAAACCAGTRTCACCCTGTTTAATTTGTACTGTTCAATAAAAAATAATTTGCTAAATAGTTACTTGCCTACATGCCCATCTCAGGAGACCATATTACTAAGAGTTAACTTAATTGCACATGCTAATAATATATAAGGCTAACTTGCCAGCTGTATGCATAATTGCTGTAACTGACATGAAACAAAATTTTTCTCACCTACTAGCTGCACAAATTGCATGTGTGTATTTTTAAAAATGTGCTCCCCCCATCTTAGACCACATTTGCTGTCAGAATCATACAAGTGAATGAATCTCCCCTCTTGCTCCCTTACAAATCTCTACATGAAAGATGTGTAACTGGATGAGGAGGAATACAGATGAGCGTCACTGTATTTTTACTGGACCTAATTGCAACAGATTCAATGCAAAAAGTATGAGAGTGCTTGAAATGTTTTTCTCCTGCTTTAGAATATGCTGCCATTTGCTAAGCTTTATTGCTTCTGAAAGTATCCTTACAGCAATTCAGTGAGATATAAAAATCTTCCAGTGACACAATCCTTATTACACATAAGAGGTTATTGCAGTCTCTCATGCATACTTTGGCCTAGCTTGAGCGATGTTAAATGTTTCTCAGAAAAAAAGATTATGCTGTTGGCAATATAATTCACACTACAACTGTACCAAGAGACCCCCTGAGGCTGAGGCCACACTGAGCTAGACACTATATATGTTTATAGTAAGAATACATGCCTGGCCCTAAGAGCATACCATTTTAATTGACCATGCAGAAGAAACAGAAGAGGAAAAATAAAGTTATAAAGACTTGCTCAAGGTTCATAGTCAAGCCAGGAGTAGAAATCACATCTTTTGAATCACAGGTCAGTACACTTGATGAAACCTAATCCTTCAGTCTGCACATGCACTTAATAATGAGGCAAAGCACAGACACTGTAAAGCTACCTTAAATTGCTTCTCAAGGATTTCTCCAATGCCTGAGCACATTCAAAGCAATAGTCTCTGCACTGCATCCTCCACTTTCAACCCTCACTAGTGACAGGTTCTTCAAGAAGAAAACTAGATTCCTAGTCACCTCTTAATCACTCTGTCAACACAATATATGCAGACTGTCAAATTGTCTCTGCTCATGCTTGCTGGGAATCTTGCTTCAGACACACAAAATGAAATGTGGGGAAAACTGAAGATCCAGTCTTGTACCCTTGCTGAAAAACTAGGACCTGAGGAACCATTTCCAATGGGCTACAACCATTATATCATGTGACATTTTATCTGAGTCCTGGAATGTTTCCATTTCTAAACAGTCACAAAATCCCATGATGGAAAAAATGAATTAAAAAGTCAGAAATAGAAAAGACAAGGGTAAACCCATCTTACCCATCCCACTGGACATACGGATGGACTGAGACAATTAGAAAGAAAAATGCCTACAAATATCAGAGAAAGTTCAATCCCGCATAGACCAGTATTAAATCTGTCTCCTCACTGCCCAAATACCAGAACCTCCTAGAAAGAGATGATGAAAAATATTTAAAGGCATGCTGATTTAGAGCCTATTTAGTAGCCTGCTGTGCAAGGGACTACTACATACGAATAAAAATGATGAACCCTGCCCTCAATATATTCTTCCTTTTTTGAGAATGGATTGGGGTAAACAAGGTTATTTTAACTCCCTGAATTATATTACAAAAATGGCCTGGCCCCTTCAGAAATACCTTCTTTTTCTCTGTTACCTTGATCTGTAGCTCAGCTGCCCTCTTACTCATGTGTGTTTGCAAGGGGAATCAGGCATGTTGCTGTCGTTAGCAAATGACACAATTCCACAGCAATTCCATTGCTACAGTTTCGATCTGCCTTTTGAGGAACCGCCAGTTTTTGCACCACATCATATGTCATGTAGCGTGTATATTTTAATGCTACCACCACAAGGCAGTAGCGTTCACAGGATTCACTTTGGTTTTACTTCCCATTTTAAACGTCTTCAGTGGTCCATTTCTTAGCATCTGAATAGGTAAATAAGCCACAGTTCATATGGATCATCACTTAAGTCATCATAAACTAACTGGCTCCTCCTGCTGATTCACAGGCTTACACCTCAGTATGCACTGCTGATTTTATAGTTTCTAAAACAATCTAATGTCAAAGGGAATCATTATATGAAACATTCCTAACAATACTTCCAACTTCCTAACAATAATAAATAAGTTTATTCAAAGGTGTATAAATATAAACTCCAACCTGGAAGAGCCTGAAAATTAATTGCTGATATATGGATAGCTGAGCTAAACTGCAGGATTACAGTCTGCACTATATGAAATAGGACATTTGCCCATTATTTCTGTTGCTTCCACTGTCCGACAATTTTCTTCCCAGCTTCTGTTGCTGGTCTCCATGGCAGCCACATATCATGCAGTGCCCTTCTGAAAACTCCCTCCAAGTGTTGACACAAAGCAAGGAAGTGCAGCAGGTAGAGGAAAAAAATCAGTTACATGGTTGTGAAGGCAAAAGGGTTGCAATTCTAGACTTAATTAGAAAATGCATATTAATTGGAGATGATGGAAGGTGAAATAGGTCAGAAGACAGATGTAACTGATAATTAATGTTCCACCAAAATAAATGTTAAAAGCAAAAACCAAGACAATCCCTCAACAGTAATTCTCTCAATAATGAGTAAATTGCCAATCATGCTTACTTTTCGTGCCTTTTTCCCTATGCCCCTCCTCACATACCTACAATTAAATTTTTAAGAGTCAGTACAGAAAACATTTCAGCATGGGGACCTAGAGGACGGGAGAAGACAGGATCTCCATGGGACTTATTTTCTGGGGACTCTTCTCTGAATATCAGTCGCTATCAGTTTCCCTAGAATATAATTATGTCAGTCACACAGCACAAACAAAAATTTGGCAAAAATGTCAGATTAAAATTCTGCAAGGGAAGAAAAGTATTTAAAATACAGTGTTTCAGCTAGCAGTAACAAAGTGATGCGGGGGTCATAGGCGGCTAGTAGCACAGAAATGCAGTCCACTGCCACAGAAAACCACCAGGCTGAGCATCAGAAGTTTGAGGATTTGTTTAGGACCACGAGCAGGCTAGGAGACTACTAATGTGTACAACCAGAAAATTCACACACAGCACACCTCCTCCGTGGGCAGGGAATATAGCAGTAAATGCCAGGCCTATAAATCTCTCAGAGGCACTTCCAGCATAAATCAGAGCAACACGATCCACATCTTATACAAACACCATCTGAATACTCACACTATTTACCTTTATAAATAGTCCCTCCCCAAGGTTTGGTCACTAAACTCAAAAACTATTCTCCTAAACCTCCTGTTGCAGTAAATTCTTGTGGAAAATAAATGTGTCTAACAAAACAGCCATATTATAAGAGGCCATTTTAAGCCCTGACTAGAGTGAATGGAAAGAGACCCACTGATTACGATATATGATCGATCAAAGCCTAGAACGAGGTCTTAGATGGCTATTTCTGTTGGACACATTTATTTTTAAATCTTCCACTAGAATAAACAGGAAAGTTCAAGTTTTGCATTTCATATATGAGGTATTCTAGAAGCATTATATTTAACTGATGAAATCCTTGAGAAACACTGAGAATTTGCCACTAGCAGTTAACTTTTTAGATACAAAAAATGGGTAAAGCAATTACAGTTATCACTAGTAAGAGGTAAAATAGGAATTTCATTGAAAAGATTAACATAAATCTCAAAACTAAGTATATTTTCAGAATATCTGGTGAGGTGAATCTCTCCTCTCTATCCATTGCTTCTATTAATAAACAAAAACTTAGAGGAAACACACCATTTGAGAAATGATCCTGATCATTTATATGCTTTTAAAAGTACCACTGCAGTGATTCACATGACCACTAATTAATTTTCTGTAGCAAATCTCAATGGCTCTATGGGATCCAGGAGCACTTTGAACCTTGGGAGCTGAGGTGTGTGCAGGCTGTAAATCCTTGCCAACTACTTTTGTTTCCCGGAAGGGAAACCTGATGTCTGCACAACCTAGAGCATCACACACCACAGCATGCACCCGGAGATCAGATCTAATGAAGGCTCATACACCATGAATCTTTGAATCATGACCTTCTTTCTAAGATGCTCATTAGAAAACACTAATCCCTTCCATGGTTTGGCGGCAAAGTCAAGGGTGAGCTGTCACTTTGCTACTTTCATCAGCTTTATCAATACTTTTGGCATTCCCTTTCCTTTTTTTTTTTTTAATTTGTTTTTCACTGCAAGTGACTAAATCAGCAAAAAAAAAAAAAACTTAAATCACTCCTGTCCCACAAAAGAAACACAACCAAAAAGCAACAAAACCTCACCATGGATGAAACTGTGCAGAACTTTTTACTCCTGACTGTAACACATGAAGCACGGTACTGCTTATCCAGTAATTACCCATTAGTTACAGAACTTTTTCATCATTTTGAATAGCCTAGGCTCTTAAACTTGGGAAAATCATCTTTTAGGTACAGCATGCTATTGACAGAAGTCTTCTTTTGAGAGGAATCAAATTGTTCTTGATAATTTATTAAATTAAGGTCAGCACTTTTTTGCTTGTAAACAATAAGAAAATAGATCACTTTTTAATGATTTCATAATTTGAAATTGTCTAGTGTCCATTTTAATTATCCTTACTCTTCAAAATTTCATCAGGCAAGGCTTTGGCTGGTTGGAGTGTAAACCAATCAATATTAATGTTTCTGCACCTTAGCTAGAAAATAAGTTCAGCAATTAAGTCCCTAGCATAAATGCCAGTTTAAAGCAAATTTAAAAATCCTTCCCATCAGATTTGAATGTACAAGCCAAAAGAATCATTTTCCATGAGCTTTTCTGGCACTGAAATACTCAATAAACCTGGAACTTTAAAAAATATGAATTTGGTTAAAACCAGTTTATTTAAAATTCCAAACAAATGTTCGAAGAAAACATGGTGCATTATAGGTGCTTTTCTTTTTCACTTGCAATTGCATCATAAAAAGTTAAAGCCTCCTAGGCAGCCTTTATATTATATATTAAATCCACATAAAACTGGGGCTTGAACTCAAATCTTACACTGGAGGATTAAGATAAGAGCAGGAACACTTGCCTCAAGTCTTAATAGGAGGCAAAACAACTTCAGATTGAGAGAGTGTTTAGGAAGCTGCTTCTCCTCAGCTGTGTTTTTGCTCCTTTTTGTCATCTGATTCTGGTGTGAGCTCTCTGCTAATTGTTCAACTGTATCAGCTAACCTCATAAAAGCCATCTTTCCCATGAGTAAAACAGAACATGAGATTCTTGGGACATCCTCAATATTCTTCTTATGTACTTATGAAAAATTTTGAAAACCCATGATCCAATGGCTGTAACAAAAACTGAATCAGAACCGCTGCAGTTTAGCTTCAGGATCATTCCTGTTCATTTCCTAAACTTGGGCATCAATGTCTGCCTTTTCACGCCTGCAGAAAGGGGACAGTACTTCACGCAGATGTGATGAAGCTTGATTAATTCACATCTTTATAGTGCCTTGAGATTATTATATGACAAGCAATATACGTCTACAATAGTAAGTTATTTGAATTAATTTTACCTGAAATTAGCTATAAGAAGATCAAGAATTTGAATAGCAAATGTGTGCAAGTATTAAATAAACAAGCCTGTAATTAAATACTTAAAAGAGCTACCATTAGAAGTTATTACAGCCTAAGGTAACTGATAAACAATGTATATTTCTCCTGAACATATATTCTATGGTATAACTGCTGTAATTACAATACCCAAGATTACTCATTAGAGAAAAGTTAAACACTACAGAAAGCTCTGTTTTACATAAGCACTTTTTTGCCTATAAAGTTAGTGCAAACAATTTGCTCAAATATGTAACCAATTATTTTAATCAGATAAACCTGATTCAAATAAAACCCCCAAAGCCAT
Organism: Apteryx rowi; assembly: GCF_003343035.1. NCBI lineage: Eukaryota > Metazoa > Chordata > Aves > Apterygiformes > Apterygidae > Apteryx > Apteryx rowi. Next base: position 1,976,625 of record NW_020451016.1, read on the forward strand.
GCACGTTGTGTCCAGTAACAGCACTGATAAGTACTCATCACAAAACATTAATTGTATTCTATTAAAAATACTCAAACAGCCTATATGATTTCAAATATTGTGTGCGCTATTTCTCTCTAATTGGTCCACAGAAATATCTTCCTTTCCTTTACCTTTCATTTCTATACAAAGCTTGAAATTATTCTGGAACTTGATGAAGACAAACACTTTGATGTTTCTTATTTCCATTAGGAAAATCTTTACCCAATAAATTACAATTATGTAAATATTAGCCCCCTGGGATATAAGTGTCTCTTTGAGACATAAGATGATTAGAGCAGAAAAATTATTAGATTTGTCCATGACCATGCTATGCTTTCCTTCCTCAGGAAATTCTGTTATCAAAGAGTTTAATCCTATTCCCACTGAAGCAAGTAAATTTGGACACTGACTTAAATGGAAAGAGAATTCATTTCACCCATTCAAGCCGTACCCTAAAAGCCCACATGATAGTAATGCCCCAGGTATGAAGATTTAATTACATTTTTAACACTGTCTTTCCACAATTAGTAATGCTTTCATTATTATCATTCCCTTTTCACTCACATGAAAGCTCAAGCTTTTGTGAACTCCTGTAAAATATTACTAACCCAGATAAACAGCTGGACAGTAAACATGCATGCTCATAATCACATATTGTGGATAGCGCAGTGGGACGGGTGCATACAATTACATTGCTTTTGACATTAATGCTTAGTGGATGATGGCTTGATCTGATGTTTGCAAGCTTCAACAATGATTACAGGATTTGTGTGAGATAGGCAGCTGCAGCTGTGTAGGAAGAGGAATGCAAATGAGAAAAGCATGTTGTTTTTTGTAACCCTGATGATGTCACCAAGTCACTTCCCTAACCCCCTGCAAAAGGCATAGTTTTTACTCTATTTCTGGAGGCTTTATATTATGCTTAGGAATCTGTTAGAGGTACTAAGTAGTAGTTTCCTCTGTTCCATCCTTTGTTCATATGATAATGACAGGTTAAGCTCTGCTGGAGCCTTCTTCCTCCAGGAGCAGACCAGCCAGCTTATGATTTGGAATAACTGTTTACTTACCAGCTTTCTCACTTGTTTAAGATCACGATACAGACTGAATTCCCTGGGAATGCAAAGGAAGGCAGCGACCCTGAACAACAAGTGACACAGTAATGGCACTGTGGATTTGAGCAGGTTTGTACACATAGAAGGTTTCGATGAGGGAAGGATGAAACAAATATCATCTGAACACCAAGGCTTTACACTTAAAAAGCTGAGGCCAAAGACAGTATAGTCTCCTCAATAAATACACGTGCATGTTCTGAAACACATATGTGAGAATTAATTAGTATAGAGATTTCTTCAGACTTTTTAAGCCTGTGTATTCTTTTCTATCAGAATAAGATGAAAGTGATGATGTTATGTGTATTTATGTGTATTCATATTATAATACAGAGCTTATTCCTGCTTTGCTGATCTTAATAGGGTTATGGGACCTTAAGTGTCTAGTAATAGGACAAAATAATGTGTTGTGAAGCTTTGAAAGTTTGAACTGTTTTCCAGAAGGGAATCAGTGACTATATTCATTTGAAGTTGTCTCACATTTTCAGTGCATAACTCCTGGTCAAAATATTTTCTATACAAACATGCTGCATAAAACTAACATCTATCTTCGGTAGCAAACTGACAATTACAAAAAAAAGGTATGACAGTGTCTGCATATTTTTTGAAGTCATGACTCTGCATGTGGTTTAGGGGTTGAAAGTTAATATGTAATAGTAGATTCTGAGCTTCAGGAAGGGTTCTGAGTAGGACTCAATGAAGTGTTCAACAGAAGCTTTAACTCCTTTATTGCCCTAAAAATAAATTGGACCAGATGTGCCTGACTCAAACCCTGAATCCATAAGGTACTGTGACTAAACAGAGAAGTGAAGAGGGGGAAGATTTTCATCTTGAAATAAGAATTCAACTCTGGTTCCAACAGGACACCAGCTCCCCTTCCTGAGGTGTCTGCAAACTGATGAGAGAGGTATTTTTGAAGCGCAGGGAACCAGATAGCAGCTTCTTGTTGAAAGCATGAGAGATACTTTATTGCTGTAATTCAAGTGAGGGCCCAAGATCACTCACGCTTCTGTGTTGCAGCATCAAGATCAGTAGTCTTACACTCCTGGGTTGATACCAATCTGCAAAGGGACTGGAAGAATCAGGGAATGTTATAAGGACATTTTATGTTTATATCACCAGGAAGGGACTACTGCCAGGCTATCTGCGGAACACAACTTTTACGTATTCCTATTCTGTGTGTATTATGTTTCACACACATGTAATAATCGCACATTTGCGTGTATACATATAAGACAGAGATAAATCTTTCTTTTTCCCCACTAAATGCTATGGTCTTATTTAAATACAGACTTGGTATTTATGGAGGTAACTTACCAGAGTTAACCAATAGCTAGGGGAAGAGATGAAGCCAGTGACTCTGTCTGCTAATTTTAAGAGAAACTCCTGGTCACCTGAACCTAGAGCTTACCATTTGCACTGATGTCTGGAAGTATTACTTAAATATTTGCAGCAAGTTAGAAATTTCCCCCCAGAAAATCCTTAAAGCAGAGGCAGCTATTTGAACTTCCAAGTGCTCTTGAGGAAGAAAAGTACTGATGAGAAATCTAGGAATTAAGATATTCCCCCGCTACTCATGAACATCAGGTCTGGCTCTGTCCCCAGCCTGCAAGCCAACTGAAGTATCTATCGTAACAGATCCAGGCACTTGAGTGCAAAGGAGAATAAATTGTCTTTCTAGTCTACTGAATGCAACTCTGAGTCACTCAGCCTTTTTTTTTTTTTTTTTTTTTTTTTTCTTCACTTTTTTTTTTTTTTTTTTTTTGGTTTTCCTAGACAAAGAGCACAAAGTTCTGCCAATCATATTTGCTTTATTTTATCCCACAGCCTACCAGATAAGCTGCAAAATACTCTTTCCAATTTGTTTATTTAAAGTTCCATCAATATTATACTATTTTGAAAGTCTAAGCTTATAATGACAGTGCATTTGGAAAGCAACATTAAAGAACTCAAACACATTTTCATAGTGGCCCATGAACACCTTTATTTAATAGGTAATTTTTGGATGACAAATACATTAAAGAAAATTGTCATGATAGCCTTACTCACATACCTCCCCTCTATTCCGCTGGCAGCCTTGTGACCATGAAGGAAAGTACAATTCAACACAATGGTTCTAGAATTCTAATTTGAAGCTGAAAAACCGAGCTGTCAGTTCTTAAAGGAAGAGTTATCCTGGTTTACAGAGATCAGTGTAAGTACATTGAGAGATTCACATGTCATGCATAGAGAGAATCTGTATAATATTTAATTAATCTTTAATAAGAGAGTTGATTAAAACTACAGACTTTGTCCCAAACAACCTACCATAGTGGATATTTTAGAGATATTTATTACATGTACTAAAATAAACTCCAAGATATTGCTATTTGAGAGATGCTTCTTGACTCCATTTTTACCACGCTTTCTGAGTAGTACATTATTCTGCAAGTGATTTCCCCTAATTTCGGTGTGACTGCTGCATAGTAAGGTGTGATTCACAGGGTTAGTTAGGGATAGGACAATCGGGCCCTGTTACTTACTCCGTGCTCTTCGTTAACATCTCAAAGAGAAACAAAAAAAGTAGTTGTAGCAAAATAAAATATTTGAAACTTTCCCTTGATTCTGCCCAAATCTTCAGCTTGACTGGGATCTGCCAGGCTTTGCATAATAACTCACACATGGTCACCGTTAGCAAATTGCTATCAATTCTAACTTCTTCAGCAACAGTATCACATTTTAATTGCTTTGGAGACTAACTGTTTTAACACTATCTGATCTTAATCAACATGTCTCACTATACTCAAAGAGCTGATGTTATGCCAACCTACAAATCTGCAAATAGTGTGGCAGCTGATTGGACTGTTACAATGAAGAAAAAAATACATTGAACCAGAATATATTTCCAGCTGTGGTCTTCATCAAGTCAGGATCAAAAATTAAAAAAAGTTAGTAGGAAAAAAAAAAATCTCCTTTATGGCTATTTGTCATTCTTGAGAAGCTATCTTCACACTACAAGCCTTAGGCCATTCTAACCAAATGTCAAGGCAGCTTCTCTGTACCTTTCCCTTCAGCCGTGCAGCATCTCCACAGCTGGCAACTTCAGGTAAGGCAAAAGTTCAAGATCACACACACACACACGAGATGTTTTTGACTCCATTCTCCCTCTTCCTCTTCCCAGTCATCAGAAGTTACAGTCAAAGAGGATTTTTTTCTATGCACATATATCTGGTAGGTGTCTTCATGTAAACAAACATTATGCCAATGTTACTATAATTATCACATATGAAAAATTGATAAGAAAACAGACCAGTATGGGGTAATGAAATAAATAATGCAGGATACTGTTGTGAGCAGACTAAACTAGACTCCCCAGTTTAGGCAGGTAGCTAAACACAGGATATATTACTAGTGTGTGATACATGTTTCCCAAAATTGGAAGAGAATGGACCAAAACCAGCACTAAGAGAGATGTTGCGATGGATGAGTTGGAACAAGAAATAACTACATTAAAAATGTTCCAGATCCCTTTCAGCAGTGGAAATTAAAGGAACATTGTCAACTAGCCAGAAACACTTAGCTTAATGTATTTGGAATTTACATGATGGATGGTCTGTGCAACTCCATAACAGAGGTCAGCACAAGAAAATTGTTTGCTTCAACTTTTGGAACTATGCTCTTCATAAAGATAAAATATAGACAGACATAAAATCCATACTCCAATATTTTTCCAACAATATTACTGGACATTTCCAGCATTTGGGCTTTCAAACATTCCCTAGAATGTTTTAGCTCATGCTAAAAAGGAAAAAGTGACCATCTGAGACTGATGAACAGTAAGCACACCTAGCAGTTTCACAGCAGTAAATGAGACCCCTCACAAGCTTAATTTAAACCTGAGTGAAAATCTCTAAGGACTGGCTTCTACATTTCTGACCTCTGTATCTGTAATTGTATACCCTATCACACCTGTGCTGATATACTCCAACACTGCCACCCTCAAGGCCCTGCATTAGCAAAGTGCTCCAAATGCACAGCTTGCTTTAATAAGACATTCCACATAAAAGGTGGACACACCTGGAGTGCCTTACTGAACTGGAGCCAGACAGCAGAAACATTTTCTGGTCACTATCATGCTGTTTTCTCCAGGTAACACCACCAGATTGTAACTATTGTCATATTTGTTTTTCTTTCCTTGAATGGTGGCACATGTCAAGAAACTATAAGCAGGGCTTGTGCTGAGAAACAGACAAGTGATACAGCAGCACAAAAAGCTGCACTGAGAACATTCCTACTCAGCAAAGTAACAGTATCTGTCTCAAGAACTGATTCTTGACAGATAAGGAAAGGAGAAAACTCCCCTTGCTAAAAGCTACACTACTTCCTACAAAGCTGCAATAAAAGCACACATCATGTGTTTCCCCATGACTGAAGATTTGTTTGTGCCATGAGAAGAATGACTTGCAAAATTATTAATAAAGTCTTGTGACCCCAACACAATAATCTCAAAGAGCAGAGTTTTCTTTCAAATTTGAGATAGCAAAAAATTTTACAGGAATCCCAGATCACTGGACCAATTTTAGACCCTTTTAATATCAATGTATTCCCCTGATGAAAATTCAGCCATCTGTCAAACTCCTTATGGAACACAGAAGTCATATGCATAATACACTTAAAAAGTATAAAATATTCAGCATGCAGGTAAAACCTTCCTCAGGTTGCTCATTAATAAGCCACATATTGGTACAGTTATGAAATTGTAATTGTATGTCTTGCCTTCACTTTTTCATAATATATTTTAGCAAAAGATAGAATGAAAACAAACATTACATTCTTCCACTTACACCTTCTTTCAATCACAAAAAAAAATCTTATTTTTTGACCTGAGCTTTATGAAAGCTCCTCATAAAGACTTTGAGAGATAAAACTTCTCATTGAACAAGAGTTCTTTGATATTTGTCACCTGTGTAGCCCTTTCTTTCTTCATGCAATTAGTGCTATTAAGAATAAAATGCATGCTGTGCAGTTTCTTCAGTATAGACCTTTTCCACCAAAACAGACCTGCAGTCCAAAAAAAATTAGAAAAGCTACACAGGGCCATGGATGATACTTCTGTGGCAGTCCAAGATGTTTAAGATCACCCTCCTCTCGTTACAAAAGCAAAACAAAGACAATTAAAGCATTAGATGCAATTGCACATATCAGAACTGCATGCTAAAAATATGTCACTTTTAATCATACAATTTAATCATAACCAGCTTACACGGAGCAAGCCATCCTTTGGGGTCCCAAAGCTTCCCTCGGAGGAGTATCTGCAACCAGGTTTGTTAGAGCTACCTTCTCCCAGCTTCCCCTCTGCAATGACACTGTTCTAGCCATGGGTGCAGGAGCTATTCAGAACAGCCCCAGCAACCATCCTCTTGCCTGCCTCGCACTAGAGTGGAGAGACAAGAGGAAGAGGAGTTGGAAGCAGCCCAACTAACATGTAAGGCAAGGGATAAGAGCTAGAACAAGCAGAGACTGGGACTGAGAGAGTACACAGGATAAATTGCCAAGTGAAGTGCCAAGTGGCAGGATTTGAGATTGGCAGAAGATATTGGGATCCAAGGAGAAGGCAGATCATCTGACATGCAGGAGGGTAAATTGACAAGGACACCACAGTGGTGTGGAAGGAGGAGCTAGTGTAAAGAAGGTTAGCAAGGAGACTTGGATTTGAAGTTAGATAGAAGAATCAAAATATAGATGAAAAGCTTGGAAGCAGAAGTGGGAAGGATAAGCAAACATAGAGGAACTGTAATAAAAAGTTAAACAGGAGGAGAAGCAAGTCAGAAAGATGTACCTAGGGAACACCTGCGATGACTGTGTAGGAGTCATCAAGTCATACTTCTCTACAGAACCTGAAGCTGAACAAAACCCTTGGAAATCTCATCAATTCACAAATCATCCCTGTGAAACCTCCAATCTAAGTATCTCATCCCTATAATGCCAGTTGACAGAGAATAAAAACTCATGTGGTTCTACGCACTTGGCTTAAAAAGCACACATCTCAAATGATTCTAACATACTCCAACCTTGCTGTTGAGTTCAAAACAGAGGGCTTTTTCCCTCTTTGTTTTTTCCAAACTCAAGGTAGTTAACACTAATGCTGGTAAAAGATGATTAGAGATGTAAAGCTAAGTGCTAAAACATTCAGAGGTACACAGCAAAGGTTGCGTTGTATATCTACATTTATATTTGCTTTGTTCTTTTACATTCCTGATAGCACTAGCAAAAACATTTAATAAGATGAACGTAAAGGTAAACAATAAAATGGAAAATATAGTTAAAATATAACTATTTTAATAAACAAGGAGTAACCTTAAGCCCAAGAGTAAGTCAATCAAGACSACTCCCTAAATCAAATAATTTATTAAAAAAAATGAATGGAGGATTATTTAGTTATCTGTATATATTTAAAACAGATATCATCTCACTCCAAGCAGGGAACTTCAGAATTATAAATTACTCTGGACAGGAGGCCTATTTCCTAAGGTATTTAGTTCTACTTAAATTCAGGACCAACTCTATGGCTGCTAAAAGACTTGTATTTTAAGAGTTCACTGCACAGCAAACATTCAGAAAGGACTCCCTTCAAATGGGCCTTAAGATGATGAAATTACTGTCGTCTTAGCTACAGTTTTGAATTTTGTATTTAATAGTGACATTTATTAAACATTAATTTGAAAATGTATAATTTATACCTATGTTTAACATACATGAATAGATCTGTCACAGGTGACCACCGACTCAAACACTTATCACCATTCAAGTGAAGGTTTAATTTTATAACTGTTAGTTATACCCAAGTGCAGCTCTAAGTTTGCCAACAAAGTTACTATTCACCCACACCAGTAATCAGTATGTTTCCTCTCTAAACATGCCTGGAAGCTGCCAGGACCCCAGGGCAGTACGAAGCCAGCCTCCTATGTCCTGGAGCTCCCCTCCATTGATATCTTGAACAGTGGACACACTAATAGCAAGCCACGCAGAAATTCATGTCTGAGAGACGGTAAGAAAAGTTTCTATAACTGCATTAACCAGAACTGATTTCATGAACACTCCTAGTCCATTTTCTGTGCTGAGACAGGTTACACTGAAACACCTCTGGTAGCAATTTATATTAATCTATTTGACAGTGCAYTGATTTGGACTGTCAATGATCACTCAGACGGTAACCACAGCTCTAACAAGTCAGTAACTAATGGCTGAGTTCAAAGAACAGTTTTAGTCAAGACAATTTCTTTTTATATCTGTTTGTAATTACTGAGGTATAGAAGACAAAATAGGACAAGGATTTTAGAAATGAATTACCAGTAACTGAATACATAAGAACTGGCTGGGCTAAAGCTGTTCCTCAGCTGCACAGAAGCACATCAGTGAATCTCAAGTACTAATCCGAACAAAGTAAGAAATGTATCTATTGGCTCCCTGGTCTAAGGCCCTGGCTCAAACATAGGCCAACATGCTGTGCAGACCTGCACAATGCAGCGAATTCCCTGCCCTGCATAGATTCCTGTATGTCTAAATATCTTTGAAGGTTTCTTCCTTAGTCTTTCTGCTCTTCAATTCACTTTTTGCAAAATGGAGAAGAGTATTACTTCCTTACATTAGCAGATAATGCAGAACGCTCGCATAGGATCAAGCATTGAAGGCACTGAGAATTAAGAACTTCCACTACACATTGCATAGGGTAAGATACCTTCAATAGCTGAAGTACGTATTATAAACTCATCTTTAGTCTTGGACATAAACATAAGGATACAAACAAAGAACCACTCCCAGTAATTTGTTGCCTCCTGTTTGTACAGCTCTGCTATCAGAGGACAGCTGTCAAATGTGACCAGATTAACATTGCAGAATTTTCCTTAGTTAGTCCTTTTCCTACAACAAGCAAGGAAAGTGCTAGGAGAAAGCCCAACAGCATAAATAGTTTCAATTAGAGTTACAATTTACAGCCTTCAAGTTGTGATACTGTAGGCACATTACAAACTTTAAAAAAGGCTTATCTAATATTAAGGTATATAAAGGTAATATCAGGCACTACCTCAAGCTTTTTCTGTTAACATTTTTCAAAATTCTAAAAACATTTTGTGACAAACTGAACAGTCAGGTACAATTGTCTTGTTCTCAAGTAACTCACCTGTTCCATTCTAGAACCTGCTGGCTTCAAAACTGTCAAAGAAAATTAAGTGATTGCTCTTGACTTAAACTTTTAAACTTAAACCTTCACGGAGAAATCTCTAACTTCTGCATCAAATTAGTGACCTAGAGTGGCCAGTAAGCGGGATTTGCTAGTAATTTAGGAGTCAATTTCTACACGTTGAACAACAACTGAGATGCTCTGGTACCTTCCTTTCATAAAGTTTAATTTAAGACACAAGATATATAATGAGCAAATGAAATGAGTGACAAAGAGTAAGGGAAGAAGTAAAAGTATGAGATTTTAGTATAGCTGAGCTGTGTGCAAAATTGCTAAGCCGAATAATCCTAGAATTGAACAGCACAACATTTATTTGGAAATAAAGACAAGACTGTTTTAGCCATAAAAAAAAAAAGACTACCTTATTCAGCCTCTGTAACTTCTTCTACGCCAACTTGAGATGACTAGCATTTAGATAAATTCTAGGAAACAGCAATCACAGTTCACATGCAATCTGTCCTAACAAGACTGTAGTGTGTGAACTTATTTGCAGTCTAATAGGCAATGTAACACGAAATATTATGGCAAAAGGAGAATAGGAGTTAGAGCTCTCAGGTTTTATTCCAGACTTTTAAACTAATTTATCAATAAACTAGATTAATATCACTTTTTCAGGCTTAGTTAGATCACATATAGCACTGTCACAACCAATCTGCAGAAAAAAAGATGGCAGGAGAAATGTCTGCTTTTCCACACGTGGCTAGGTATTGTAGGCTCCGGGACCTTGCAAGTCAGTGAGTAGGAACTGCTCCTACAAAAGGAAAAAGCTGTGCCTTTCCTACCCACAGGTACAGAAAAACGTAAGAGTGGCCAGACTAGGCCAGACTAGTGGTCCATGCATCCTGGAATCTATCTCCGACAAAACCCACTCTTTGGGATTTTTAAAGTTTCTAGAAAACCGACATAGCACTGAATGTCGTACACTTCCTTGGGGGCTAGCAGGGAGTCCTAACACATTTCGCTTTTCTAAACTGCTGTCTTTTTGGAGTGATTTCTTATTTCCTTCCTCTCTACCACAGAGCACTTGCTACCAAGTTGACAGTTAGTAGTGTATCAGCTCAGTAAGACATGCCCATGAAAAGAACATATACTATACTGTTTCATACTGAATATCAGTTACACTTAAAATCCTGACTCTTCCAATCTTCTAGGATCCTGATGCAACCGAGTGACTTAGTAAAGCTTCACAGTGTTCTCAGGGAAAGGAGAGGGGGGGAAAAAAGGCCATAAGAGGACACTCAGGGAAGGATGTAAGAGAATTATATAATGTATTGTGATGTGTTCCCCCAGCATCCTGTGATGTGCAGCTCAGGCAATTTTTGAGAGAACGTCTTTGTATTTAGTGCTTAGTAAATTCCTCTTCCATTAATTTCTTTCGTCTGTTCTTGAAAGCTGTGTAAGCTTCCAGAATTCATTTTGTCATAATGCAAGGAGTTCCATCACCTAATTACACTAGGTGAGGAACACAGAAGTAAAAATTAAGATTACATTTCTGCTGTGGGCTAATTTTCTCTGAAAGCTCCTTCTGAACCTTGACCATCTATCAGCCTTACTCTCAAGCAGGCTTCCTGATTCTGATGAATTTGAAAAAAGTGTTTTCTTATTAATCTCCATTCTGTCTGTAAGGTGTTCCTCATATTTTTTTTCTTCTTTTTTGCGCACTTGTCTTATGCTTTTATGTTTAACCTGTCAAAGTGTATAAGCCTTTGTATATTCCCCATTTGGACACAGCTTGACCTTTTGGTAGGAAGCTTTCTTGCTTTTTATGGTCCCCTATCCTGCTGCCTAGCAATGCCACTTTCTTTTTGGTCTTTTTAAATCCTTTTGATAAACACGCTAGTTTGGATTCTCTGGTATTGCACCTTTTAGTAGCCCCCATCCTGCCTACAAGGAATTTACTTTGTTTAAAAACAATTCCACAACCTTTTTAATTTTAAATTGACAGCATTTTAATTGCTTTGTTTCAGATAAGCCTGTCCTTCCTGTGTAGGTTCCTCTATTGCAGAAACTTCTTTAATCCTAAAAAATGTGTACCCCACCTCCTTGTGCCCTCTCTCTTCCATATTCTCAGCCACATATGGAAACTTAACCTCTCTAGCTCTTTACCTGTGCTAACTTGCAAGTGGAAACAGGGTCTGGAGCCTGCAGAAAAGAGCACCTATTTTGGAGGTAGGACACGTAGTAAAGGCCACTGGATTTGCAGTCCTATCAGGCTGCTGTAAGAAGCAAGAGAGACGGAGACATAGTGTAACGGTAGACTTGTACACTTAGCAGTCTGAGAGCTTGAGTCAAACCAAAGGAGGGAAAGGATTGTACTGTGGCACCAGGGTCTTGGCTCTAACTCTACTCTGCAGCAGAGCTGTGTCTAGAAAGCACTTCGACATTCCTGCATAAAAAGTTCTAGGTAAGTGCAGTATGTGTCTCATTTCAACCCTAAAGTGGTCCATGATTGTACTAGATATCACCATTATCCCAGATTAACTATTTCTGCACAGCATCAGTATAACATCTGTGAAGCTGTTAATAAAGCACTGGTATAACCTGGCTTACTCTATTCCTGTGAAGCACTTGTTCCGCTAAGTGAAATAAAGCACTCTATGGACAGATGTAGGAATTGTAGCATGATGTATTTCTTATTCTCAATGGTCAATACTAGCAAAGTGTTTTGCACTTGCTGACTTCTTCATACCAATTCTAAAAATGCAACGGATGAAATTGCTACTTTGGTGGGTAGAATCAGTGTTCAGGGAAATGCCATAACACAGGAGCTGACAACTCCAAAAATGGGACTCATTTTCCTTTAAAATGTGAAGAAATGTCCAAGCCAAGTAATATTGGACCAGTGGCTAAAGAAGCATATTTGCTCTAGCTATAGCTCAACTGCTTACACAGAAACTGTTTTGTTATTTGTGCTAATTTTCTTCTGTCTTTAGAATTATTTGCAACCAAATTTTAGTCCTGTTCCAACAACTAATCCACAACAACCTGTGAAGATTTATATCAAAGGATTGCTAATGATTTTCATTCAACTAAGTATGATACAACTTACTTCTTAAACTACCAGCTGTATTGAAAAATGGGAAACAAAACTTAGGTTTGTAAATGCAAAGACTAGTTTAATGCTTGTTAGGAACACACCACACTGAATTGAAGCCCATGCAGTAGCTTAAACAGCAGGGAACACAATTGCAAATAAGGGTAAAATTAATCCTCAACATTAAGTCATTCTAATATAAACATACAACAATCTTTCATTTGTTTTAACAACGACTTATCACATTTATAGAACCAAAGAATTAGTAAAAATATGGTTATGTATTTCACAAAAACTGTAAGGAGTATACAGTGCTACCAGAAAGATTTAAGGACTACAGGCACTTTCCCACTACCACACATGAATTTCAGACAAGTTTATCATCACTGTGTGCTGATTCAACTGTTCCTAAACAAGAAGATAGCCCAAGTTCGCCCTGCAGCTTTGAACTGTGCTTTTTTTCCCACATTCATTTTCAATCTACTTTCCCTAAACAATCATTACAACTTCAAATTCAGCCAAGAAGAGAGCTAGAGAAACAGAAGTTCAAACTCTCATTTATTTTGAGTAAATGTTCTAGAAAATCTCTCATGCTACTTTGAAGGCAAGAAGAGTGATTGGATTAGAAGGGAGTAATTTCTCCCAACTAAGTCTATGCGACTTTTGATAGAAACTAAAATGACATTTGCTAGGTAGTACTCTCAGCACACAAAACAGAGGTAAGAATAGGGGAAGTTCCATTATGTTCTATACACACAAAGTAATTTGATACATTCTCCTCCCCTCCTGTTTTATTATGGCAGTGAGCAGCTGAGTAGGCAGAATTTGCTTTATTACTGATCTCCTATTGTATTGTATAGTTTGTTTATTTTGCTGTGACTTATAGTTCAGAACCTATGAATGCCAGCAACTGTAATGCCAGTAACACTTCCGACATAAGTTTTAGTACTGTCAAACACCAGCACATTCTTCACTCATTTATTCTACTTGGCAGTCCAGACTTTTACAGCATTATTAAATTACATTGACTCTCTGCACAGTAGTGCCTTTCCCTCCATCTTCTTATCAGCTTCACTATGAGGCCTTTTTCTATTATCATTTGATTTATACTATTTATTCAAACACAAATCCATTACATGTTCACAGCTAGCTAGAACAGATGCTGAGCATACCATTTAGAGGGAAACTCTAAGGATCAATATTCACTGGTTTGAGTTCATTTGTTACAAAAAGTGTATTATGCCAGTATAAACAATGACACTTCTCACTAGAACATTCAAAAGGATTAAAGGCTTGATTTTACAATCAATTATTTACTACTTCTGACTTTAATACTGCAAGATTAGGGCATAAATGTACTCTTGTGTCTTTTGGTTTTATTTTTTTTAAATTTATGTTGCTTTGTTAGGTATCCTTCATATCGACAAGATCCCTATAACCGTTGTTATATATATTTTCTTATTTTTTAAGGAGACATTTGAATTACTGCATTTTCTATGTCACTTTCTCCAAACATCAGTGTTCCTGCCACGTGCTCAATTAATCACTTCTTACTCAGCTTGCTCAAGGAAACTCCCACCTTACTATGACAATGCAGAATGGGAACAGACCTCAAGCCTCTGCCTGCCTTTGCTATACAACCACATTATAAGGCACTTGTTAGCCCATAATAACTTAAGAAAAACAGTGCAAGAATAACAACTTCTATTGAACCAAACTACAGAAACAGATCAGGAAAGAGGCTAATAATTCTGAGCACCTACATTGTGTTAAAACATCCTGGTTAGGTCCAGAGAAACGGACAGCTATTCTCTTGCTAAGAAAGCAGGACGTTGCTCAAAGTGCTGAACTTTGATGCTTTTAAGCACTGATTTGTAAAGTAACATTCAAATAAATATCTTCTCACAATGATACATAAAAAAACATATATTCTGCACCAGCAAGAAGCAGTACACCTTGGGCAGGATTCAGCTACCAAGCAAAGATTTTACTCCCACTTTAGACATCTTATTGGCCTAGAAGATACAATCTGGAAGCTCCAGGGTCCCATCCTGCTGAAGGCGGCAGCCAGAGAACTGGCAAACATCTAAAACAGCCTACTTTTAGTCAGATGAATTTCTCCCCTTTCTTGCTTTGTTTTATGGATACTGTTTAGTATCCATTATTGAATAGTGCCAATAATGCAGAAATCACCTAAAGCACTTTGAGCTCAGAAGAATTTCTTCAGTGTTCAAAGCAAATTACACTTTCAAAGAATTGCTTTGATAGTTCTTAAAGTTAAAATGGTATAATGGGAGCACATGTAGGTCCTTTGATAGAGCCAAAGGGCTCCTCCAGCACTTATGCTGTATTGTTTTCCAGAATTTGGCACTAAATACAACTTAAAATACCAGAAAAGCAAAGATGTGGGGATCCTTCAGGTATAGTTGACAGGAGACAGACATAAATAAATCGATACCATATAACAGATTAGAGCAAAACAGTAATCTTTGATCTTTTAAACCAGTGACCTTGATGAAAAGTCTTCAGGGGAAAAAAAAAAACAAACAACAAATCAAAACACTCCCAAAAACACCCAAATCACCATAAATAAGTCATTTCAAAGACTTTTGAGTCTGCTTTACCTCACAATATTTTTTTGCCTGAATTTTAATTCACAGCTCAAGTAACATGGCTTGTTTTCATGATGTGTGCTAACAGCAGTCTCCATTAACATACTCTCTTTACAAGCAAAATATAACAATCTGCTGCCATTCAATATTACTTATTCATTTTACCTCTATGAATAATGGACATAGCATACCAAATGTTGAAGAACTTTAAAATGCTTTATTATTCTTAAGAGCTTTACAATGCACTTAGGAAAAAAAATAGAGTTCTTAAAAAAAAAAAAAAGTCCTTTAACCACATATTTCAGTATAACAATGCTAATATTGTCCCTTAATTCTTTCTTCTAGCAAGAGAAATCCATAATTGATTACAATTACCTCACAAAACATGGTTATATGGCAATATATACATGTGTTATGCTGAAAAGATATTTTAAAAATGGTGCTTCCTACTCAGCATAACTGTCTCCATTGACTATT
>NW_020451016.1:1992874-2047599 GCF_003343035.1 Apteryx rowi
TAACGCAGTAATCGACGGTTTCAGGTTATCCTTTCTAAATTAGTAACTGATGGTTTTGTGTCATCCTTCCTAAATTAGTAATCGCATTATTTTAATGGATGTTACTAATCCAAGAACTTGTGTGAGGAAATAAACATCTTTTTTATTATTATTATATTACTGTCTCAGTCGTTGCTATCGAACCTTCATAGCATGACAGCGTGACGTACACGAAGACTGCAAATATCTAAAATATAGCTATGCTATCTCTGCTATCTTCTTCAACTTAGTAAAAGAGAAGAAACCAGCTGTCTAAGATTATTACAGACACTCACTGTCAGTAACAATTAAGCCACAGCAGGGAACTTATGAGGAAGGAGAAAACTGCAAAATTAATTTTCAAGAGCAAACTAATCATACAGTTAAAGTATATTCCACCAATACAATGTTGAAGTCATGGCTCTGCAATATTACATTTTGTTAAGGAAATGCATGTATCTGATGAAGAGCTTCAATTAAAGATCTTGGCAAGACACCAAGGAAGGGTTAGTCCTTCAAAAGACTTTTTAAAAGCTCAATCCCAGCCCTAAAATGCTACTGCAGAAGCAGAAGAGACAAGCATGCAAAGCTCTTAGCATTTTAGGGAGATTCTGATAATAAATGGGCAAAATTGAGAGGGGATTTTTAAAAAGTCCAAAGAAAATAGATGTTTTTTGCAAAAGAGTAGTAGTCAGCAGTTTTCAGTTTCAAAACCCATTCCACTATTCCACTAAGTTTAGCGGCCAGTCTTGAAAATCAGTGAATCTACCAGAGATCCTGTAATCTAATAACAGAGCACTCAGCTGCCCTCTAGCAAAATCATACAAGCACTTTCTGCCTGGCTCGAATCCTGATCTGCATTCACAGCCTGAGATGGGAAGTTAAAAGCAGTACTGTTAGAGGATCCTCCATTAATGTCTCTGAACTGCTCTAGATCTTTCTCCAATTATCCAAGTTAACTGGGCTTCTAGATGCAATTCAACAGAAACGTGCTGTACTCAGAAGGTTTTGTCTCTTTCGTCAGAGGCTGGGACTGTGTCAAGAAACAGTGTTCTTGTATTATAATGGTCTTTCACAGGCAGAATTATGCTGCCTATTACCATTAGAGAAAACATTCATATTGATAGTGACAATAGGCTTCTGTAAATCCAACATTTTAAGGATCACAAAGCCTTATTATACCACCATCAGAATTCTACAGGATTTTATTTTTTAAGAAAGAGATAATTTAATTACAGTCTTTATGAGTTCTTGATTGTCAGATTTCAGGTCCTAATTGAATGTGAAATCTCAAAAAATTCCTTGCAAAAGCTGAACACTGAATGAGTGCAAAGGTGCATGCAAATGAAGTGATCATTTGTACTAATCTCTCCAGATCAGAATTTTATATACTTTATCAGGAGAATTTTTGGTGCACTATCAGGATCTTAAACTGCTTCCACCATGTGCTCTCTGGGTAAGAGGGATATTTTTGTCTCTGGAGCTCCTTATCCAACCACATCCACAAGCACGAAATGTGTTTCAATTTTATTTAAAAAGAAGACTCACCCACTGCATCTTGCAGATAGCCCTAGCAGACAGTGTGAGTAACAGAGTGGGTAACACTGACATTTGTCAAAATTTCATTATGAGGAGCAAAAGACATGCTTAATTCAATGAGGCATCAGGGATCTATCTAATTCCAAAGTCATCCCTGGAAAAAAATGCCAATATGTTGCACTAACAGCTGGATATGCTCTTTACTGGTAATTCCTTTGCTATCTTTAAAAAAATAATTCAGCAGATTTTCTCCAAATTTCTCTGAGTGAACAATTTTCTGTCACAGAATAAGGACAGAAATCCCTCCCACGTATCCCCAAGCACAAAAAAAACCCCAAAACCACAAGCACAAATACACCCTCACATACACACATACACTATCAACATAATCACAGAGTGGGAAAATGAAGCCAACCTTCATCAAAACTGATGGTAGCAGCTTCTTAAATTTACTCTAAATTAGACTGCATGCTGATTCATGCATGATTACTAGAGATGATATACAACTCCCATTAGCCTCTCAGGATTTAGGCATTTGAATCTAAATCTGATGCTTCTAATTCTGATACCTGCTATCAAACCCTCTCTGCTGTAGAGAGCAGCCCTAAGCTGCATGGTTCTTTTTCACAGAAGAAAAGATTAACCCAGACTGAAATCTCTCTGGAAACTGAATTCATTAACATCCTTATTGAGTTTTTCAAAGTATCATTTCTAGTTGAACCACTGAAGAACTAACTTCAGAGAAAACACTTCTAGCTATAAGCATATTTAGACCTATAAGAATCTTTTTTTTTTTAATAACATTCCCACGGAATATCTTATATTCTAATACAGACTAAAATAGTATTACCACTCAAGAGATTCAGGTATAGTGCCCTCTCACTCACTTCAAAACTCCCTTCTAGACTTATCAGTATCAATACTCAAGATCAACAAAATTCAGAATCAGCTGTTGACTTTTGCTAATTACCAAAGAGCACTAGAAGTACTCATGAAATCTGCTGTTCATCTGCCCGGTTTTAATCACAGTATATTCAGTCCAGCATTTAGCGGAGACATCTCTGCCACAAAGTGTAACCAGAGGTAAAGTTGTCCAAATTAGCTTGTGCATCTTAAGTAGTCTAGCATAGCAATCCAGAAAGAGTAAGGCATTAACTTCAAATAATTAGGACCTTTGCCTGTACAAGCACCACTTCTATAACTAGCCAATATTTAATTAATTTAAAACTTACAGATCATTTCTAAACTAGGACTACAAATAAGAAAATACAAATATATTTAGTGGGTTAACATTTAATATGAGTTGATTAAATTTAAAGAAATTCCATGATTTGTATAGAAAAGAAATACTAAATAACACAAAAATATTGATCAGCAATGAGGAATCAGTGACTTAACATAGAAAAATAAAAGACCATTGTATCTGAAGCCAGGAAGATTTACTGAGGGTTACTCACCATACAAAGACAAAATGGATTCCTAAAAACATTCCTTTAAACTAGCCACTGTATTTTACGCTCTCTCACTCTCCCCCTATTGCATCACAATTAACCTAGGAAACATTAGTGGTTTTCTAAGTCTGGATGGTTTCTTTTTGTACCTATATGTACCTATATATTTCTTACTATTGACATATGTCCGACCAGTAATGTTCAGGGGAAGAAAAGCTGTGCTTAGATGATAAAAAGAACAAACTGACAAGGGGAAAACACTGCAGCTACAAGGAACTTATAAAAATGTATGCCATGTGTAACAGAAGAGGTAATCCCTGCTGGAGCTGTAAACAACACAGCATTCAGCAAAGGGCTACCAGGAAAGTATAAGCAAAGAGGTCACCAGATCCAGAAAGCACACAGACTGAACTCCAAGCTACTATTTTTACACTTCTCCCTTTAAAGAAAAGTGTAAAACACTTGTATGCACCACACTAGGGTTTTATACAGTTTTTATTCCTTTATTTTTAAGAATACATTTTATTTACCTGGGTTCCTACCTGCTCATTTTGATACCTAACATTGTACCACTCTCATTTAGATTCTTTCTCCCTGTTTTCAGGTTATTTCTTTCAATAGCCTTCATTTTATTTCTATTTTAAATTCTCTTCATTTTTACCCTATTACCACCTCTCTGTATTTACCCTTCTCCCAGATGCCTACCTTATCTTCTTTATCATGAAATTTAGCTTTTCATCCTTAAATATATTCATATACTCTACACTCTAATTCCTTTTTGCTTTCTATGATGCAACCTGACCCTTTTATCAGCTATCTCATCACATTTCTGTCTTTCTCCTCTCTCTAAAATGAGTCCTGAGAGACTTTGCAGACTTTCCATTCTGAAAACACACCAAAAGAGATCGCCTAAAGATCATCACCGCCTGGAGGAAAGAAATGTATTAAAGCTCTTGACATCTAAAAAGAGCCTATTCAAGGTTCTTGTCTATTAGTGTGTGCATGTACATGAGTGTGCGTGAGAGTGCACATGAGTGGAGGTAGGTACCTCCAGAAGTACTCTGTAGTTGCAGCTGCATTTCATGTTCTTTTGGGGCATCTCAGGGTTTTTAAGATCCTTTGCAACTTGACAAAACTCAGTACTGAACAATAAAAAGTGAATTATTAACCTATCACAGCACAAAAGAGAATCAGAGGAAGCTATAAGAACGAGAAACGACTTACAGAAACTGAAGGCTGGCCTAACAGTCCTTAAAAATCAAAGCATGTGGATGTATAAAAGCCTGCCAGTTAACTGGATCTGAAGACTTTTATAAATTAACAAGAGGATATAGTTTCAGTACGTGATCATGTGAAATGTGTTTTCGGCTATCAATAATAAAGCCAAAATTTAATAATAAGTCTCAGAAGTATCTTTAAATATAGTATTTAACTTAGATTGCAGTGTTTCAAATACATCCAAAGAGAATCTTACCTTTTTACTATTGTAAAAGCATCTACAGCAGCAAAAAAGCTCATCCAATGACTTAAGATAAATGCTAAATTGTAAATTTACAAACACAGATTAATATTTTCAGCAAATATATTTAATATCCAACAACTAAGTGCTGCAATTTTGAATAGACATTATTTTTCAACATTGTTACTTCAAGGATTAGTGGGTTTTTGTTTTTACAGAGGGAAAAATCACAGTTAAGCTGTAGCTGCTTCTGATGGTTTTAAATATCCCTACTTAAGGACTAAACGGGGTTTTTTTTTTTGTTTTTGCGGGTCATAGCACAAAATAGTTAAGAACTAAACCCTCTGGCCATTCACTGTATTACCTATGTGCAACAGCAACCTTTAAAAAATGCCACTTGCACTAAGTACCAAGAGAATGCTTCTTACAGGACTTGAAATTCTATTTGGCTATTTTATACTCGAAAGTGAAAGCAGACCCATCTTGGGCACTGTGAACCCTTGCCACAAAATTAGATACCATGATTATGTTTCATAAAACCAAATAACCTAAAAATATAATAAAAAGTTCACCCTGATGCTACAACAGCTGAGGTGATAGGAGAGAATATGGATCTTTCAGTTTGCCCTAAAGCCACAGCTTGCAGAGGGACTTTTTTTTTTTTTTTTTTTTTTTTTTTTTAAATCTCCTACCAAAGCAAAGGGATGTGATAGAGGACCTTACCAGTTTATCCCTGCCCTTGGCTTTACGTCACGCACTCTGGTACATCAGAAAGAAAGAGCATAATTCCTGAGAGGGATGTAATGCCACTTACAGAAACACATTACATCTTCCCAGAAAGCAACAGAAGAAGCATGAATTTTTATGATGTTCACACTCATATGCACCTCTTCTTCACAGTATTAAACAGTCTTGAAATGAAGTATCATTAGAAATGCTTTCTCTCATCCACTTGTCATGACAAACAATTACCAACACTTTACTTATTACTTTACCCTAAAATATCATCCTTAGTCTCTTCATCCTTCAAAGACTGAAATGTTATACAGGCCTTTCAGATGAAATCACAATGGAATCAGGAAAATCAAAATATTAACATAATAAATGTGTCAACATTAAATATTGACAGCTGACATTATGCTCCTTGCTATAAAAATATTAACTATTAAATGAGAAAATTCATTGATTTAGTAATATATGCTAAGTATTTACTTTAAATAAATGTTAAAAGTGTTTCAGAAAAAGAAAACGTTAAAAATTAAATTCCAAGCTAATATAATTAGCAGTATTTCAGAAGATGGGATCAAAATCTTACCAAGAAAAAAACACAAGGCTTATCTGAGGAGTTGTCACAGCAAGTTCTGTCCTCAGAATCCACACCATGATTCCAATTTTGTCTCTCCTTTCAGGCAGCACTGTGTTTTTAAAGATCCTGTGAATTGAGAGAAATGTTTTACCTCAAATGCACTTTCAAAAAGATAAAAATAGTTCACGCTATAAGACTGACTATCTTTGGTTCATGAATAAATCATCAGCAATACTCCCAAGGGGTCAAGCCTCATACACTAACCAGTAAATTACAACTGCTTACCGATCAATTAAGATCATATGCCCATTTTCCTACTGATTAACTTAAATGGTACAGTGAAGTGCTAGGGAAGAGAATGGTGTAGAATAATCCAAAGAAAAACATTTTATCTCCAAAATCCCAGTTTCTAATTATTTTTCTTCTTTTCATTTATTTACTTTTAAAAATGATCTACATACTGTAGCTATTTTTCTACAAAAAATTGTCACTGACACATTTTTCAGTCTTTTTTATTGCATGACATATTATGATGATTTGCTTGTTATATTTGGCCCAAACTAAATAAAGTTTTACTTTCAACTCCCTGTTCTTATGATTTTGAGATTACTATATACCCTAGTTCTGACAGACTTCTTAAATATCCATTTTTCCCTACAGGTTAAGCAATTACAGTTCTTCAACTTCCATCTAAAGTTTATTATGCAATACAACAAATTATCTTGTGGGACAACAATTATCTTATTGAGGCAATTTCCCCATTGCACAAAAAATGCTCTTAACCTTCAGTTGGGATTCATGGTTACAGCTAAGTCAGTTGGATTTTTCAATTCTCTCAAAATATCTTATTAATTGTGCATAATAGTACACCCTCCAAACGCATGCAGCCTGTTCCTGCTCACATCATCAGATATGATATAGCAGGGAGGGCTGCTAAAGCTTCATGTAAAGCTTTCTAATCACTGTACTATCTGCTGAAAACTAACAACGAGCTCCTTTCAGCTAGGGGAGTAGAATCTCTTGTTACCACAAAGACTTAAACAACTCTAGACAATAGCAAAATGACAATAGTAAGAAGTTACATAAGGTCTTGCAAGGTTAACAACACAACACCTAAGTCAATAGTAAAAAGAGAGTGTCAAATTAGATTTACTGCCTTATCTTCTATACTACCACCTAATTTCCATACACACAAAATCTAAGAAGTAGTTTCTAGTTMTGAACTGCTCAGGATGTCAGTCATTCCACTGTCAACAGTCCACTCCCTAACAGATGACAGTATTTTCCCATAGGTCACCTTCACTAATAGCCATTCAAATGCTTCCTTGATACCGTCTTTATTAATATTCACTCTTAAATACAAGTAAAGCTCCTGACTGGGGATCAGTACCTCCTTGTGTTCAGCACAATATTTGCTTACAGTGAAAAACAGGACTCTGCCAAAAATGTTTATAGTGGAGATTTAAAACGAGGCCTGCCAGAAAATACAGACAGAACACTGCAAGGTAATGCCAATACAACTATCAGTTTAATCCAATCATTAGCAAGACAGTCGCAAAAGGAACAGCGTGTTTTATCACTGCATTTGCAGTGACAAAATTACTGTCTTGTCCCATCATCTTTTTAAGGCAAGCTGTCATTCTACAATGAAAGTAATTAGAAAATGTCTCAACTCAGTTCAGTATACACTCTCAGTGTGCCAGCACAACCAGATGTGGTGGCAAATGGACTGGCACCAACACCTTGGCCACACAGCCAGTGGAAGGGGCACAGTAACTCTGGGGGACTCGTTACTCCTCATGTACTAGAAATGAGGGACCAAAAACATGTAAATAGAGAAGAGCACATAATGTTACCTTCTGCCAGGGCACAGGATGGGATACAGTCTAACCTTCTCCCAGCTCTGCTTCTGCAACAAGCAGTGCCCGCTGCTCGTTTCCCTCACTGAGAATGGGTGTCACATTTGTGCACGCAGCCCACCCAATGGCAGACCTCAGCGCATACCTCAGCTCAAGCCATGAGCTGAATTCTCTGAAGTTTCCTCCAAATACAGGTAAATTTTTTTAAAAGACACTGAACTGTCCTAGGAACCTGACAAATGACAGAAGGCATATCTCCTGTAGAGATATGTCCAAAAATATCATTTTTGTGACTATTATAAGCAGTTAATAAAACAGCTCAATTAAGGTGTATTAAAAAAAAAAAAAAACACACCACAAACACAACACCTAACTTAAGAGCAAATATGAAACTGGGCAAATTACAGGCAGAAGCTATTAACCAATACAGAAACTGTTGAGTCTATTTGCCATACCAAATTGCCTTCTTAAGTGAGGGAGACCTACCACAGAGTCAACTGAGAGGAACTCTGAAACCAAATGTCTCAGCAACATAAGTGGGATTTTTTCCAAGTGGCAGCAGGAGACAGTAGTTTTCCACTTATTACTATTTGTTGTCCATTGTTGCCCTTAAACAGTCTTATTTTTTCTGATTTTTTTTTTTAATTTTGTGCTGTAACTTTAAGTTATAGGAAACGCCTATAACAGACCTGCAGTCAGGGCCTTCAAACCCAGCAGAACCCAAGCAATTGTAACTTGAGGGAGGTCACAAGGAAATCTTTATCTATGAGAAAATTTTCAGGATTAAACTCAGATGTTTTATAAAATACATCTAGTTACACAGTGTAGCCACAAGAGGGAAGCTCAACCCACTTATCAATTTTCTTTAAACCAGCTTATCCAAGTCCAAAACATTCAGAATCTAACAAGCTAGGTTCTTCGATTTACAGTAAACTCTCAGATTCAAGACTTAACATTTAAAATTTTAGTTTAAATTGGCTAGAAAACTTATAGTATAAAGACAGTTGAAGAGAGACAACATAAGACCCAGCCTTCAAATAAAGGTAAGCTGCAGGACCATGAAAATTAAGACACCAGAGCAAAAGAAGAGTCCTTTCTTAAAAAGCTCTTACTAGAATTAAACTGATAAACAGACAATTTAAGGCATTCAAGGCAAGCTAGGCAACCAGGGAAGGATCTGGCTGAGGTGGAGCCACAGTTATTTAACTAAGGACAGAGCAAGCGCCCTTTGCTTGAGTGAGTGGAGCCAGGGTGGGAGTGGGAAGGAACCAAGAAGCTTCCATTTTTAAGCCTAATGGTGTAACACACCAAATATTTCATGTGTGAGCTATGGTGCAGACACAGGGCTCCCAGAGACAAAGTCCCACACGTTGAAGTTGGTGGATGAAGTGGCAGAGTAATAGGCAGATTGTTGATCGCTTTCTCCTCTAAGCAACCAGCAACAGTTCTTCTGAGGAGGGTTCGCAGCAGACAATACTTCAGCAACACCACAGAGCAACCCCGTTTTGCTCCACTCTCATGGCAAGAGGGCTCAATGATATGCCGGTAAATGACACTCGTGGTGGATGCTGTCCCCTGGAAAACAAGCAGGTGTCCTCCAGCACCAAAAAGATACCCGTGGAAACGGATGCTTGCCAACAGAAAAAAGCAGGTCTATCAGACAAGCAGATAGCTGCATTTATAATTCTCAAAAGGACTGCATATTGAGTTGACTTTGATACTTCCTGTCTATATTTTGAGAAAATTACAAAAAAGGATCACAGTGGAGCAAAGGTTAGGGAAAAACTAGCTGTTACTCTAGAATAAATGTAATTTTCTTTGAAAGTTTGCTTCCTGTAAATTTAAGGTTTACCAAAAATTAGAGGCTGAAAAATCTAAAATATTTATCATTTACAGTAAAAAACAAACTGTTTCAATTTGGGTGTACAGCTGGCAATTGGTTTTATGATGTATGTACTTGCCCTCCTAGGGCAAGATAACACATGTATGATTAGAGATGGAACGACAACCCATCCAAACCAGAAACCCTAACTTCTGTAAGAACATTACCAAATAACAATATTTTGTTAGAACCACTGAAAAACATTAACAGCTACCTACAGATTTGTTTTAATTATTACTACAGCTGCCTTTTTTTTTTAAACCTTTCCTTAATACTGTTTGATTATACACAAGAAGCAATGC
This sequence comes from Apteryx rowi, assembly GCF_003343035.1. Classification (NCBI taxonomy): domain Eukaryota; kingdom Metazoa; phylum Chordata; class Aves; order Apterygiformes; family Apterygidae; genus Apteryx; species Apteryx rowi. The sequence goes on from NW_020451016.1 coordinate 2,002,691, forward strand.
AAGAGAGGTGCATAAAGCACATGGCAAGCATTTTTGTAATTGTAATCATCATATTTAACACTACTTACTATTCCATAGAATGAAGGTTAGAACCCAGTGCCCCATAAATCTTCACGTTACTTATGTCAGCTGACACATGAAAATTGTTTTAAGATCCTCAAATGAAGAGGATATTTTGGAGATGGACAGCACCAAAAGTTTTTTACTACAAGCCTACCAGTTTAGCTAAGTGTCTGTTTCTCGCTGAGTTGGTATGGTCACTCCCTACTGTATCAGAAAACACTCTTGCATGAAATGAAAAAGAGAAATCTAACAAACACAGTATTTAATCTAGTATCTGCACAGAACTCCTGTGGTGTACAATGACAACAAAGTATATGAAACAGTAGCTGAAAACATATGGTACCAGCAAATATCTGTTGAACAATTAGATTACTGCACGTTTTCTTACAGCCAGCCTCAGGCTTTACAGAAGCCTGGCTGGTCCCAGAGGTCCAGGTTCCCCTACTTTCTTGCTATCAAGGCACAGCACAGCAGAAATTGTTTTCAAGTGATATCCCACGTCACTCTTCCTCAAACGACACCCCACTCTGGTATTCCTGGTCTCTAGCCCTAAGCAATGGAGCGGAGGCTCACAATCCCCAAATCCCATGACCCTCTCAGAGGCTGCGAGGAGATTACTTGCCTGCTTATTCCTGTTCTCCCCAGCTAGGCTAGCCCCATCCACTAAGTTAACTAAATGTCCGAGGCAGCGTTCTCAGGCTGGACGCATTTCAGCCTTCTCTTGCTTCTCTTGTACGGATATTTGTTGTGCCATGAATTGCAACACAAAGTATCAAAAGAGTTGATACAGTGGTTTCACCGCTGTTCAGAAATAGAAAATATTTTTAACATTATCACTTATCATTTAATGCAGCTCTTTAATCTGATTTAGCACACTGTTCAGAATTTTCTAGGAGAAGGCAAAATGAGTTCCAGCAAAAATATTAGAATCCCATAAGTCAAAAGGCATAGTTTTCAGAACAAGAAATATGTCATCATATAATCCTAAATTTATTTCACAAATTCCTCCCTTTTCCTGAATCACTCTATACACGTTCAGAAATGAAACGGACTGTTTTCTAATTCAATGATGTATGAATGCCTTAATGGAAACCTGCACATTCCAGTGTCATGCAGTAAGGATATGTGCAGTCAGTACGTCACTGGTCTTAATTTCTCTTTCCTTCTTTTGAACCAAGTTAGATACCAATTAAGTCTCTTTCCCTGAGAGAGGAGTTGCTTCTCCAAGCTTATACCTGAAGGATTTTCCTTGACTTTCAATGCAGCCCAGCAGAATTGCTAACACAGGAAATAACTAACCAATGAAAAAATAAGTTATTTTACCTGCATTCTTTCTTGCCTACAGAGCTAGGCTGCTTCATATCTAGTATAAAACCTGTGATATTGCTTATAATATATTTTCTGTTTTTGTATATCAATCTCCCAGAGAGAAGCATGATTTAAAAAAAAAATGTTAAAACTGTTGTGTAAAGTGGACTGTTGAGTCCAAAATAACATAAGAAAATATACTGCATTCTTGTATAATTTTAAAGTGTGGGCTGTTTGATAATATATGAATTAGCACTGTGGGATAAAAGGCAGTCAATATCACAATATTAGTATTTTAAGCCAAGAATTTTCAACTACATGGAAAGGAATGTAAATATTAACTTGTTAGTCTGATATTTGCTACAGGACTCTCCATCAATAATAAGGACTTCTAGAGATTGTACAGAGGATAAGAAATAAATAGCAAACTACATATCAATGGTAGCGTATGAGTTCAGTTCATCCTGCAGATGCAACTCCTGATAACTCCTGAGCCCTCCTAGACTTCACTTCTTTAAAATTCCTGGTCCAGTAGTGGCAGAGAAATGAAAACAGTGCATTGTAGACTAATACAGAAAGCAATGTATCTGTTTCTACCTCTAAACAAATGACACAATAAACACTTAAAAAAAAAAAAAAACCAAAAAAAMCAAACTTTTAAATCTATCTGGCTGCTGAAATGTATGATCATTCACTTGTAGCTTCCTCTGGAAGCTCACAGGTAGACACAGAGCTGCAGAGTTCTGTCTAAAAACCTCAGATTAAGCAAACTAATAATCTTAGAGGATGGTCTGTGGCAGAACTGGCTTGATTTTATCTTGAACTGGCTTTAGAATTCTAAAAAAAAGTGATTTGTATTATTAGGTAAAACACCCTGGTAAGTATCTTTTGCTTACTGATAGATGCCTTTCAATAAGTATATAAAAGGTCAGTAGAATGCTATTGAAAGCCTGAGGGTGCACAGATCCTTACAGCCAGCATTTCTCCCAGTGAGTGTTTCCAGCCAACAGTAAAAATCATAGAACAATTTTAAGTTTGAAAGGGACCTTTAGAGTTCATCTAAATCAATCCCCTGCTCAAAGCAAGGCCAATTTCTACATGTTTTCTTTTCTTTCTTTAATTAGCATATAAGAAGAAAGCGTTCAAAGTGCACAGGTGCCTAGCAAGGGCTGCAGAATGCAACGGATGACAGAAGTCAATGCTGTAGCAACCTTATACTGGAACAAAATGTATTTTTTTTTACTCCCTAGAAAGATCATCTTAACGCACATGCCTCATTTCTGTTTAGAGTTGGGAGCTGGTACTCCTCACGATGGTGGGTATCCTGCATCTGTGCAAGTTACCCTTTCTTGAGCCTGCAATGGCAGGGGCCACTGCATCGAGCAGGGACAAGTTAATGTCCAGCTTCCAGCTCTCGCCCATCTCTGACAAGCCCCACGAACCCCCACAAGGCAACCTGCTCCACAGAGCTGGCATCAGAGGACTGAAGGAGCTTGTGGGGATGCAGAAGTAGACAGGGGTTTCAGAGACACTGTAACATGCTTTCCTACAGCTGGAAAAAACACAGGTTGTCTTGATTAACTCATGTCTCAAACATGGCTTTAAAGTCTTGAGACTTTTAAAGCCAAAAAATGGGTTCATTTTACATGGTTTTAGTCATAGCAGTTCTAGCACTTACTAACAATGACTATAAGATGGGATATAGGAAGTGACTAATATTTTATTCACATAGAATATTTCGTTTGGGAGTTCTAAAAATCTGGAATACCACTAATTTGAAATGCCTTACAGTACATCATGGCAGGAATGGTTTAGCTCCCCCAGGCTTCCCTTCTCCTCTGTCGACTAGGGCAGGGGACACTTCCCACAGCTCCCTCTTCCCTGTGGAGCACACGCTGGGCATTACGGGAATTGCACGGCTCTGCATCAGATGCCAGAAACATCAAAAGAAAGGTTCTGACCCAGCTAGAGAGTGGCTGATACGATAAAATGAGTTAAACACCAACATGGCCAAAGTGAACTTCTAGCATTTCAAGACAAAACGTCATCTGTTTTTGATTTTTTTATTTTTTCAAAGGATTTGGAAAGTAAATAAACACTTCTGACTGACACTTTGTCTTCTGTCAACAGTACTGTTGAAAAACACTATGCCAGACATCCTGATCACATTTTCAAACTTTTGTGTTATTTGGACAAAAAAGACTGTCAGGAATTGTTTTTCATCTGATTTTTGCTCCCCTGTTAATTTTTGCTTATAATTCTGGTTAGTTTTAAAATCTTCATTAACATCTCTTCTATGCAAAAACATTGCCTTTTGAATACTTATAACCAGGAAACAGTGTATAAAATCTTCTTTCTTCTAACATCTTTCCCATCCATATGCTCATACGCTGGCTTTACTTGCATTGGAATATTCATGGAGTATAAATAATAATAAAAAATAAAAAAATATGAAAGTGTAGCTAGAAAAATTTATTCTCTTTGCTAGTTCTTAACTTTTACTTAACTTTCTTAAAAATGTATAATAACTTGAAGCAAAATCTGTCCTTTGAGAGAAACTGCTAAGCAATATTTTCAGCTAACAATGTACTTCATCTTTTAAAGATAAATACTGTCACAGGATACTAACGTAACAGTCCCAACCTCTGATAACATAACACTGCTGGCTATTAAGAGCAGGAGCTAGGGTAGCTAAAGAAATTCTTGCAAAATTAAGCAATCAAAGGAAAATTCTATGCTTAAGCAAATGCTATGCACAGGCCATTTTAAAACAAACTTACTTTCAAGTCTCCCAGGTTAGTAGTAACCTCTAACCTCTCCCAGGTTATTTCTCTCTCCACAAAATACAGGTCATTTTCTGAAACATTGTTTTCATTTACCTTTCATCAATGGATAGTTTTCCACAGTCTTTGAACTGTGCAAAAAACCCCCCAACTTTCCTTTGAGCCTCTACTGATACAGTGTATTACTAGAGAAAGTCTGGTGTTAAAAAACAATAAATAAATAGATATTTATGTTCTAAAAGTTTTGGCTCATTACCAGACAATCTTTTCTTGAAGACAATTTTTTGATACCTACTGGAGAACAAACAAATAATACCTTATAAACCATTACTATTGGATCGCGTAATTAATAGTACATAGCAATCTTTAAAAGCACAACAAGACCAACTTACTAATATTGTGAGAGCAATATGGGTTAAGTACTCATCCTCTCAGGGTAAGTAGCATGTGTACACTATTTATATAAACGTGAACTGCAGTTAGTTTATAGGTTCTGTTTTCTTTGCTCACTCCGGGATTTTCAAAGATGCTGACAGTCACTTAAAGGAAGGTTTAGAAGAATTAAGATGTTTCAAAACTCTTCTTGATATTCTGATTTTGCTTTATGCAACTAAGATATGGTATTTCAATTCTACTTTGATTTCTCTTTGATTTGCCTTTTTAAGCCACCTATCAAAATATAATGGATACTGCTCAAAGTCCCAGTCTATCTTCTAGCAATAGCTGTGAGCAATCTAATGAGATTAGTTTTACTGTGGATAATCTTTCTAAGAGACTTTAGACATTGGCTATATATCTGATTTGTGAAATATTTTTTTCTAAGATGGCTGGTGAATATTTCTGCCATATTTGTCTCTTCCCTAGCAGAACTAGCACAAAAATACATACTATTAAATAAGCTCGCTGTCTTGAACATCTTTATATTTTAGAGCACAGAACATTAAGCTAAGCTAAGCTTGCACTGAAAGAGCTATCAGAGTTTCACCAAGAAGTTTTATAAGATGCAGTCAACATTTTAGGTTATTTGACCTTTCCTCAGTTATTATGTTTTGACATTATACTTCTACAGTACAACCAGTCATCCATATCTATTTTTAGGCTATCCAGGTTTAGAATCAGTAGTACAAATCAGGCTCTTTTAAACATAACAAGAGGCAACTCATATTAACTCACTCTAATAAGATAAATCTGTCTTCAAAGTACAGTGACCTCAGTGAATTGGATAAATGGAAGAGAAGGGTAGAACAAAGGAGAGATTTGCAATGGGGTGGTGATTTCTTCACAATGATTTGGACCAGCCATGAGGGCTAGTCTGATCCACCTCAGCTAAGGCCCCAAAGGTGTTGAGGTACCAGACTATAGTGCATACTCACCATGATCCTGACCATTCTCCCATGACTCTAAGCACTCTGAGATGCCCTAAGACCAGGATAATGCTCAGCTGAAAAAATACTATCAGCTGTCCTGCTTCATTCCATCCAAGAAAGAACTGCAATACAGCCCAAATTTCTTTGTTAGTAGAGCATTGTTTTGGAGTTTTAGAGCTAAAGCTTTCTGGCCAACTTTTAGAATCATAAACTCATAAAATCATAATTTAGGTTGGAAGGGACCTCCAGAAGTCATCYAGTTCAACACCTGCTCAAAGCAGGTGTAATTATATCAGGTTGCTCAAGGCTGTCTCTCCAAGGGCAGAGATTCTACAACCTCTCTGAGGAACCTGCTCCAATATTTAACCACCCTCATGAAAATATCTTTTTCCTAGTATCTAACTAGATTTTCCCATGTTCCAACTTGTGTCTGTTGCCTTTCTTCCTATCACCGTGCACCTCCAAGACGACCCTAGCTCCACCTTCTCTGCACCCTCCAATCAGGTAGTTGTAGAGAGCAATAAGGTCCCCCTTAGCTGTCTCTTCTCCAAGTTGAACAGGCCCAGTTCTCTCCTCATACATCATGTCCTCCAGCCCCTTGGGCATCATGATGGCATTCCACTGGACTTGCTCCAGTATGCCAATACCCTCCTTGTACTGGGCAGCCCAAAAGTGGATGCAGTACTCCAGATGTATTCTTACAAGCAACAGAGGGGAAGGATCACCTCCCTGGTCCTGCTGGCTTCACTAACTGATACAGCCCAAGATGCAGTTGAGCAAAGCAAAAAAACTAGGACTTACATTTAGGATTCTTAAGATTTAGTGCATTACAAATACAGAGAAATAGTTGAGAAACATTTAGGAATGCATTCCTTGAAATACAGATACAGGTCATAATTATTAGTTGCAATTAATATTAATAAAAAGATATAGAAGGAAATGAATAAAATCCAGTAGACAAAAGATTGAGGAGCATTTTCTCTTGAACATTGTCTTCAGTAACAGATTCAGCCAATCATTCTCCAAAATTCTGCCATCAGGACAAACAAAACGTATCCAGAAAATTTAGGATGATGGTGTCTTGAAAAGAAGGAATTTCCAAAGCGTTCATCTCTCTATCCAGCATTTAACAACAATTTAACATGTACTTATATAAGATCTGAGAAAACCAGAATCAAGGACTGGAACAAGATGCTCTGAACATTATTTTCTCATCTACCCTGTTGAGATTCCTGCCCATGCTGGTGTTAATGTTGATAGCAGATTTAACGTCCTTACCAACATCATTGATTCAAATTGGTTTGAACCACAGTTAGAGTTTTCACAATATTTATCCAACAAAAGTGGGAATTCTTACACACCTCCCAGGATTTTTTGCTGCCTTATGACAGAAGTAGCTTAGAATGCTGTTTTTTGTAATGCCAGTTAGTATCTCCTGACCACAATGACAATTTTTTTTCCCCAAACTGACATGTGAGACAAGCAGGCACCAAATCTCCACAAGTTCCAGTACTGAAAGTAGTCTACATACAAGCCAAGAAGAGATGTACAGAAGATACGGAGTATAATTTCTTCCTAGTCAGCTGACATAGCTCACCTAGAACCATGTTTTGATGGCTTTTGATGGTCCAGCAAGTAGTCATCTCTGAACTCTAAAGAAGATTCCCATGCAAGTCAGCCTCAAATGCAAAGATTCCCTAAATCTTTCTTGCACATGCAGTATAGGAAGAAAAGGTAGTTTCAGAAGTGTGAGGCAGGGCAGCAACAGAAATAAGCTGACAATATAGAATAGGAGAAGGAAAAAAAATCAGTTTTTTTTCCCCAACAAAAGACTCCATTACATAATTATATTTATTCAGAAATAATATAGGTATTTATATTCAAGGTGACAATAAAAAAGGCAATAAGAAATATTTCCACAGCTAAATATTGCCACAGTTATTTCAGTGTTCTTCCATAAGATGAATTATTACTTTTAACATTAGTACTACCACATTTTGAAAGGGGTTGGGGGGGGGAAGCAACCATGAATTAACTGCTGACAGTCTGGAAATGCTGTGCATATTTGCTAGAAACAGTCTTATAATGGCAGCAATCAAGCAACATTACTATCATTTCCCCCATACATCACACAGTCATCCTTTGAGAACTCGCTTGGAAGACACCCAGAAGCAAAACTGCAAATACCACCTTCACTCACATACATTACTTCATCATCGAGCATGATGATATTACTTCAGATGTTATTTAGTTTCTTAAATTTTTGTAAATTTTAAGTATTTTAAAGCTGCAAAAGGAATTATAAACAGTGAATTGAATTAGGCTAAAGAATAATTATCCAATAAAAATGACAGAGCCCCTACTGGTAGAGTGGACTTAAATTTAGACTGGTCAAATTATTTGTCAATGTACAGTATAATTCTGCACTGGTAAGAAATTAGACTATATGGCCCGATAAGACTATCTTTATTACTCATTTCTGGACAATGATAAACTGGCACACTTTAACTAATAAATGCTTAACATATTATTTTCTTTGTCATTCTTTATGTCCTTTCTGTTCTTGCTTCTAATAAGTAAGCCGATTAGCAGGCATATTCAAAAAAACCCTTGAGAAGAGATCAGCTCTTGATTGGTCCCTGCCTCCCCCCACCAAAAGTTTGCAATTGCTAAGAGTTATGCATTATCCTATCACAGAGGAGAAATTTGCTTTAGTCTAATCTAGACAGCTCAGATTCTGAATGACAAGTACTGTCAACGACTTATTTGTAAGCAGGTCACACAGAATTTACCTGCCAAAATTACTCAGCAAATATTTTGTAAATAATTTTGAAAAGCGCTTGGCTCAGACCTACTAAGTTTTGTACACTGATGTCATTTTATTGAAATTATATCATAAACACATCAGTATGTTCCCAAAAAAGATATATCTAGGAACGCACTGTTCCAAACTTTACCACTTATGACAGATGGCAGAACACAGAATGTCTGAAGCCTGCTAGAGAGAAGGTTTCATCTAGAAAGGACAGCCTTGGAGGGGGTGGCAGAAAGGATGCCGATAACCTTATAAGCATTATTTTTTTCCTGTCACACTTTTCTGGTCATTTCTTGCTCCACATCCAAATCCAGCAGATTTAGGTCTCATATTTACTGATGGAAAGACGACATTCAGGCCTACCCTGATAGCTCAGCTGAGACTCAACATAAGAAGAGATAGATATACCACTGTTCTGATTCATTTATCTTCATCAGTTACTCTTTGACAAAGACCAAGAGCATGTTTGGAAAAAAGTACAACAAACAAGGTATGTTTTCTTGTGTATCCTACTAGTTTCTGGAAATCAGCTGTTTGGAAACTTCTTGATCCCCAGATGACCATGGTATTAGACACCCACTGCTTGCTCTCTTCTCCACAAACATGCCAAATTCTTTTCTGAACTCTTACTTTTGTCCTCCATTGCATTGTGCAATAGTAAATCCCAAAATTTAATTATCCATTTTGAAAAAAAAAACAAAACAAACCTCAGAAGCTCCAAAGCTTTTTTTTTGAGAAGTACTGCCCAAGAATTAATTTCACATCCCTATCTGCTGTACTGGAAGTTGCTTCCTAATCTTTTCTCCACAGCACTCAAGAGTTTAAGTGTCTAACACATGCCTGTTCTCTTCCCTTCATCTTTTAATTTTTTTAACTTAATAAACTTCATTCATCAATCTTTCTTTACATAAAGCCATTCTGTGTCACTGACTACCTCTGAAATCCCTCTCTGCACCTCTCAGGGACTGCTAGACCAGCATACTGTTCAAGACACGAATGTACCAGGTATTCATAATGTCACCATACTGTCCTCTCTTCCTTTCTTAATAATTCCTGATATCATGTTCAATTTTAGGGCCCCCATTGTGTACTAACCTGGCATTTTCAGGGATCTACCCAGCACGACTCCTCGAGCTGAGCTGTAACAACTATGTAACATAACCTACATATTGTTAAAGTTGTTCCCTTCTCTCAAACAAGCACATTACTTTGAATTCACCAACACTGATGAATTGATTTGTTATGTTATTAACTAGTCTATTACATGGCAACTCTGCTGGTTTGGTTTTGACTACTCTTAGTAATTCCTTTATTTTAACAGCCCACCATTTATTTTGATAAACAATTTGAAAAAGGTGCTGAATAACAATATGCTGATTAGTGCAAGTCTCTTTTGGAATCTTACATGTTCCTACCACTTCTTCACTTTTGATGCATGTTATGTATGCGATTTTACTCAGAAAACCAAGCAAATAGTTCTAAAACATCATTCTGGAATGATGGTGAGGTTTTCAATTTTGTGTGGATTTTTCTTTTTTAAACTTTCTCATCCTCAAGGGAAAGATGAAAATATGTACATACATATATTCAATACCTTTCTTGAATTACTTCTGATCAGTCTTCTAGAATGCTCAGATGTATTTATGAAATAGTTGCATTCAGGACTCTGAATTTACTAGTCATTCAGACATGATGAATGAAGAAAATGTAATACATTTGTTCTCTCTATATACTCAAACAACATAAGCTTCATAAACTCTTGCAATCAGCATGGTCTATTCAGAATTTGTATACTTGTTACAACATATTCAAAAGGAATGAGTTTTTGAAATTTTATCTTATTTTTAAGTTGCTTAAACATACTAAAAATTTTTCAGGATCATGTACCGGCCCCAGGAGAAGCAGCATAGACAAACAGAGCACAAAAGCTTACAAACAAAAGTTATGCTCCACATTTACACTGCATGTCTATATAGCTCAATTTTAACAGCCTCATACAGAAGACAAATAGTGGTGAAGATATTAAGTCAAGCCAGCTATTAGAAGAAAAATTCACAGTTTCCAAACCAGCTTGCTCCAAACAAGCTTCCCCCAGCCTACGCAGACCCAAATTTGAAAGTCAGCTCTGTCAGCAGTTGATACTTGTTGAGCAATCCTCCTCTACACTTAACTCCAACAGCTGAATGGAAGTCTGCCCCTTTCCTAGATGGTTTTAATCACAGTATCAGGAAACAAATTATTTGTGCTCCCCAATCTAAAGCCTCTAGTTCAAATACCAGTTGCATCATGTCTTCAGTATCGTAACTCTGATTTATGTTGGATCTCATTAATACACTTGCACAAGCAAAAAGCATGCTGAGATCTGTGTTCACTGTTCCAGATGTAAAGACAAGCATTATGAGAATGATAAGGTACTGACTGCTCCTACACAGGGCTTGCCTGGCTCTGAGTGCACAGTGGGAGAGTAGGAACTGCATGACTAGGTTTGCTGAGGAGGTGGTGAGGAATAGAAGAAAATATAGCGAAGCATGCAAGATAAACTTTGCAGCACTTTGGAAGTAATCCCCTTTACCTCACAGCAAAGAAACCCTTAGTATGGAAGCTCCAGAGGACAAGGAGAAAAGGAGAGTCTGTGTCGTAGAGGAACAACCTATTCCCAGACCTCTTGGAGGGGAAAAGCTTTCCAAGTTGCAGCAGAGCTGAAAGGCTCCATCCAGTCCTTAATAAGTTACTGTACATACAGAAAGAAAGATTAGAGCTTGGGCCCAAAAGTTCCATTCTTGTGATTTTAAGGTCAATATAATTTCTTGCTCACATGCACTTAAATTACTTCTGTTTTTAAAATAAATAACTGTGAAATAAGTAACTGTGATGTTCAGCACAGCACTGCTTTATTCTGAAGTAACCAATGGAATAACATCTTCCAAAAACCCTCACACATTTGGAATCTAACCATTAAAGGACACCAGTCTTTCTTCTTGTGATTCAGTATGTTGCATTAGTGATTGCAAAGGACAGAACTGATAGCAATATAAAGAAACAGAAAATTCAGTTAGCTAAACTCTAGCATCTGAGTATTTATCTCCCAGCAGAGTCGTACAACTTGTATCCCACACAGCTACTGCCAACAGCTCCAAGGGGAGCTAGGTAGGACAAAAATATTTGCAAAAAACTTCCTGTACTTTGAAGCCAAAACAGCTATCATACACTATTTCCTAAATCCTCCTTTCCAGAAGGTCTGAGAGCACCCATTTATTTTTGGCTCAGAAATTGCCCCAAAAAAAGAGAGTGAGAGAGAGCGACGAATTACCTTGTAATGGATAGCAGCACTTTAATCTCATGCATCTCAGCTTTTACTATCAAATCACATCATATTGCATCCACTGCATGCATAAGAAGATTTCATTTTGATATAGAGCATACCTTATGGTAATAATGAAGAGTCCTGTTTTACTCATCCAAAAAAATAATTACAGGAAATTATCAAAGCCTTTAAGATCTTTCCCTGACTCTTCAACAAAGGCTCTAATATTTGATTACTTTTCTGTGTTTATTGGATGTTGTTTGATTTGCATATCAGAGAGCTGCTAGATGTCTTCTGTCATATTCTAGAAATGCACTGCTTGGATTTGGTCTAAATAGAACTCAAGTAATACCTCTTATCTTATGATTACTGACTAGGCATGATAAATTAAAAAAGGTCACAAGCTTGCTTAAGCCAGGAGGTTGCAGTTACATGGCTAAAATAACAGCAATTGTTTATTGCCAGCTGGCAAGGCAAAGAAACAGCTAGATGATATGTTACACACTGGCTGTTTCCCAAGACCCTCTTGAGCACATCTGTTGTACTTCCTCCCTGCAAAACTACTTATACAATTAGTATCAGCACTTCCATTCCTTCTGACACTGGAACTTAATCTAGCACTTTTGTTATTACCCCAAAACTGATTTTAGCAAACAGCCTCAACCTCCTAACCCAGAAAACATACCATCTTTACTGTTCTTTTTGACCCAACAAGCAAGGCCACTCTAATGTTTCTTAGAAATAACTCCACATCAGTGTTCTTCTTTAGCCTTAGTGCACTGCACTGAGTACGCTTGAAAAATCATCTCTGCTTCAGTTTCTGTAAAGCCAAGACAGCTCAACAGGATATGTAACAAGTGGTAACTTCTCTTTTCCTGGCATTACAGCAACAACAAAACATATACTGCAAGAATTATGAAATTAGTTCTTTTCCTTGAAAAGGCATCCATCCTAATACACTGTGTTCTGCTTTTCCAGTGACCTAACAATATATTGTTATATAAACGTATTGTTTTAAAAAATAGAATAAAAAGTATCAGAACAGTTAAACTCTGAATTTAATAAATGCAAACAAGACATGATGGTGCATCACGCAAGGTGATGGTTGAAATGATGCAAAAATCTCTTTAAGACACTACTAAAACTTAGTACATATCACTTAGGATTAGATTAAAAAAATATTCTTCCTATGTTCAGTAGCCTTTTAAACCATGGATAGTTTATCAAAATCACTGACATATACACAGAGTAAAAACCTTTCAACAGAATGAGAATTTCCTAATCTGGCCTTTACTACACATTCGTATCTATTACATAGGAAACACAGGAAGTTCTACATCAAATTTACATTTAGATAAAATCAGCTGTATCCACCTCAAGCATTTTGGTAAGTGAGCTCACTTGCAGGCTCCTGAAAAACCTTGTTTTGAGATACTATTTGCAAAAACTCTTAAAACGTAAGTGTTACACTAATCTAATAAAATATCAGAAGCATCCCAATGAAAAAACAACAAGTTTTGCATTGAAAATGTATCATTCTGCTAAGTAATTTCACATAACCTTGACTTCTGTAAATAATTCAGTCTTATGCAGTAAATAGTAAAAAGTTCCAGAGTTGTTACAAACTCTTAAGAAAAATAAGCTTTGTTAATAGAACAAAATATTTTCTTTTATTTGCCAGCTTCTTCTTGCAGTTCCCTGTGAGGTAGGATAAAAATATTTTAAGCCAAACTGCATTTAGTTACTAATGTAACTATGCTTATTGAAGAAAAAAAATTCATTTAAAAACATCCAGCTATAAAGGAGATCCTCCACAAAGCAAAGATATATCATGAGTAATAAAAGGCTAGCTTTAAATAATTACAACTACCATAATAGCAAGTAACAATGAAAATAGAGCTGCATTATGCAAGATTTATCCTCAACTGAAATCCAGACTACTCTTTCAATACATTTCTATTATGTAATATTTTTGAATTCTATGATTAATTCTGCTTTCTTTAATATAATCTGTTAAATACTCATATCAGTTCCCTAGACATAGGCTGAAAGTGAGTAAAGTGTTAGATGCAGGCATAGATATTAGGGTTTTATTTGGAAATGAAGGAATATCAGTTCAGCTATAGCCAGAAAGATTTTGATACGCAATCTCAACTCCCTGTAGTATACTCATTCAGCTTCAATGACTATTCCTAATGGGACTAAAAAGCTGACAATATTAGTCAGCAAAATTAAATTAGTCTTTACCAAACCACTTTGATGTTAGTTTTTCTAGGGAGGGCTCATTAGATCTATGTCGAACCACTAAAATGCTTTAGTAGTAACTGGGAAAGGGGAAGACAATTCACGATTGATTTCTGTGGAAGCAGAATTAAATTACAGGGAGCTATACATCTGATTCAGAAAGGGCAGCAACAAGCCAATACTATGTGCTTTTTAAAGGGGTGAGGGGGAAGACTCTTATCTCCACTTCCTACAACAGACTTCTCCAATTTCCATAAAGAAAAATCTAATTGGTATACATGCGTAAGTGCATTTACTGTAGTTTGTAAAGAGACTCCCATTTTTTTCACAAAATACTCACAGAAAAGCTCTCAGGCTTTCAATCTTCCTTTCCAGATAGACCTGAAAAGATAGACTCTACCATGGGCCCTGTAAGTTCTGCACGTAAGACTTCATCTATAGAAACTTACTGCCGCATTGTCTTCATAATAATGCATAAGCTTCCATAGACTTTTTATTTGGCTGTGCAACTGGCTGTCTTTGGATTTGTTATGTTTGCAAATATCTCCACAACATTTCCTCAGAGAAGAGCACCTCAGTATCATCTATCAGTATTATTGCCACTAACACTATATAGCCAAATGAGTGTTTCAGATTCTATTACTATTCTGGGAAGAAAACAAGCATCAAGAGAATCTTAAGATTTGTCTTATCTGCAGGTAACACATTTTGCCTGGAAAGTCAGTGAGTCAAATTCAAAGGCTAGTTTATGAGACACGCAAAAACCCATGGAGGGCAGTTACCCACATCCTCCACCAAGCTATGTAGACTCTTAGCACTGCACTGGCTACAAGGACACAAAAATAGGCAACTCTAGACCATTACTGCAATTGCTTCCTAATCCTTCCTAGTTTTTTTACCACTCATTTAGACAATAAAATTCAACTTCTCAAATTTTATCTTTCTAGCCTTTCAAAGACATGACACAATCTTTTTTGGTAGGAATAACTCAGGTATCTTTTGGAAAGCAACTCTGACTTTCAAACATATGTCCTGTTTTTCTACTTCCAGACAGTTTCATCAACACTTTTTAAGAGTGTTCTGCTTCATATTAAATTTTTTGCAGAGCTTTCCTAAAAAAAACCACTTACATTAGCTAAATACAGATCAGCTTGTGGAAGAAAAAAAATTAATCTAGCTCACAGATGTCACTAATAAGGTGCAACTCACTGGATTAAGCTGAGCTCTAATGACAGTCTCCCCATTAATTTTCATCCTAGCTTACCCATATACACTCAGCTTTATGTTACTACATTAACGGATTTAGCTGATATTAGATGCTTACCAAAGCTTCATCAGAAACATATACCATGATTAGTTATCCAGAAATGAAAGAATTCTGATTCAGTAGTTCTTTATTTCACTTTTGCTCAAGTTTAATACACTACTATATTTGTCATTAATTCAGGGAAAGTCAGATCCATACATGTTTCAAGCAGAATGATGTATCTGAGACTTTCTTCGCATCACAGCGGTCATTTAATAAAACTCAATTCTCTTTGAGATGGCGAGTTGTTTTACGTAACTGGCTTATCTCTTGCCAACTTTGCTACAATACAGTATTAAGTTGGCAATTTATAATACAAACATTATGCTGCATTAATCCTTAAACAGAGATTAACTGCTTTTTCCATTAAACCTTTCTTGCTTTGGTGAGTGTTACAAGGTTGTGGTACTGAGTCAGAAAAACTTTAAACACATGGGAAGTGCAAAATAGACAGTGAATAATGTCTGTAGACTCCTTCTGCAGTCCTTCATGATGCAAGATCATTTCACCTTCTCTCAGACTGTGTCATAATAAAACTAAACCGAATCTGTTAAATTACTTCAATACATGCAGTATCTCCATATTCAGAGATCTTTGTTTTAGAAAGACAGTGAAATAAACATCGACGCTGTATTACGAAGACTGCTGCCTTATAGCTAAGGTTCTTCTGCAGCTGTTTGCAGCAGCCTTGTTTTCATAAAGAATTCCAAGACACCCAGAAAACCAACGTCTGCAGTGTCTAGTACAACACAATGTAAAACATCAAAGAGCTCTGCAAACTGGTAGGTTCTCATGTCAGAACCCCCTATAAAACTTTCTGGTAATACAAGACCAAAAGACTGAAAATTAAGAAGTGTTTTAGATAGGCATATCATTTTTTACATTTTACCCTAAACAATTTGATATTCCTCACTATGCTATCAATCAGGAAAAAGAACCAGAAGTAACACTTTCATACTAGGCGATAAAAGACCACCACTGTGCACAATTTAGCTGTCCTGCACTTTCCTGTCACCAACAAAGTTACAAATGGTTAGCCACAGAAAAATACTGATGCACATAAAATGTTAGTATACACTGGTGTCCACTTCTACGTGGGTAACTTTAATACCTAGAAGCCTGTTGGCAAGGCTTATATTGACACTAAGTAGCTTAACTTCATATTTTTGTTTCAGATTGTAATAAGCTATTGTATTTCAGGAATACCAGGCTAATGTTCATAGGAACATTTCCATGTTCATAGGAAAGTAAATCCCAGAAACAAGATGTTCCAATGCCATTACAATTTCTTGCCACCTAACATGTCCTGCCACAAATGTCACCCAAACACCCAACTTCACTTTCAGATCTGCTGATAGTTTTCAGTCAAACAGTTTCTAGCTTTACATCAATCTACTCAAAGCAGAACCTAACAAGGCAAAGTTTGAATTTCCAGAATCACCTTTCTGTGGACAAACTGACAAGATCTTTGATGACAGCAGCAGTTTGTTGGCATAGTGATATGGAAAAGACTGCTGACCAGGGAACGCTGCTGGAAGCGGAATACTCTGACTCCATGCATTGCTCGTGGTCTCTGAGAACACGGCACGAACTAGGTGGCCCAACATGGAATAGGAAGGACACACACGTTTTATATACTAGCAGTACAATTCTTCAAAACTAATTGTTTAGTAGCTCGGAAATTTGTAGCAGCCTTGGAAGCTAGGTTTTCCACAGGAGATAAAGTGGATTTAATTAACATGTGATACTAAGTACAAAATTGTTATTAGCACTAGAGAAATGATTTGTCATTTGGACAGCCTTAGCCCACAGTAAAACTTAATGTGTGAAATAATGTCAATGAGTCACATGGTATAGCATAAACATAGCCAGTGTTCTAAAATGGTACAACACATTCTTGGCTACGACACTAGCTATTTCTATTGAAAATGTTTAGTAATTTGTTTGAAGAAAAAACAAAATACAACTCACTCTCCAGAGAGATACACATTAGGCACTAATTTGTTTGACCAGAAGATTTTTTAGAATGTCTTAGACAGTATGCAATTCTTCTGATTAACTTAAATTTATACTAGCTTTTTCATTAACTTAAATTTTCACCAATCAAAAAGCATACCAATGTGCTGCTCTGCTTAGTCTTGGAATCAGATTTGGTTTAGTTCTCTGAAAAGTACAGCACCAAAGCAAACCTTGTGGTTTCCCTCTAGAAGCAAGGGATGGTATATAGGAAAGACAGGAGTTAAGAAGCTCAGGTCTTTGCTGTTACCTATATCACAAGTCATAGACGGCATATGATGAAGAATCAAGAACTGATCAAAAGATGAATTAATGATTTTTTCTGCATTACAGGAACAATTTTGTTATTGTCCTAGCCTAGATAATACCAGCCATCATTTTATATTTGAAAGTCCAGGATGCCTGCATATTAATGTATCCATAGATTTCAATAATGAGATGATAGCTATGGTCTTTTTACCTTTTGCCATAAAAGGTAAAAAGAGGTAATATAGAGAGCAATAACTGGTTACAGAAAAATAGCTTAATGACATACAAAAACAAGCAAAGCAAAGTCTCTCCTAGGAGGGAAAAGTGTATTAAAGAAAAAGTAGGAACATCTAAAGTAACTGAACAACACTACCACTTCTATGCCAGCAAGAACCTTTATCAAGAGGATATTACCATGGCCATCCTGTTTCATGTTAGCCCATTACTTGTTCTCAATAACCACATTAACCTGAAATAACTGAGTCATTCTAATATTTTCCTTGAATAGTCCACCAAAAGTAACTGAGAATGACTCATCCTGAAGCTTGCAAACAAGATGTGAACTCTTGCTCTAGAACAGACAACACAGATTGTATTAGCAATTGCATTAGGATTTGCAACACACTACCCAGCTAGGCAGAAAGGTGTACAGTTACCTTACGCTTCCGAAAAGGACAGTGAGCTCCTTAGAGTAGAAGGCAAATGGTTGAAGTAACTTTAATCATTTTGTTCATTTGTCTGTGTATTACATCCGAGAACCATTCCTATTATGCTATGATTCCTGTAACGCCTAAAAACAAGTCATAATGTCAATAGCTCTGATACAGATCAAATCCAACAAGGCTTATGGCAGGTGGCCATTTTCCCCTGTACCAAACACTGGAATGCACAAGAAATATTCTAGCAAAGAAAGATGTTTAAAGACAAAAAACTCACAAGACTGCATCTGGCTGGTTGCTGCTTACAACATTGTTATTAGTAAAAAAATCACCTGTCATGCTGTATTTATCTTTTAAAGAAAATATGGCTCTTCTTTCACATCTACTAAAATGATTCTGACCTACAGTTATCAGACTCTTAGCACCTTCCCATGTTCATTCTCCTTGCAGGGCAACATTAGTATCTCCATGGGGATAACTATCTCAGCGAGATATGTTATAAACGAGCTCTTTACCATTAGCTGCCTAAGTTTTACAGAAGGAACATATTCTACAAGGCTTTTATTTAAAATACTTTCATAGAAATAACCTTGCACTGAACAGAAAGCTGGACAAAACAGAGAAACTCCTTGAATCATCAGAAGCACGAGGCTAAGGTAATACCTTGTAACATTCTGATTTCTAATTAGAATGCAAGAAGCTTGAGGCAAGGAGCATATCTGAGCTGGTCAGCTAAGAAAGTCATTACTGTTCTTCCACTGTATGACCCCCTTTCTTTAGCAGAAGACAGAAAATCAATCCAAAACAGTTAATTCCTCTATGCCTAGGTAGCCATCCTTTGGGAAACAAAATTGTTTATATCAAAATACAGGCAACAGATACAACTAGAGTAATTTTTATCTTCTGGTTTCCAAGGAGACAAGTGACCTGCATATGCTTCTCCTAACAAGTGCATCAAAGTCAAATCATACAAAGTAAAGTCATAAAAATCATTATAAAGTAGCTCATTGATACAGTGATCTCTCCACAAATTAGATTCATTTAGTAATATGAAGCTGTTGACGATCGGTTCCTCAAAACTGCATTTAGTCTGCAGCATAAAAACTTGGGTAGTTCATTTACCCATACAGCCTCACTACTGATGTTAGTTCACAAGCTTCCTTTTCAGGGGACACTCACTGTAATTAGATAAGACCAATCTTTATTTTCAAGAAGGAAAAATATAGGAAAGAAGGACTGCTCTAACATGAAAGCATAGCTAGTATACTGCAACTAACAAATGATCAGGACAGTAATCTAACTTTAGTACATATGGGGCAAAAACTTCTTGCGATCTGAAATCCATCCTTTTATACAGTATCAGCAATTCTTTGAAGCAAGTGTTTATGTTGTATCAGCAATTCTCTATTTTAGTCTTCCAGAATCTCAGGAGGATTTTGCTTTCTTCTTTAGCCAAGCTCAGGAAACTTAGTGGAGCCCACAGTACATAAAATCATATTTTCAACACCCTCCTAATCTACAAAAAGCAGATTTTGTTTTGGCAAAGCATATAGTGGCAGAGATTCTGTCTTCCTCCACCTCCCATCAAGTATCACTCACACATTTACAACATGCTAGGTAAAAACTGAACTGTTTTTTTCTTGAAGAAATTGCTTCAAGTTTCTCCAGTTATAGTTTACCATCCATTCCTATGCATTTGCATACATTTTGACTTCTGTATGTCCCTTACTCTCACCCCTTCCCTGCTGCCTTTCTTCCTCATATTCATTCCAGGCAGAATGCTATAGGAGTACAGAAATGGAGATGGTCAGCTTCAGGACTCCAGTGTGCTGCTGTGAGCAATCTGCATGCAAGTAGCAGGCCTAGGGTTAGGATGAATTTCAGCCTGTCCTGGCCTATCTCAGCTGCTAGTAATCTAACAGATCATCAAAATATATGAAAAGGATCATCAAAATACATAGAAGGCCTAGAGATAAATTCCACTTTGTAATCATGAAGGTAGATAAATGGGTTCTTTGTGGCATTTCCAACACTAGCTTTAGAGCTCTGTACTACTAAAGATATGCCCCTAGGTTGTATGCCCCTAGAACTGCCCTACTTTGGCTTTAAGAGACCCACAGCCTGCTCCTGATAGGTCCCTGCATCTTAAACAATACATTTGGGCAAAGGATAATCAAAAAGTTCTGCTTCAGAGACAGTATAAAAGGCTGGAGGAGATAGTTATTTTGGATCTGACTAATAAATCAGCTGCGAATGTGTGGAGCTATTTTGAATGAGATCATGAAAGACAGGGCCCATAATTCTGAGGAAAGTAAGCAGTGAGAGAAGCTAGACTGCAACAAGAGAGTTAAAGGTCATACTCACGGATACATAAAATAAAGTACAATGCTAATAAACATATGAGACTAACATCAGTATGTAACACCAGAATCAGAAGTTGCAGCACAAAATGAATTAGCAAAARGATGCAAACAGCAATAAGAACCAAGACCAAGAAAAATGCAAGTCCATGACTTG
Source organism: Apteryx rowi (assembly GCF_003343035.1). Lineage (NCBI taxonomy): Eukaryota > Metazoa > Chordata > Aves > Apterygiformes > Apterygidae > Apteryx > Apteryx rowi. Next base: position 2,023,322 of record NW_020451016.1, read on the forward strand.
TCCAATAAGGCAAATATCAAGTACAAGAACCCCCCAAAGCATTTAATATCTATTTGCTTAACTATGCAAAGACAGCTAACAATGATCAGATATTAAGCACAACTGAAAATAATAAAGACAGAATAAAGGAGGAGTAGAGCTTTATTTATTTATTAATATATAGACTTAATCATAAAGATATCTTCTTGAGAAAGTTATCTAGCTATTTTATTCGCCTGGATCCCACAGCTGAAAAAGCTTACACAAGAGAAAGTAAAAAAAGAAAAAGAAACATAAAGCAGTCTAGAGAATGCTTACAGTTCCTCTACCACCAGGCAGGGGCTTTGATCTCCCTATGAACTCAACATCAGAAATGTCACTCACATTCTTTTTTTCCCCACTGCCTATTTAGATCATATACTTCCCACTATTTGTGATGTATTTCATGGACAGCCAGCTGTAATTAGATTTGTTTGTTATAGAACTCTACAATTTTATATCCTTTTGTGCACATACATACTGCTCTATCTTATTTTATCTGGTGGTATGCATTTGTTCCCCAGATCGGTCAAGCATGCATTATGCTCTTATTTGGTTAATAATCATTTCCTTTCCAACTGTTTACATAAAATATAGTCTTCCAATTTATGCAAGACAAACAGAGTTACTATTTATCTGAAAACAAGTTTCCGTGAAAAGTGCCAAAACTCACACTTTTATATTTCTCTGTCCTCAAGGGTATCTGAAGACTTTATACAGTTCATTCATAAAATATTGCCCTGATACTGTGAGTTCACTCCTTCCATAGATGGAAGGGAAGATGGAGCAAATCAGAAATCAAATGCTGTGTCTTCACAGCCTACTGTTCACTTTTCACATCTCCTTGGAAGCACAGTCCCCCCAGTCATGAGCTGCGCAACACCCACAGCCATACACTGCCACCTGACACAGGGGTGGGCATCATCACAGCAGCAAGACCAGAAACACAGGATTCTTGCATTGATAGCTGTATGACAGGACATTTTGCAGAATTCCTGTAATTATAAGCATTTTACGATACAGACGGTTACGTAAATAGGCAGATATACCTAGCTAGATAAGAGATGTGACACATACTAAAAAATGTGTTTGTCAGTATAAGCCTTACAGCACAGTCAGCAGAAAGCTCAAGGCAAAAACAGCATTTTAAGGTAAACCACAGCACAGAGCAAGGCTAAGCAAGGTTATCAATCTTTTTGAACTCATAAAAATAACAAATTATACTGAATATAGAGTTTAAAGAAAGGTCAGATTAGAGCGAACCTTAGCTGTGGAATTCTTGCTATAAAATGCTGCTTTTACAAAAGGTCCTTCCCTTTCCAAGGGCCAGCGACAAAGCTTGTGTTCAAAACTTCTCAAATTAAAAGTAGAGTAACAGATTCAAACACACAAGTAAAATAAAGCTATGAATTAAAGAACTGCAGAATAACTTGGCCAAGAGAGTCTTATTCTTGAATATAATCAAAGCTCTTTAGTTTCACACCCTTTAAAATTTACCAATAGACAAGCGAGATACAGTTGTAGCTGCTTGTTAATCTCAATCCAAGGCAAGTAAAGAACTTGCTTTTCCAGGAGTAAACTCTATCAGGGAATTTGACATGTTGCCTCCAATTTAACCCAGGATAGCAGAGAACTCCCAAAGCAGAAAGTCTTCCAGGGATTTACAGCTGCTGAGTACAAGTCCTTAGTTTAACATCACTAAATAAAGTAGCCCAGAGGTAGCTGGAGCAGCTGGAAATCATTATCTTTCGCCACCAGTAAGGTGACTGCCTTTTAAGGTGTCAGGATGCTGGCAAGGCCTCATCCCTCAACTTTGGTAGCAGTCCAGGAGACATAGCTATGGCCCATCATCTTTCACACTCATCTCCCCTGTAAGTGTTCAGGGGTGACAATAACCATGTGTATGCAGTTAGCTGCGGTTATGCCCGCTTGACAGAATATGYATTGAAAACTCTTCATAAAACTAACATAATCCAATAGTAAGCGATTAAAGTGCTCTGAGGTCTCATTCAGTCTGAAGATTCAAGATCTGAAAATTGATTTCCCATTACAGAACTTCTATTAACAAACTCTGTTTAAAGATGAATTGTAGTCTGGGTTTTCAACTCCTAATCGACTCTGAGAATGTTCAGATTCCTAGCTAAATTCTACTATCTACAGCTAGGATATTGCAATCAACTCGCAGCAAGTCCTTTGCAAAATTAACCATCTTAGTTTTTCCAAGATGGAATATATCTTATAAATACACTTCATTATCAGAAGGGTCAAATATTTTACAAGTTCTAACACTCAAATGGTGGAAGAAATATACTTGAACAGTTGTCTGGAAACATCCCCTCTTGAGAAGTACTTTTGAATGTACCAGTGAAAGCGTGCTTAGACTGAATACCATCTATATGAACAAAATACCATGTGTGCAGAGCTTTTTTCCTAAGCTCACAATGTGTCCACTGAGGAAGGCTGTACTACATACATACGCTGGTTCACTTGGATGAAAGCTAGATTTTCCAAGAGCACAGCTGTCATTTAGAAATCATAACAGGCTGACATTTTTCAAGAGAGCACAGCACACCAAGTACTCCCTGTGCTCCTCCTAAAGAGAGGAGCTTCTTAGAAAAATCTAGCCTTATTGGCAGTGGGGGGGTGGGTTAAACCATTTTCCTTATGTTCTGAAGATGCAGTGTAACAGGGATAAGCTACATAAAAAACTTGTCTCTTTTCATTAGTCTTTTATTTGTATTATATGATGGTTTTCTTTAAAAGAAATCTCTTCTCTATGAATAGAAATGTGTGCTTTTAAAGACTATAGAGTTGTTTGTGTAAATACACTATCTCTACCTGCTTTTAAATTAAAATTTTAGTTATGATTTGTACTCCTTCCTTATAAACTCAATTTCCATTTTCTGTCTCACAAATCTAATGATATCTCAGAATAAATTTCTCTGAAAATAAGAAAATAATTTGTATAAACAAATGCAAAGATCTGAAGAACCAGCTTTTTTCACAGCATTTATTTGTCAAAGTACATACAGCATAGAATGCAACAGCCAGGTATGGCTACACTAGATAGTTGAGGAGAGGATTTCAGTTCCAGAAATCAAAATAAAGAACTGAAGTCAATACTACACACACAGCAAAGGTTAGGATGAGGACAGAAGTGGCTGGACTGATTAGTAGTAAGACTACTATCAGTACAGGAGGGGCTGCAAACCTGAAATTATTACTGAATTAGGCCTCTATTTTGGACAGAAGTTACTTGGCTAGCTACCTAAAGAATCAGGTTGGCATCAGTGGGCTAGGGCTCACACCAAGCTAGGAACAGGGGTCAGGAAAGCAAGGGCTAAAGAGCTAAGATGACAATTGGTGCTGACAGTGATAAATGAGAAAAAGTTACATTTGGATAGCAGTTTAGTGTACAGTTAATCTAGACTCACTGCTGCAGCATGAAAATGCTTATACTGAGAATGCAAGATGTGACTCCTAGTTCTAAGGAAGGAAGCAGTTGCAGAGCTGTGAGAAGGCAAAAAAACAGGAATCCGGATTGAGCAAAGAACTAAATCTACAGATAGGAAAGGGTTTCTAGTCTTCCTGCAGGCACCTGAGATACATCAGGACAGGCTGAAATTCATCTCAACTTACTCCAGACCTGCTGCTTGCATGCAGATTGCTCCCAGCAGCACACTAGAATCCTAAAGCTAACCACCTTAATGAAAGCAAGTTCTAATAATTTATGATTTATACCCAAAGAGTCACATGACCAAGGTAAAGGATTGGAGGGAAAGGAGGGAAGAGGGAAACTTCAGCACACCTTAAAAAAAAATTGGCATGGGAAGACAAATAAAAGCATAACAGTCATGGCTTAGACTACAGTTAGTGATTGCTCAAGAAAGGAGAGCCTATTAAGCTGAAGTGAGTCTAAAATCATGACAGAGAAGTGAGACTCCAGACAAACGGAATAGAAAAATGAGTTAGTAAGGTTAGAAGCTACACTGGATGTGACTTGTACTCTACCTCATTTTAGCCTCGTAAGTCTTCAAAAATCCAGCATTTTTTGATTTCAGAAATTTTCACCTCTGCTGTTTCACCTCTTCCAAATCCTAACTCAAATTCTACATGAGGCTGTACCTGCCTCTCCTATCCATAGCACTCACTTTAGCTCTACAAACACTTGAAGATTCAGCACTAAGTTCAGCTCTGCAATGCTCCTAAAGTGAGAGTTGGAGGAAGCAGGGCAAAATGAGCTGTCATTCCATTTAAGGCAAGTACTAACTAGCCCTATGGCTACGTTTACAGTTAGCTTTCAGGAAAGCAGAGAAGCAGAACTGAATAAATGCTGGAGGTTGAAAGCCTTCAGGATTTAAATGACGACTGTGGGATAGAAGTGTGTAACACACTGCCACCAGCTGTAAAGTAAGTCAAGTTCTACAGCGTTGCTTTAAGGTGGAGTTTAGGTTAGAGTTTGAAAAAGGAGAACATATGCAGCTGAGTGACAGACCTTGAAATGCTCACAGAGCTAAAATAAGGGCCTGAAGAAACAAGAGGAAGTGAGATATAATTGCTTCTAAGGGAGGTATGAGTCTCATGACAACAGTTTAGGCTGTGATTGGGGTCAGAGCTCAGGAAAGGATGAGCTCCAAAAGGTGAAACTAGTGATGGATCTTGAAAGATTTACAGGGCTAAAGTGATGAACAGTGAAAGAACAGTAAAATAGTTAATATTCCTGCTAAAGCAGGTACAAAGCCTATGGCAGCAATCCAGAGAGTTTAGGCAGGTTTAAAGTTCTGAATGGATAGCTGGAAAGTTGAAATTAATGGTGACTCTTGAAAAGCTCACAGGGCTAAAATAAGGGCTGGAGGAAGCACAGGGAATTGAACTTTCACTCTAAGAGAGATATCAATTTATGCTAGGGATACGGTTAGATTTAGAATAGGATTAAATCTTGGGAAATGAGAGCCTACAAAGCTCAAACTTATGTTGAGTCTTCACAGGTTCAAAGAGCTCAAATATGAGTTAGTAGAAGAAGGGATAAAGATATTGTTAACACTAGCATTTAGTATCTGAGAAAGTATCAGGTATCAAAGAGGACTAACTGCTGAATCTTGCCAGAAATTCAGGGCTTAAAGGACTGAGAGAATCACCAGATGCTAATGGCAAATTTTGATTTGTTAGAAGGCTACTATGTGCCCCTAAGAAAAAAGCAAGCATTAGGAACACTGGGTATTGAGAAGTGCCAGATTTACTGTTTAAACTCACACTGCTAGGATGAATGTTTTTGAAAACTGGGGCTATGAAGTATGATGTTCACAGCAAAGACACAATAAGCGAAGTTAAGGCTATGCTCAAACTTAGAGGTGGGAGGAGATTACAGTTAGGGTTGGGATTGGAATGGGAGGAGTTCTCAAACTAGGTTTTTTGTGGCACAAAGGATGTTGAGACAGGCTCAGGGAGAGGAACTCTCCCAGTCGGCCACCAAGAAGAGAAGCAACAAGGTTCCCCAGAGAAGCATCCTGTCCAGTGCAGCATGTGTTCCCCAATAATATTTTTCCTATAACAACTATATAGTTATCATTAAAACCCACTCAAATTGGTTGTTTGGTTGTTCCTGCTTACGAGGCTATTAGCGCTGATTGGAGAACAGTGATACGGGGCAGGTATTGCATGCTGATCRATTGTTAAGCTTTGTACATGCATATTACTGGATAATGTTTGCCACCTATTTAAGTGACTTACTTGCTATGTTATTCACAACAGCTTGTTTTCCTGTAGTATAAACTAAAAGCTATGAAACAAGCATATGAAGAGGGGGCATGAACAAGTTGCAATTTCCACACTGGTGGCAATTGCTTCCTGTGAGAAACCTGAGATAACATGAACACGGGGGTTTGCAGCTGCAAGACCATGAGAATAACAGCACAAGAGCAATAGCATGAAAACAAAGGAAAAACAGGGCCACAGGGGTTTCAGAAAAATTCTGCCCCTGGATCTTAGGAGAAAGGTTACACTGTTTCAGGTTGTAGGGCTACAAGTAATAGGCTTCAAACTACAAATAGAAGTTTAATTATAAAGGTACGGTACAAAGTTTAAGACACTTCAGTCACTGCACAACATCATGCACCGATTCTCCAGGACTCTGAGTTAGATGGATGGCTGATATTGCTTCTCCAGGACTAAGCAAGGCATAGGGTTGGTTGAGTTACCATTTGTTCCAACACCCCAAGCTCTGCCATCTTAATGATTAGCTAGACTGACAGGTCTAAAGACCCAGCAGAAAAATCTGCCAAAAAATCCTTGAAACTTTAGACTCCAATAATATTTTACAAAAATATCAGTTAGCCAGAAGATCCGTGTGGCTTTAAAAAGCAAGTAATCACCAACAACCTTCAGTAAGGTGCTGCTGCTTCTACCATTTAACAGATGTCTTTATTCATCTGAAGTAAACCATTGGCTTCAAATTTTAAGCACTACATTTCTATAATTTTTAGGTGTTGTTTGAAAGACAGATTTTGTGAGGTTGAAATAGTTACAGGAACTTCACTAAGGAGGAAAAAGGGTATGTCCTGCCTTAGAAGGAGGAAAACTCAACTTCACCCCCTCCCAGAACATCCTCGAGCCCTTTAGGCAGAGGACAATGCCAAAGATGGTTGGCATTAAGATGTGCAGATGCTTATATAATGCATGAAAGTTACCTGAAATCTCAGGATGCTGCAAACTCATGAAGATGATTGATGAATGCATTTGTACAGGTAGAGACTCAAGAGTAATTTAACTTTAATTTGGCTAAATCAGGTTAATGGTTATGGTTATATCCCTCATGATTTAGAAAAGTTGATAATAAGAAAATAGACTATAAAGATCCAGCTGTTCTTTGAAAATGCAGTATAGATCTTATTAATATGCTTTCCAATAAGAAGGAAAATTTGTAGCACATGCATTTCTAGCACCTTCCATTTCAGCAAGCAATTTTCTAATATTAGTAAGAGTTAAAGAATCTCCTTTAAGAAGTATGCGTTAAGAAGTCTTTCAAAATCCATTAATTTCCACATACAGAATCAAACACACAAGTTACAGTTCCCATTCTAAAGTTTTGTTCTTGTATCTGACCCCATAAGAGGATATTAGGGCATTCTTATGTTTTAACCTTCTGGCATTTGCAGCGCTTCTGATCATCTACCTTACCCAAGGCTCTGAGTACATGTCCAGCACTCACCTTAGTTTATAATCCAGTTCCACTAGAGTCTAGTTATATACCCTTCACTGTTCTTTCAATTGCACAACGGCAGCCTTCTTTAATACTTCCAACAGTCTTAGACTTTTAATCCTTCCTCTTCATTGCTTTGTGTTGCCCTGCACACACTATTTTACTGATTTTATTCAGAGTTGACACTCAGCACCTTTCAGATTGTAAACTTCATTTTTATAGACACAGGCTCTAATACTTCCCTTGGGCTTATCAGGTTATGGCTGTATCCCCAGGCATTCCCAGGTTGAGATGAACACATTTTAAACAGTAGCTACTGGGATCACGTCTGACTTCTGCAGGAATTTCATGTCACAGATGTTATGATCCTGAGTCAGACTATTTGAGCAGCAGCATTTCTTTAAGCCTAACACAGCCTTGGTTTGAAGGCTACCTAATCAACAGTCTAACACATTCGCAGACACATTTTTCCCCATAGTGAACTATTCCCACCTAAAAAAATCCTTTCTGCTGAATTTGCTAATCAGCACTTTCCAGAAGCACAATGTCGTAATTACAAATTCAGCAAAGCCAAAAGGCAGTAAGAAGAGTATCAGAAGCACCTTTTCCCTGCCCGCAAATGGCAGACAGTCCTCAAATCATTTCTTACTCTGGTAAGTAGGATGACTTCATTTAGTTTCTTCCTGTGTCTACAGACTTTAAACTCATACTCCTTTCTTGAATCATTTCCAATTTCTCATAATCCTTTTTGAAGTGTCAGCCTCAGTTCCATTAGTGACACAAACAGCAGCACTGTACTTGCTCTTAGAGAGGGATCACGTCCTCTTTTGGCTATATGACAGGGGAAGCATTTCACTGGGAGCTCATGTTCTGCTGATTGTTCAACATTATCTCTAAGTCCTGGTGACACTGCTTTCCAAGACACATAAAAGATGCATGGAAAAGTTGTACTGCCTATATTCTCTGCTTCTCTTTAATACAAAGCTTTGCATTTAAGACACATGTTGTTAAGTCTGCAAGTGACTACGCTGCTGACTAGACTCTGGCCTTAGGTTAAGCTAAATGAAAGGATGTGGAAAACTACTGGACATGATATGAGAAATTGCCAGATGAGACAATGTGAGAAGCTAATAAAAGTTACAGATAATGCCATAATGGATAGTTAGAATTCACAAGTGGTTAAATGGGATTTATGTGAGAAACAGCAGAACTTTAGATAATTAAAATAGCATCTTGGGGATTTGGGAGTGAGTAGAATCCTACAAGGCTAATAGCGCTTGGGTAAGCCTATGAGTAATACCATGGAAGACTGAGATTACCTAGGTAACAATATCAAAAATACCAAGTTTGGGTGCAGACGTAGGAAAACTGGGTCCAAATGGTGAAAAGGATTTAGGGATGGATTGTTTACTTGGGAAGAGACTGGGGCAAAGAAAGGGAGGTTCAAGGCAGGCAAAAGGATGGTTAAAAAACAAGAAAAGAAATAAAGTACACAAATGAGATAGCCAGGGTTATCTGGGGATACCTGCCAAGCAGTCCTGCACCTGATCACTGCAGTCTAATTCAGGATGATAAACCAAACCCATAGTTCTGACCATAATACCTGCGTCAAACACGCCTCCAGGGTCAGGAGGTTCCCCAGGGGTCCACAGGGTGCTTTCCCTGACTAACAGAAGCACCCAGACACCATTACCATGTTGGTGCTTGTTTTAGGTCTGACAGCATCAGCATCTCCCAGCCATTTCTAACATTATACAAACAGACTAACCTTAACAGTGGAGTGTGTGCTAGGTAACTGACATCTCCATCAGTAATGATTCCACCAGTTTGTACAATCTGTAAATGTTACCACTTGAATATTTTTTGATATCTGGATAAATTAATGCTGTCTAAATTGTAGATGTCACTAGTGCCTCTATAGTGCTGGCCTTCTCTGAAAGGTAGTTTAATTTAGAAAACATTTTTAATTAAGTGCTACTAGATCAGATGTGATCTGCTTATGAGTAAGAAGTCTTCAGTTGAGAGAAGAATGTTTTAAATAACACTTGTGACTCCCTGGCCCTAGGTTTAGGGCATGGAGATACTGAAGAATACTGGGGTAGAACTGCCCTAACTGCAGAACTGTCCACAGTACTGCTCTTTGATTCTAAGACTCTCAGCTTCCACAGGCAGACAGCACCTCCCAGGTTACCTAGTCCTAAATCAAGCAAGATTCTCTCTCTTACTTAAGTATCATAAACTGACTAGTTATTTCCTCTCATTTTCCTTATCTAGTTTTATTCCTTCATATACCAAAGTACTTCGAGTTTTTAATCTGTTTTTCTATGACTAATTTTGAGTCACTCCTACCTTTGTTTTATATCTCAGTAATTGAAAAACAAACACAAAGTATTATAGCTGGAAATTCACTAGTCTGTCATTCTATGATAAATCACAAGAACCCCACACAGAGGCAGCGTGCAGTTCAGGCAGAATCATTCAGCTGTGTTCCAGGCTCTCCTGGCAGATGGGACTGGAGCAAATCAATTGAGCAGCAAGTAGAAACCATAAAAATCTATGGCCAAGTTTAGAACAGATAGAGGACCCTAATAAAGAAGCATCTTCTGCTAGGTGTCCCTCCCAGTGGCCCCAAGAATCAGCTAGCACACTGGGTGGCCTGGTCCTTGCCCTGAGAAGCCTGTTCACCAATCTGAGACTTTCTTTTGGGTACAACCTCATGAGACTGACATATTCCAAGCTGTTCCTACAAGTCTCAGGTTTAGAGAGTTTTTCCCAAACATCCTCCTAATACTGGAGGAAGTAAGTTTTGATTATGGCTATCACAGGGTGCTCAAAAAGCCAGTGATGTGGCAGCACTGAGTCTTCCCTTCAGGAGCTGTAATCAGTAGTTAGGATGGATGTAGCCAGGACAATGGAAGGAGCAGCCTGTCACCTCCTTCATCAGATGATATGGAACATCTGCTAATCTAAACACCACTAACGGGAATTAGCCCTTCAGTGCCTAACATAGAAACAAAACAACAAACAAGCAACACCTCTCCCACGCCCCCCCCCCCCCCCCCCCCCCCCCCCCCAAGAGAAGCAGTTACAACACTTAACAGTCATCTTAGTTATTGTCCAAAGTAGAACTATTTAATCCTAGAAAGCCGAGTCTCTTGAGTTTAGGTTTTCCTGAGCATAGAACCACCTCCCACTTTTGCAAATGTCAGCTTTTTCAGAATGGCTAAGTAGTTTAYTCCTACCCTCCATTTTTTAATCTTGGTTAAACTGGTATGGACAGCTCAGTGGGATACTGGAACTTATTCTTTAAGATCCATCTCTAGTGTTAAGGGAAGAAATTGTGCAGACTTGAGATGGAGAAGCATATTTTCTGGAGGAAGAACTACACTGCATAATCTTGCTATCAAATATTCTTTCAGGCAAGTCTGCAGTATCATTTGGCTAGAAAAGAGAGAAATCTGTGTACACTATTCAAAGAAAGTGAGATGTATTAGCATTGTTATTCTCACAGCATAAATATAACTAAATTGTTTTATGACTGTCTATATTCAAGCATAAAATGCATGAATAATGCCTAGATAATCCTACAAGATGCAATCAGTGAAATACAAAAACCAGTACAAAATATTCTATACGGATTCAACTCTAAAAGCCAGCCATTTTCTGAGTCTATGCAAAGACATTATGAATGATACAAGGAATGCTAGAAACTACAAGAGAGAGGAAAAAGATATTGGAAATTGCAGTTTTCCAAACAGAACTTGATACAAGGAGTCTTACGCTATCTTACTTTCATCTGCTTTGAGTCCAGTCATGCACACAACTACAATCCTTATTAGGGATTTCTTTACTTTTTCCATGAAAAAAAATAAATTATTACACATAAGGTCTTCAGCTTAAAGCAAAAAATAACATGCCAACTGCACAGTATTTATTACGTTGCCTCATATCTACTAGGTATTGCAAAAGACAAAATTCCACAAGGAAATTAAAATTTAAGTTAACGCAGACCACAGAGAGGAAGAGTTAAGTATGACTGATACTGAACTGGGTCCCCAGTAGTATTTGTCAAAGTAAAATAAGGTGTATTGGTAGAGGTCTACCTGTTACATTCTACTTCTTTCTCTAGCAAAAATAATGGCGTTATTCTGTCCATTTACAGAATTATAAAGAACTGTTTTATAATGCTTAATCCCTTTACTTCAGCAAAGGGATTCATAGGCAAAGAAAGCAGGGAGCAGAGTGAATACTGTAATCTTTTTCTTTAAAAATGCAATTGGCACAGAAATTGTCCACTTTACCCAGGAGGACGCAACAACATTTAAGCTTTCAGGTAAAGCTGGCTTCATAAAATTGAAAAGCCTGTGTATGAACAGAAACATAGCAGCAGGAAGAAACAAAGACCATAGCTAGCTATGGATCATTTCTCCTTCTCCACATGGTTTCAGGGAAAAAATAGGTGGATGCACTGATGGAAGTCAATCTGCAGCACGGAGGCTTGTATCAGCCCTGCTGACCAAATAACAACAGGGAGCCTAGGACTGAAGAGTTCTGAGGAAAGCAGATGATCAACCCCTCATGTGTTCAGGGAAAGATTTTAGGTCTTAAAGAAAGAAGAAGAATCTTGCTAGTCAACCAAAATCTAGCAGTTGGGACTAGATTAGAGAAGCCCTGCTCCTCACTCTGCCAAAGCCTTTGGGAGACTGCAACTAAAATAGCCAGGAAAGTTTTAATCAAAAAAGTTTCTGTAGGGAAATGCCAAATGTCAATCAGCCCTCTTTATTTTTGGTTTGATTTGTTTAGTTCTAGGAATGTTAATAAGAACAGCAAACTTTGAGAGAAGAGATAAAAAAAGCCTTTCTTCCTTCCTCTCACCTTCATATAGCCAAATTAGCTGTAGGGAAACTTACATAGAAGGATGGTACAAGGATGTGACTCTGGGTTCTCTCTCTTTCAAAGAGATGTTCCAACCACCAAAATCCTTGGCTAAGTGAAGATAGGCTTTTTCAGAGTGTTTTGGGTTTTTTGTTTCTTCATTAAAAGAATAAGACCATCTTCCCACACTGGAACAGAAGTTATCATGAAATTCCTCAAGATTTTGAAAACCTGGAAAGTCATTTCTCATCCTACTTTAGTTGTACCATCATGAACAGAAGGTAAGTCTGGATTCAGATACAACCTACCAACTTTAAGGTCAGAATTTGTCAGCTTGAGAAATTACACTCAGTTATTTTGATTATGTGAGGCCACAGTAAGTTAATTAACTTTTATTAAGCAAAGTTAGTTCCTAATGCAAGAAGCAGAAAAAGTCAGAAGACTTTCTGTTTCTGCATTCAGACAAATATAGCTTATGTTGTAAGACATAACTAAATGTAAATCCTGACTTGTTAATTATTCAGGTCTTTATACKATAATTTTAGATACTTTGATCAAATGCCAGGTAACTCCAGTGACAGATAAATGTGCACTTTGAAAAAACATGCTGCTCTCACATTTATCAGAACTTCTTTGTTCTGTGAATATCATATCATTGGACAAAAGAAATGTTAAGGTACTCATTAAAGGGATGTCTGACAACAAAAAACAAAAAAAAAACCCAAGACTACAGAAATGTAGTACCATTACTAATAGCAGCTAGACAGATTGTATGCCTACCAAAGAAGAGCAGAGTTATTGCCAATAACCACTTTGTTAAATAAAAGTAAAGAAATCTAAGTCACCTTTGACAGCTGAGTGAGGAGAATTACCAATAATAAATATCATATCACTCATTCCTTAGTTTGCTCACATTTGTACTGCAGTGAAGGATACACTGAAAAGCAGGCATTTCTGGCTGTTTTAATAGTTTTATATTTTTGAAGTAAAATAGAAAAAGTAATGAATTAAGGTATCACTTGTGTGGTTCAGAAGCAGTAACTGTAAAGGTCTCATCTAATCCACTGAGTTGAGGTAAATACAATTTGTCCTACTTCCTATGAAAACAGAAAAATCTTACTCCTCTTAAAACAAAAGAAAAAAAACTCCACACAAGAAATAACACACTACTTTTCCTCAGTCAAAAGATTTTTACCATGGTCATTCTCTTATTTAGAAAAGCTTATAATAATTCATATTTCTTTTAGCCTTTGCTCACAGGTCATGGTTACAAAATATTGTTTCCTAAGCCATTTTGTTACTCTTTTCTGGAGACTCTCCAACTTGTCTGCATCTCAAATTGCAATATTTAAAACTTGTTTAGATGAAGCCTCAGCAATGTCAAGTCAGGGTAATTATGTCCGTTATCTTCCAATAATAGTCCTGATCATATACTGCAGAATTATATTTGCTTCTTTTTGCAATAGCATCACATTCTTTTGTTATCCTCCATGACCCTCAATTTGTTTCTGGAGTCCTGCTCCCTAGTCAGTTGTTATAAACAGCACAAGTACTGAACTGATAAAACACTCTTCACCTTCTACTTTCCGATATGGGGGAAGGGAGGGACCTGTTTTCACATATAATCCATGGGGACAGGTACATATCTCAAAAGAAATTCAAAAGAGCTAACTTACTGACCAAGGAGCTTCCCAGAGTCAGCACACTCCAAGTACCACTGCAGAGACAGACTCAGGCAGTGCTGGAGCATGGGAGAATGTTTTACATTTTACCCATTTCCTCCAGACTGAAAGACAGATCCCTTCATTCACTTGAGAGCAGAGTTTAGAATCCTCTCCCAAACATATGCACCCTTCCAAGAAATTAGATGACTTTTTTATTTTTAAGTCAAAAGACATAATAGGCGTAATAAAAGGGCGTCAATATAACAGCCTCCCAGTTAGATCACAGTCCAAGCATGTAAGGCCAAGATTCAATTCCTTCTAGAAAAAAAAAATTTGCTCACAGGTTCTGCCTTGCAGAACAACTTAACTGTCTGCCTACAGACCCCTACCTCTGCCTTGCTAAAGCAACCTTAATCCTTCCAACTGAAAAGACATTACTCTGTTGAAAAGAGCTGAAGATTCATAGTGCCTAAAGAATATGGCTCTTCAAGCTAATGGTTAACATGGGAAAGGGAAGTTTTCTATGACAGTTTCAATATTTAATAGGAACATATTAAATATTGAAATATTTATATAAATATAAAAATATAAATAGGAAAATAATAAGAACAACGAACTCAAATTATTTCCTATGTGGTGGCCTACTGTGGATTCTTCTTCCTGGTGGAACCAACAGCAAGAGAAAACCTCTCTCAGCTAGCAAATTCAGCTGCTTATCCCACCCTTTATTTCTTAGCAGACAATCCATACATTTTCTAGACATTGATAATCTTCAAGAGATTATTCTGAGTAAAGGCTGTTGTATATTACCAGTGTTTGATTTCTACCAATTGCCTGTCTTCTCTAGATTTAAACAATATAATTGGGGAGTATGACTCAAGAAAGCATTCATAGAAGCAACTTATAAGTAAGGCAGGTGGTGAGGACCTACCACACTGCATCAGCTTCATAGGAACATCTTCATAGAGACTTGTTTAGAGACAGAAAAATAGTTCTGTTTGGGGGAGATGACAAGAAGGTAGAAGAAAAACTGTTCTACGATATAGGTTGTGATTATTATAACCAGCAAAGCAAATGGCAGAGTCTATTGTCCTCAGCATTACAAAGATGTATTAAAAAAGACAAACAAAAAAAACCACACTACTCTTCTGATCAAAGGGTTTATCATTGTGTTGGCAGTAAGTCTCTGAGACACTCATTTAAACATGGGGACTTAGTCATATCAGTTTAAGTTATGCCTGCTTCAAAGAAACAGCTTACCTTTCTTCCCCTCAGAAGTATCTGATACAGCAGGACAGTTCATTTAGTCACCTGATGTTTCAACTGCAACAGAAAAAGAAATTCTTTGTTAGTCCATTGGAAGGGAGATGTCCAAGCTACCTACAAAACTCTCATTGTCTTATGCAGATTTATACCGGGCACTGGCTCCTGTGATTCTGCACAGGAATAGAAGGCCAGCAGTCATTCTATTATGGTAAAGCTTTCTTGTTTAAAATAAAGCAACATTAACAACTTCAACTGAGCAAGAAAATGCTGCTCTTTGACAGGGCTTAAGAATAGATCAGCACTCACTCTCTCCATCAGTATACATTCTGTACCACAGAACGATCCAAACATCAGACCAAGTCGGTCTGAATCTGCTCACAAGTATATTAGCTAGAAACCATGGAACCAAACCAGAATGTGCTGAATGAAGCAATTTGAATTTTCCAGGTTCTCGTTATACAGAAGTTGAACTTTCTATCCAAATGAAACTTCAAAAACACACTAAAATTAATTAATTCATTTATTTCAATTAGTACTATTTCTACACTCCCTACTTCAGGAATACCTAGAGTAAAGCACATTGTTGTCTCAATTAATTGGCTAGTTTTTACCACTACTGCCTTCTGGATGGAATCTGACTTATCTGGTTATGTGTTAAAGATCATACAATCAGTTCTAAAGGTATATTTAAAGCCCAGGGTGGGGTAGGGGGGTAGAGGAGAAACCCAGCAACAACAACTTTTCTTCAATCCACAAGAATACTTATGCCTTAGGGCAAGAATGCCCAAGTTCCAGTTATGAAGTCTCACAGTTAGCACTAAGAACAAGCGCATGCAGGCCACCCATCCCAGTAAACATGGTTCCTGTTTCCTAGTATAATACTAACTAACCCTTCTCCAGTTCAGCTTGCCAGCAGAAGGACTCTCCAGAGCAACAGAACTCCCTAAAAGGCTTAGCGGTGAGTCCCTGCTGCATGCAGCAGTCTCTACTTCGCTACCCCATCGCTGGTGGCAAAGTGAAGCTTCCAGACAGCCACAGGAAGCGAGTCTGAAGTAGCAAAATTTTGATTCAGCTCTGATGTCTAATAAGGCTTACATTCACTAAACCTAGGGCCAGGGAGTCACAAGTGTTATTTAAAATATTCTTATCTCAACTGAAGACTTTTTACTCATATGCAGATCATATTTGATCTAGTAGCACTAATTTAGAAAACATTTTTAATTAAAACTACCTTTCAGAGAAGGCCAGCACTATAAAGGCACTAGTGACATGTACAATTTACACAGCACTAATTTAACCAGTTATCAAAAAAGGTGGGGTTTTTTTTCTTGTTTAGTGGAAGGTTCTATAACCTCTTAAGATTCAAAGATAAGGGACTACTTTCTCCTCATTGAAAGATCTATTCTCTCTTAGCTTGATGAATTAAGAGAATGCTATAAACCATAAACCCCACAACATTCTTTTTCCTTCTTTTGATTAGAAAGTAGTAGTATGTAGCTGTAAGCAGCTGAGTGGAAATACATTAGTACAACTTTTCTGCAACCTACATTATGACTGAGCTCTTACATATTTACTTATATGACCTGTACCACTGAGTGAGACTATCAGTAAGAGTCAATTATATAAAGGTCCCTGTAAGCTAGGCAGTATGATACCAATTTTGAATCCCATTTTTGTCCCAGATGGTTCTGCTTCTAGAATTAAAAAAAACTGCTTTAAAGATAATATTTACTTTATTCAGTGGGTTTTAAATTTGTAAGCCTGATTCAGGTTTTATACACAGTCCTGAATATTATCTAGACTACTATCTGTTTTTTTTTCCCTCCCCTCTGGGCAAGGCATTCTCGCTGGCATTTATTACATCATCATTCCACCTTACAGAAAATAGGCTCTATTTTTTAATGCAATTATAAATATTCAAACAATAGGAATAATGCAGCTATTTTTTGTTACTTCTTGACTGAAGGTGCACAGAGCATAAGATCAATTCCTATCTTGTTATCTTCTAGCTCCCATGAGCATGTTAATGTCAATAAACTTCAGGGATAGATCTTGAATGAGTAAGACTCCATTTCCAGGAGATTCTTTTCTGACATCAGATTTTCTTTTTCCTTAAGAACTTGGACGCTTCAGCATGCTAGGGCAGGATACTAGAAACAGTGCCTCAGAAAAGGACAGTGCAGTGGTTGTCCACGTTAATGTAAAACAATCTTTTCAGCATATTCTTTTTTACTAAATAACAGTCCATCAAAGAATTTAAAGGTCAAAGGACACCATCACTTTTGCTTTTTTGCTCTTTAACTAATAATAAAATAACCCTAGCTAGAACAAGATAGTGTTACGGCTCCAACCTAGCTACAGTTATACTGCAGTTTAAAAACACACAGTAGCACTAAAAACCATAGATGATCATTTGGCTATTGGACCATCCTTAATCTACAAGGTAAAACTAAAGGGTTAATTTGGTGTTTATGTCTGGGATACCAATTTCTTTCTTCCATACTATGTTTCCACATGTATTCAAAGGATTAAAACTTCAGTAACAAAAGCAGCATCAACTAACAGGCAAACAGTAAGGGAAAGTGTGTCATAAATAACACGCCACAGGAAAAAAAAAAGCCAGACTTTGGAAGTCAAAAAAAGATTACTTGATATTCAGCACGCTCACTGTACCAGCTTTCATTGGACTCTCTTCAATACTCAGACCCAGGGTCAAATTCTGTTTTGTAGTTGCATGGATATATGCAAAGCTACAGCTAGAAACTACCCAGTATAGCATATGAACTGTGGTTCCCTTGGTAGCAGAAGGGTCCTTCAATGGTTCTTCGTGTATTTACTGGTAAGAGAAGACAGGTGGCATTAAGAGATGAAAAGCTATACAAAACTGGAGGATCCAAAGGGGAGATAAAAATCACTGATTGAGGAGAAAGGATTTTAAATTCACATGAGCAGTCAATAACAAAAACCTCAGACCACAGACTTGGGAACGCAACAGCTCTCCTCCAGCTCAGCTCATTCCCTAGACTTGAATTATTCAGTAATCTTTTTTCCAGTAATATTTACAAAAGCTTTCAAGAAGGGAATTGTCAAAATTAGAATTAAAGTCAAATCAGAATCAAAGACAGTGCATTTCGCCCTCCTCCAGTTTTGAGGAAGCTTTCCTTAAACAGTTGAAAACAGCAGATGAGAAAGCCACAGCACCGAGAGTCCTCTCTATTAACAAGATGAACTGTATTAAAATCAGAAAGAGAAAAGTTATCTGCTAAAAAGAGATGATGAAAGTGATCCAGCATCTGAAATAACTTGTATTCATGTTATATCATTTACAATCTTTTATGCAGTATCTTTACTTAGAGCTTACATCTCTTACTTCTTCTGTCCCAGGCAGTGAAGCTTTGTCCAATCACAAAATGGAAAAAAAAAAGAAAAAAAAGAAATCCCACACCAATGAGCTACATAGACTTAAAGTAGTTGTCTGACTTTTCCTTATAACCTTCATTCAGACCACTCACACATTCATTATCAATCTCCTTTCAGCTCACTTTGTAAAAAAAACAGCTGAGCCCCAATTGTATCAGGACACTATCAGATGAATATTTCTAATCCTATACTACAGCATGGATTTTAGTGACACTTGATGGTATTTAATAGATTTTGATACAGCTTTTTTCTGCTCAGCACAGGACAGACATTTTGCTCTTCCTTCAGGACCTGTTGTGAGAAAGCAACCTACCTACCACTCGCTCAGAAAACTCTGTAATGTCATTTTACGAACTCCAGCACACAAACAGCTTACAGGTCTCCTGAAGAGTAAAGAACAAAGCTTTGTACTATATACATTGTTTAATACTGATTTGATGCATTGTGTTTTAAAAATCTGAAGAGATGTCAATAAGTGGCATGAGGTTCTACATAACAGAAGCCTCAAGACTTTATAAATACCATAATGAAAATGCATCACCATCCCTTTGCATGTTTCTTCATTACAGTATTTAATACTGATCAGTGTTTCAAAGAAACCTCAAAAATCTCCAAATCTCTCTTCATCTTATTAACAGCATCCAAGAACAGCTGTGCAAGTTTTGTAAGACATTCTCAAAAGGATTGTACCACCTTTCCCTTAGTTAACACTAACCTGTTTCCCCATAACCTCTAGCAGCTGATATCAAGTAAAAAGCCCAGATGGAAGCAATTGTTTTCTAATTACCTTCACCTTAAAAACATTCCTAAGACCTCCTGTGAATAATAAGTAACTAACCAATCTCAAGAATGAAGCTGCCTAGAAAAACACCAGCTCACAAAACTCAGTGTCAGTTGCCCAGGTTTCCATTTCTTATATGTTCTTCTAAGCATTTTGTACTCTTCAGTAGCATTAAAAAAAAAAGGGGGGGGAGAGAGAGAAAGAAAGAAAGAAAGAAAGAAAGATTTCCATTAAAAATAGAATTTAAAGAGTAAAGCACAGAATTTAAAGAGATATGCACTTACGAGGGAAAGTGAGGCAGAAAGCCTCTCAGAGCCACTAACAGAAAGATTTGATAGACAGATCAATCCTTGATCCTACAATGGCATTTCCCTTATCCAGCCTGGAATTTAGGTGACTGTGGGCTGTGAATCTTTTAGCAATGGCATTGTTTAATCACAAAAACACACTCCTTGATTTCTGCCTTTCTTCCTACTCTTTATTCTCAGAATTTACCTACTTTGACTTCTGAAAAACCCGTTTTTCATGTTGCATTTAAAAGTTTATTACAAATCTTCCTTGATTGATTTCCTGAGCTACGCATGGCCCCTTTCTTCTGTTTTTTTTTTTTWAATAATAATAATAGCATGCTGTATCCACCCATTTAAGGCCAAATCTCATTGAAACAATTATGACTACATGATGCAAACACTTGATAACTTCTGGTTAGAGCAAACGAAAAAAAATGTGGTGCAAGTTACCTAATCTTTTCCAGAATGGTATTCATTCTATGAGCATATTTAATCCAAATGTACATTGCTTATAAGGCTCAACTGGTAAGAACATTAAATGTCCAGAACAGCCTAACAAGAGGATACCAAAAACGTTAAGCCACAATACGATCCGTATGTGTGTCCTGAAGAAATAAATACTGTAGTTAGTAAGTAGGGTTGAGGGAGAAGAGGAAGTTTGTCTGTTTGGGGTTTGGTTTTGGAGTGTTTTCCCCCCCCCCCCCAATACGCTTTCAAGGTCAGAGAATGTGTTTTACTACTTCTGAGTAATATCTAAATTCCTATTATTTGGAACTCTAATCCATAAAAATATTAAAAGACAATGAAGCACCATTGCAAGGTTTGTTCTTTCTAAAGATTAAAAAAATTTGCAGCTAGTAAGTTCCATATTTTAAAGCTACTGGTAAGATTTTTTTTTGTTGTTAACAAAGGTCCTTCTGCATTCACTACATGGCTAAAATACAACTCCCAAGTGTGTTCATCTTCCATAGAAGAAGAACTGAGCCCAAAGAGTCACTTATCTACACTCTCCAACCCTTCACAGTTGATCTACACCTTCATTTTTTAGATTCCTATTCTTACCACTTTAGATTAAGTGAGAAAGGAAATGTCTGGGTCATATACTTATCACATAAAGGCTATCTCTGAACAGCAGAAAAGAAATATGGTCAAATTGGAATAGCTACTAGCTAAAGGAGCCAATAGCCTCCTTCAGTCTATCAGAGGAGAGACTTTGGAATACTTCAATATGCATTAGCTGTCACCTATTGGGGTACCAACAACAGTGAAGTTAGAGCAGCCAGGTCTCCATGACATACTGTACTAACCAAACTGGAACTTCTAGATAGCCCTGATTACCTGCCAGCAAACTGTGTTCGGTGTGCCAGGAGTTCATTACTATGATTAATAACCTAATTCAGAGGTACATCAGAAGATGCCATAATGACACCCTCCTCTGGCATGGAAAGAGCCTCTGCTTTGCTATAGTCTGTAAAGATAAGTGCATTTTACCTTAGCTTTCAAAGATGATCTCAATACCAAGCCAGCCTTGTGTTACTCCTAGAACATTGGAAAAACTCATTGCAAGATGAAAGAAAGAACATACCAATTGATATGACAGAATTGTTGTATGTCAGTTCACTTTTGAATAACAAAAATAAAGTTTAAGTCTGTGATACATTTTAAGGACTGCAGTACAACTAGAACAAGTGAGAAGACGACTTGATATTTCTGATTCTATGTACAGCAGTTTTGGTGGTGTGGGGTTTTTTGTTTTCCCTCCCCCCTCAACCTTCTGAGCATACTGTATTGTGTGAGGGTAGTTCTGAGCTACACAGAAAGAAAACAAAACAAACAAACAGAACCTATGCTTATATCCAGGACAAGCTGTAACCTTCAGTATGGAATTAAGAGGAGTGCCCCCTGCATGATCCCCTTCTAAGATCAGAGTTAGTTAATACAGCATTCACTAGTGATCTTGAATATAACATGACCCACTGAACTGACAAAATCCATAGCTGATGCAAGAGTAAACTCATCACAACTAGGGATGACCGCAAGAACAGAACTATGCAATTGGGGGGCAACAAAATGGCAGAGGCAATCCAGTTTTCAGAAACATGCATAGGAAAGAAGAGTTACACTTGTCTTTACATACTGCAGATTACATTTACTGTAGTACTGCAGGAAAGAGAACTGGGCATCATTTTGGACAGTACACTAAATAGCTACTCAGAGCTTTTGAGAGCACACGCCCTTATTTACTAGCATTGACATCCAAACAATTTCCCGTTTTTTTTCCTCCATTAGACTTTGAAAAATTTTCTACCCTCACCATCTGCATTAAAAACAATTCTTCACCTTCAAATTGCTGCTTTTTAAAAATGAAGCAAGAATATTTAATTACAGGAGAAAGATAAACTACCACTTTATCATCGGCCTTTGGAAAGCCTGCTCTATGACAAGCTAGAATTCCAGGCTAGGGATGGGCTTATGGTCCCACAGGATTAAAAGAACAAAACAAAACAAGCATCACTTTAGTAAATATCTAAATAAATATCACTTTCCAGTTGATGTATTTGACTATCCTGGGCAGAGGACAAGATATTAGAACAGAGTAGCCATCTAGGTTGAGGTGACACTACCAAAATATAGTCAAATAATCTTTCATACATAAGAATAATTTACTAGGCCTGCTAAAGTTGGTTTTCCCAAAAAGGGACTCTGACATTTTTGGGTTCTACCAAGTTCTTTACACCTTACTCCTTCACTAAAGCAGGAAGAGCAGCAGTACTTCCAAAGCCTAGTCCTTAGTTTCAGAAAAAGTGATGTAATTCACAGTACCTCTTCATAATTTTCTCTTTTTCCTCCCTTACCACATGCTTGGAGAAACAAGTCAATTACATTGATATTTGCAGCAGTAAGATAAATATTTGTGCAACAGTCATGAGACTAACAGGAAGTTTCCCTTTGCTTACGTGTGAAAAACATACACTTATGTTACGACTCCAACATTTATGTTTTGGGTCCAAAAATATGACCACAACAACYGCTACAGACCATTTTATTATCTACTACTAATCTCTAACAACAAGAGGTAAGCCTAAGAGAGTTGTCTACTTATCAATGGAATTATACCTGGTATGTAAATCATTTTACAGACATAATTTTTCTATTAAAAGTGAAAAAGTCACACTTTTGAGACATAAGGAAAGCTGTCAAAGCCCTAGGAGAGAAAGTTACACCTAGTGGATAATTTTTGCCACTATTACCAATTCCATTCACAGAATATATAAGTTAAAACATATATTTTGAAGAAAAAAAAAAAAAAAGAATAGGTCTACTAGTAGATTTTGCTCTGTTCACTATTTCTAGAGTTCCTATCACCAAAGCCTTTAAACAGAAGGCAAAAATTCCACACTACAGTCTGAGTTTTGCTAGCTCCTCATGGCTGGTGGTCTTTGCTTAAAGTATTCAGAGAGAGAGAGACTCATGTTAAATCAGAACTCTAACTCAGTCTAACACTGCCTTGTTAGTGGTTCCAGAATTATTTCTGATGCACTCTACATAGGAATCTTGTGGGCTACCATTCTCACAGACATATTAGGAAAAGGTGGTACTAGACAAAGTCTCTTAATTTAAGCCCAGCAGTCATACAGGCCTCCAAGAACAGTGCTGTCCATCCCTCAGGCATTGAGGTCAATCCTTATGTAAGGCATGCTCACATGCTCTCATCCTGTGCCCCTTTCAGGCTCATCTGCCTTATTCCTTTTTTTTAAAATGTATGAGATTTAATCCCACACTATGAAGTCAAAAAAGCTAATAGAGCAGCCAGCTCTCAATTTTTCCCCTCATGGCATCCACAAGCCTCAGCTACCTACAAATCCTAAGTGAAGCAGACCTTCACAAATTTCCCACTTCAAGTTAAATACAGCTAATGGAGGAAGGTTCCTGAGCCACCTACCACCACCTGCTCTGCCTCCCCTTTCTCAGCTGGCTGTGGGCTCTCCTCACCTTCCTCTCAAAACCACAGCCTGGTCTCAGGTGTGTGAGATTTCTCATTGGTGTTTTAACTCTTCCTTGCCCTAGGGAGTCGACCCCAGCACACAGGCCAAACGCAACAGAACTGAAGAACACCATTCTCTACAGGAGAATAAAATTCCAACATTTTCTCCTCCACTAGGTTCCACACAGCAAGTGCATGCATTATTTATAGAAAATAATTTCAAGACAATTAGCTGAGTGAATGTAATCATTTCTGAATGGGAGTGGGCAGAGAGACACAAAAAGCATATGGTATTTAACCAACTGTTTATAAATATTAGATGTAGACTATAAAAGAAGAGGTTCAGGCCTGACTCATGAAAGAAGAGGAGGAGGAGGAGGAGGAATTTCCTGGAGGTTTGCTGCTTCGCAAGGCCTGCGTCCAAGACTGACCTTTGTTTTTGAACCCTGTACCTCTCCAGAAGTTTCCCTCCACCTCTGCTTTCAGCCAGAGCGGCACTATCCCTGGGGACTTGGGGACACTCCGGGTTTGTTTCCCTGTTAGCCGCCAGCGGTCAGGACCCGCGAAGCGGCGTCGGGCGGCGCCGCCTCCGCTGCCGCCTCGCGGTCGAGCACGGCCGGCGGCCTTGCTCGGCGCCTCCCCCTCAGCGCCAGGCCCCCTTGTACCTTTCTATCGCTCCTTGCCTTGGGCCACCTCCTATTTCTTTTTTTTTCTTTTTTTGGTCTTGCTTCGTTTCGCGCGTCTCCCCGTTCGCGTTTCTGAGTCCCTCGGCCCCGCGCCG
>NW_020451016.1:2048020-2055065 GCF_003343035.1 Apteryx rowi
GGCAGCGGCGCGGCGCCTGACCGCAGAGCTGCGCTCCGCTCCCGAGGATGCTGCGGGGCGATGCCCGGCGACAGGGAGGACGAGATCTGCCAGAAAGCGCTGCAGCTGCTGGCCGAGCTGTGCTCCGTCGGGGCGGTGGAGAACGAGAACTGCCGGGATTTCATCTACTACCTGCGGGACAGAGCCCGGCCCCGCCTCATCGACTCAGGTACGGCCCGTGGCGGCCGTTGCTTCCCCGGGGCAGCGGGGGAGACGCCGGGTGGGCGCGGACACCGGCGTCCCCCCCCGGCTGCGGGAGGAGGGCAAGTATCCCTAAGCGCCCCTCAGCGGGGCCCGGTCCCGCGGGGGGAGCCGCCGGCGCCCGGAGGGCTCCGCGGGGTGCGAGCGGCGCGGCGGGAGGGAAGGGTGCCCCGCAGAGGCTTCCGCCAGCCGTGCCATCGCATCGCGGGTCCCCTGCTGCTACCGCCTCTTCGCGTTGCGTGCGCTCGGAGCACAACTGCTCAAGGAGACGTAAATCCCTCATTTAACGCTCTTCCCAGCGGAATAAAGCGCTGTCTGTCTGCGTGCTGGCAGTAACTGGGGTCACGGGCCGCCTTCTTACCGCGCTGGCTGGCGCTCCCCGCCCGCCGGGTCGCAGCCCGCTCGCCGCGTGCCCGCCCGGCGCCGCGGGGCTCTCGCGTGTGCTCCGTGCCCGCTCCGTTAGGTACGTTCAGCTGCAAAGACAGGAGGGGTTAGAGCTGAGTTTAAATACGATGCAATCAGACCTAACTTTCCGATTTTGTATTTTCGCGAGCTAAATAGCCTATTTCTTGTATTTCTGTGACAGAAGACAGAATGTGGGGACTGTAGGTCTGAGAAGATGTAAACTGAGGTTGTTCTTTTTTTATTGTGTTTTAATTGTGCCTGCCTTACTTTTTGTATCTTGGCATCATACTCTGATTTTAAAACTTCCACTTAAGGAAGTTTCTTAATTAGGAAGCTGAACTGCAGCTGCTCAAAAATGGTGCAAGACTGATAATGTTCTGTATATAAGGGAAAGGTAAATTATAATTTTAAGTAGAAGTTTACTATATTTATTATTATTCTATCAAGTTGAGTTTGCACAGGTATGAGGAGAAATTTAAAGAACTCACCAAAAACTTGATGAACATTTGTAGTACTGAAAAACCTTGATGTTAGGTCAGCTGATTATCACAGCACAGTATTAATTTAACATTCTCTGAAATAAATTAGTTCATTTAGCACAGAGCAGTCTAATTGCAGTCTAAAAGATTTTTTTGTAATTGGTGAGTCTGAAAAAAGCATTCAAAGTGTAACTTGCTGACAAATGCATGGATACACTAAAAAGGCCTTCACTAATCCAGTAAATATAAGAAAACTGGGGGGAAAAGTCTTCCATCACAATAAATGAATAAGGAATTTTCCAACATTCAGTTTGTTTGCATCCAGAGCTATTTGTAGCCATTCTGCCTTCCTCTCTCACTTAAAAATATTCAAATTAAAGTGCTTCATGAAATGTTTGATAAGAACTTTTCAAAAGGAAAGATTAGGAAGATTTAATTGTATTGTTCATATAAGTAATAATTTTTGTGACAGGCACCTGTGATTTTCTGTAATTTTCACTTACCAAGGGATCAGTCACATACTTGTATATCAGGTGATAATTCCCAAAATGTCTACTTAAATCAGTGCTCATTTTGAATAATAAATTACTTGAAAAGCAGATACAAGACTTTAGTCTCAGATACTTGCATAAGAGCTTCTGAAATTTCTTTCGGAAAGTACCTTTTTTTTCATTAGTTTCAGGCAAAAAGGATACCTGACATCTGTCTGGGAGCATTTTTTTAAAACATAGTGTGTTCAGTAAAAATTTATCACTGCTACCTAATGATAAAAAATATTTCTGTATTTATTTCTACGTGTTTTGCTTAAACCATTACCATACAGCAGACTTCCGGTATCATTGCAATCCTGCTCAATTATACAGAGCAGCAGTCCCTAACCTTTCCAGCCAATGTGCAACAACAGTGAGCAATTTTGCTGCAGGCAGCATCTTTCTATTGGCCTCAATTTTAACATTTTATTTTCTGCAGCTGCAAGCAGTCTCAGAGGGTCTAACAGGCAGCACATTACCCATAAGCCTTGACTCAGAAACCACTCCTGTAGAGTAGCAATATTATGTTAGGAATTTATTAATTTAATTTGTCTTGTATTTCTTTGATTAAAATACCTATGTTGTTCTAGATAAACTGGATGCCCATGAGATTTGTTTAGGCAGTCCTTGGGTTTGATGGTATCGGCTGTAGGAAGACAGTTTACTTGACTTACAAAAAGAAGAAGTAATACAAGTCACAATGGCAGGGTAGTACATAGACCAAATCCAGCTTGGCTTACATAGCAAGTTTCATTGACTTAATAATTAATGGTGGAATGGCATTAATAAGCCCTGGATGGAGAGATCCATCCACTTTCCAGTACCTGGTGGTCTAAACATAGGGAAATGAAGAAAACCTGTGGTGGAAGACAGCATCTTCTTGTAAGAATTATGCAAAAGATGCTTTAATTTTTACAACCTAATGTTTCTTCTTGTGTGAAGATGACTTGTGTTATTCAAACCAAGCAACTTCCTCTTAGGCCAGGCAAAAGAACTATCTGAAAATGCGTACAACGTTGTTATAGATGAGAAGAGTGCAGCTAGCAAACATATGTGATAGCTTTTGTACATGTAAGTTTTTGCCAATAAGGTGCATAGCCACCTAAACCCATCTACATGGTAGATAAAGACGATACATTGCCCATTTAGTTTGGGCCATTCATATATGTGAGCCGTATTACGTGAGTGCTAGTAGGTCTGTACAGGTGCAGTGGCTACTGGAAAATTCAAAACCTAAGGGAGGAAGTGAACTGCGGAGGTTGCTTGAGCCAGATATCAGGGTTTGTCCATGGCTTTGGCCTCATGCCCTCCTCAGTCCCAGCGCAGAGCAGTGAGATCCTCAGAGAACAACTCATTTCTTGCCTGACATCTGTGGCTCTCTGTGTAGCTGTCTGCCATCTGAGTATTTGGTGTGTGACTCAGATTGGGGGGAAGACTGGCTGCTTGTAATATGCACAGAATCCTTATTTTTCATGTAATTTGCCCTATTATGGGAAGTATTGCACAAGTGCTTATAGCATAAGTTTAGGGCTAATCAGCTCCTGGTTTAATGCACTGGTCCGCTGGATTTAAAGGGTGACATGGGTGAGTCAGATGATAAAGGTATTCAGAAAACTAAAAATGCCAATTAGGTACTTAGTGAAAAATCTTCAATTACTTCAATGAGAGCTACATGTCAGAGCACCTTTGAAAATCCCAGTAGGCACCTGTCTGCTTCCTTAAGCATTTAGATACCTTAACAAGCTGGATCTCTGTCTGTTGCATTCCTCCATTTCCTATTTGTAAAATGTTTATAATATTTCTATATCATAGGGGGGTTTATGAGGATAAATTGCCATAGAAACTCCAAGCACACTAGGTGTATAATATATTCATTGGAGAGAATTCATATGGACCTGACAGAGAGATTCGCGTGGAAACCATTACTCATAGGGCATTTGAAAACAATCACTCAAAATCAAATGATAGTACCCCACGACACCAGATAAAGTCAAAAGAAAATTTTGCACATGAGGAATGGAAGTTGTTTTACTGAAAGAATCTTAATGGAGAGACCATCGTTAAAACAGGAAGACAAAAGAGTCATTTCCTTGTGGACTATTCCTCTAACAGATTCACCTTGCAACTTTTTAATTGAAAAGCTTAATGTGTGGCATGAATCAAAACTGCCAGAAAGGGCATATACATTTTCATACATGTGACTTTGGACTGTTAGACAGATGGACACTTTGAAGAAAAAAATCAAGAGGAAGAATTATATGCTTTTCATACAGGATAGTTACGAGTTTGGCATAGAAGAGAGGAAAAAAGTTACCCTTCTTTTGTTGACTAAAACTAGCGCTGTGTTCTCAGTCTCAGTCTCAAGCTGGTAAATGACTGTGGATTACACTTCCATTCTAAATAACTTGGCTGCATCAGAGTTGAATGATATTTCACAAATCGATCTTAAAGCTTTTGCCACTATTTATTGTTGTAGCGTTTGTTTGTTTTTACAAGGGTTCAACACAGGGCAATTTCCCAGCGATGGCAGTGGTAGGCTGCCATTGCTCTGTGCAGAGCTGCTGCATTTCTGCATTGCCTTTTGTTGTAGTGTTTTCCCAACTTTGCAACTGCTTCTGCCGCCTGAGTACCTTATATAGGATGCAAGATATAGCAACAGTGCTCAGTGTGTAGTTTTACCTTTGCTGGTATTTGCTGAAATATCAGTAAAAGTAAGTTATGTAAAGGACAAGCAAAAAGGAGAATTTAACACTGAGACTACCTCACACAATATTACACATCCTTAGCACATTCTAGAGATGGAATTTTTCTTCTTTTAGTTAAAGAGTAAAAGGATGCAACCCTCAAAAACTTACAATAAAAAAAATTGAAAAGGGCACAGAAAGCTTTTAGGAACCTGCAGAGTGGGTAAAAATAAAGATATTTATAAAGAGAAGGGATATATAAAGTGGATAGGCCATTAATCATGATGAATTTTCATTAATGTCACAGTGAGCAGAATAATGAGAGTTGAAATAAAAAGTAAAGCTTCCTATTCTTGTCTGTTGTATTGGATTGCACATTTTGAGGATAAGCCAATAAAGTATTATGTTATTCTTAATTATGGTACTTTAAAATTGACCAGTATATGCTAAAATTGAATACATAATGAATATTGTGGGTTTAGTGATAGCTATTAGACATAAAGTATGCTAAAGGTCATTAGTAAGGGGTCAATACTATATAGTGATAGAAGGACAGATTTTAGTATTTAATCAAATTAAAGATAGTTGACTGCAGTCAAGAAACCAAAAAAGGTAGGCACGGAAATGTGATGGATATTGAAGAAACAATAAAGTTATGTCCTTGCAGTAGAATTAATTTAAGACCCTTGTTCATCATTATTTTAAAAAGTATACTTTCAACTTTACTTAATTCTTATGCACAAGAAGTAGTAGGTATTACACTGTCAACAGGAAAGACAGAAGTACAAACAATAAGGCGTAAGTGGCCTAAGCGTGGCCTTGCAGCTTACCTATGGAATGTGTAAGTCAGATTTTTTTTTGTTGAGAGTATAACTGAGATGGACTGTTCACTCCACAGAAGATAATACTTTGTGAACTTTCTTTATCCAGTCTCCATTATGGTCTGTATTTCCCCAAATATGAAATTATTGAAATTATGTAGATTAATTATATGAAATTATTCAGTTGAGAATTAGGTCTAGGATTTTAAAGGAATATAAACCAATTGCAATTTGACAGAAACTGGAGTCTTTGTTCTTTTCAGTCTCTCTGAAAAGCTCAGTTTAGGTTTCTTCGAATTTATCGTTCACCACCTGTCATTAAGTAGTATCCCAGCAGGCTTGTCTTTAATTCAGAATTGAGTTTAAAAACAAAACCTGTCTTCAGAAAAGTAGTTTAACTTTTTAAGAGGGTATCTTAACTCAAAAATGACTCACCTGATTTTTTTCTAACTTTCAAAAAACATGTATCAACAGTTAAGCTGCAGAATTTCATCTAGATGCTAAATACATCTAGACTTATCTAGATAAATGTAAAAAGCATTCAGAGTTGTAAGAACATGAGAAAGATTTGAGGGGGTGAAATAAGTTTCAGTATGTTTTTATTTTGATTTTATTTATTATGAGCTATCGCTTTCCATATTTCTAATTTTTTTGCTCCTGCAAAATGAATGTAAAATGCTACAATTCAAAATTGACAGTATCCTATATGCTGTGTTAGTGAAAAGCTCTGTACAATACAGAGGACAAGTATGAATCATATTCACTGAGATAATGTCAAGTGAATGGTGATGTATGAGGCCCAAATACCTTTGAGTTTCTTGAGTATCAGGAACCAAAGTACTGTTTCAAGATTTTTAAAAAATATAGTACTATTGGTATTTTAAACTGAAAATAGGTTTTATTTTTCTCTTGTGAAAAGTCAGGAACAAATTTGCAGAAGGTGAAAGATATACTTACTGTTACCTGAAAGGCCCTTCTTGTTTAATTCCCTGTAAAGAAATGGGCGCTCAGAGATTTTCCTGTAACACTGAAAGAGTTCAGTATTTGGGTTTCTTGGGCAACTCTAAAATTTGAAACAAAGGGCAAAAAAGAACAAATTATCCTGAAAGAAAAGCAACTATGTGTGTGCTTAGTAACAACTTGGAGACTACAATTATTTCTCTGCAAAATCAAAAAAGTAGATATAATACAAATAAAAATGAAAATTACATAAATCATAATCTTTCTAGATAAAGATCTTTAATATAACTGTATAGAGACACATTTTTGCAGAATACAGTTTCATTCTTTTTACAAGTAACATAGATATGTATAGATGTTTCAGTTATAATTTATACTTCAGAAAGAGAGAAAAGGAAGACAAGAAAGATTGCTCCTATTATACAGCTGTGATCTTGAGCCTCAATCAGGTTGTAACATAGTCAAATACTGTTCAAACATGAAAGGACAGATCCTTGCACAACTGAAGTCCTTTTACATTTTTCAGTTGACTGATGTCAACTACACTTGTTTGTATTTTAAAGAAAGTGTATCTACTAATATGCTATATATATAGTATAGATATTTTATATAAATAATAATAATTTACTGAAGTCATTGCATGCAGGTTTGTGAAGTAAACCTAAAAGTTAGAATAACATAGCAATTAAATCAGAAGTCAGTTATCCACAGACATGCCACAGCTTATGCAAGTTTCTTTTGTGGGCCCTTTGCTGAATGGGGTGGGTGCCCTGGTGACGAAGGATGCAGAGAAGGCAGAGTTACTGAATGCCTTCTTTGCTTCAGTCTTTACTGCTCAGGCCAGCCCTCAGGAACCCCAGACCCTGGAGGCAAGAGAGAAGGTCTGGAGGAAGGAAGACTTTCCCTTGGTGGGGGAGGATCGGGTT